>NC_028454.1:41807226-41906718 GCF_000263155.2 Setaria italica | reverse complement strand
GCCTCCATCCGTGTAATAGGTTTTGTAAATAGTCTATGTTTAATACTTCTAATTAGTATTTAAACATTCGATTGACGGGGATTAAAGTTTAACCATTGGAGCCAAACACCCCCTTAATGTTGCTCATCTCACAGCTCTGTTGCCTCGCATATCCCCTTTTGCGTTTTCGTGTATATTAGCTATAGGTGCGTTGCGGACAGGATTTAGAGACAAACAAAACGATGAACTAATTGACGGGTTGCATTTGCATATATGAAAACCAGTAAACGTAGTATGGGCATGGCCACTGGCAGCCTGGCAATAGGGGGCGGTAGACTGAAGAACATGAGGTGTGGGGATCGAGTCCACGACACGTAACCTTGGGCATGGTTTCATCGTTGACTTTAGTGCTTCCCTGCTATGCTAGGGATAAGTGGATAAAACATATTATTCTGTCATCGACGTTATGGCCCTTCACAATCTTAAAATCTCTGCTGTCCTTTTCGACTCGATGCCCGTGGTTTAATAGCTCGAAACCAGAGTAGTTCACGCAGTAGCCCGTGGTACTGTAGTAGTAAAGTGCAGGGCAGATATTTTGTTTTTTTAACACGAATTTTGTCCAAAATGACCATCTTTCAACCCACCTTCCAAATCCACTCACAAATCACATGCGGCCGGTACCAAACCAGCAGGAAACGAAAATAATCCCGGTGCCCCACGCCGCGCACCGAGCCAGGCGCGACACTGAAAATCTGAAATATAGTCACAGTCACTGACGCGCAGACCCCGGCCCGGTTCGGGACGCGACTCGGTCGGCTGGTCCGCGTGTCCGCAACCAGACCAGACCGGTGACTGGACCGAACAAACGGAACCATCCGCCCCGGCGCCTCGGCCCCCCCCAAGTTCTATATAAACGCAGCCGAGCCCCCCTCCCGCAGCCTCCCTCTTCTCCGCCCTCCTCCCCCCCTCAGACACCAAAAACCCGCGGCTCCGCGTCTCCGCCGAAGCGGGAGGTGGGCAAGCGGGAGCGCCCGACTGCGCCGGCGTGAAATTACACTCCCCCCTCTCTCTTCTCGCTCCTCCGATTCCCCACTCGCGATGGCCGCGCCTCGCCCCCCGCCGCTGGGGGTCCCTGGGGGCGGGACCGGTGGCAGCGGTGGCGCCGCCCCCGCCGCCGGGGCGCCCGCCGGGGTCAGCATGCGGATGTTCCACGGCGAGGTGTTCCTCGGCGAGATGGAGGTGTTCCCGATGAAGCAAGGGGGCGATGGGGGCTTCCCGTTCCCGAGCAACGAGATCCGCGTCAGCCACTTCTCGCCGGTGAGCGAGAGGTGCCCACCCCTCGCCATCCTTCAGACCATCGCGCCCTTCTCCGTGCGATGCAAGCTGCAGTCCAAGCTGATGCCGCCCAACCCGAGTCTCCACCGCCTGTACCTCACTTGTTTCAGCGAGTACAAGGTTTGTCCCCAATTTTTTCGAACAACCGGATATGGGTGGTTTTGTCCTCGTGTGAGTGCAGTCGCTATGCTCATTTGAAATCGGAGTAAAATATGTAGCTTACTTGACCTCTTAGGAATTTATATTCGCTGTATCTGTAATTCGTAGAACATGTATCAGGATTCGAAGCATTCTGCACATTTCATTTCGGGTCTGTCGTAGGTGTCTTTGGCTTGATGTGATTAGAATTGCCATGCTCATTTGAAATTGAAGCGGAAAACGTAGCTTACTGTGGTGGTACTTGTACTTCGTGGAAGTGGGGAACAAGTATCAGATATTTAAGCATTTTTCACATTTCATTTTGGGTCTGTCATGGGTTGTGAGTTTCATGTAGTTAGATTCATGGGTAGTTGCTGTTGATAGAATTTTACACAAAAATAGAAGGTTTGTATAACCATTTTCTCTCAATTGGCTATGTAGAGCGCGGTGGTGGTGGTTGGAGATGAGGAGCTTCACCTAGTTGCAATGCCGACCAAGTTGGATAAGGGGCCGTGCTTCTGGTGCTGCTCAGCACGCTCTGGGCTCTATGCATCCTCAGTCGGGATGCTCAACCTGCGCTGCCTTGCCATTGTGTTTGATCTTGATGAGACCCTTATTGTTGCTAATACAATGAAGTCCTTTGAGGATCGGATCGAGATGCTTTCCCGCAGGATGGATGTTGAAGATGATCCAGTGAGAATAGCAGGGATGTCTGCAGAAATCAAGCGGTACATTGAGGACAAGGAGCTTCTTAAAGAATTTATTGACACAGATACAGTTACGGACAATGGCAAAATAGTTGGAACCCGAAAGGAGGAGGTTCAACCAGTGTCTGGTGGTCAGGAGCGTGTTTTTCGTCCTGTTATCAGACTGCCCGACAGGAATGCTATTCTGACTCGCATCAATCCGGAGGTATGTTGTAGTCAACCTTAGTCGAATGAATTCCACGAGCATTGTTGGTTTTCTTGGGGCTGCAATTTAGCCTTGTCTACTTTGGTGACCCTACTAGGTTTCTCTAGATTTAATTTAATGTGAAGTTATGGACTCAGGCACTCAGCATATAACTACTCTTAAATTTGGAATGTTTCATAATTTGGGATATCTAGAGAATTAGTTCGTTCACTCAACTTAATTGTTTTGTGATTACTTCACCTTTATATGTTTACCTTATCATCTTACCCATTCACATGATATATTCTATCCAGATTCGTGATACCAGTGTTTTCGTAAAGCTAAGGCCTGCTTGGGAGGATTTGAGAAGTTACCTAACTGCAAAGGGACGAAAAAGATTTGAGGTTTATGTATGTACAATGGCTGAGAGAGATTATGCTCTTGAGATGTGGAGGCTTCTTGATCCAGAAGGCAACTTGATAAGTCCACAGCAGCTTTCAGAACGCGTAAATTGTGTAAAGTCAGGCAAGTCAACTTGTTTCAACTATTGTGCAATTAATTCCTGCTTCAATTGTGTTTCATTTATTTTTACAACCCACCAACTACCACCTTCTGCTGTAAATTTAATATTCCAAATGTTCTATTTTCTTTTCTTTCCTAATACAAGAGTGCGTTCCTTTAGTTGGTAAATGCTGCATATTATTCGTACCCTTATAAGTAAATACATTTAGTTCTAATTTATCTATACTACATCCTCTGTATTCCTAAATAACTTGTTCCCAGTGAAACTGCTAGAATATCTTTAGGAATATAGAGGAGTACATCAAATAGCATATAACTTGTTCCCAGCAGTATATTTGGATGGAACAGTCTCTGGGTTTGATCTTTCTCCAGAATTTTGCTGGCTTAACCATCTATTGCATCCCTTCTCTCTATTGTATGGCAGGTTCCAAAAAGTCTCTGCAGAATGTTTTTCGAGACCGAGGATGCCATCCAAAGATGGCCATGGTAATTGATGACCGACTTAATGTTTGGGATGATAAAGATCAGCACAGGGTTCATGTAGTCCCTGCATACGCTCCATACTATGCCCCACAAGCTGAGGTACTTAATTATTTTTTACTCTATAGTCTATACATCTTGTTGAATATATGCCCATTCTGGAATGATATGTGTATTTTCTATGACTATTTTAGATGGCAAATGCTGTTCCAGTTCTTTGTGTTGCAAGAAATGTTGCTTGCAATATTCGTGGTGGATTTTTCAGGTAGGTTGTTGGATGTTGTGATGGAATTTCTGCATCTTAATGATATATTTGTTACCACTTAAATATTGGGCCTGCTTTGTTTCTTTCAGAGAGTTTGATGAGAATCTACTGAAGAAAGTGTTTGAACTACATTATGAAAATGGGTTACTGGATCTTCCATATGCTCCAGATGTTGGCGACTACTTAGTCTGCGAGGTATTAATATTCTGGATAATCTAATGTTCTCTCTCCAGTTTATTTTTCTGAAACTTTATGCTACCTTCCAATTTCTCTACAGGATACTAATTTTGTACCAAACAATAAAGATCAAGCTCCTATACCTGAGGGCATGAGGGGAGCTGAAGTAGAGAAGAGATTGAATGGTCAGGTGAGTTTTTATATCCTTGTTACTTGGATCGATTGTTAGGAAAATGTTGTGTAGCCTTTTTAACTAGAGGATGCAGACTAATGGTGCCCTATTTTCTTTGGAGGCTATGGGCAAGCACTGTTAAATGGCATCACATGGCTCATGCATTGCTTTTAGCCATTTATGACTATCTACCTTTTTGATACATTCCTTTTCAAAATGTGCTGAACTGCCCCTAGTTTGGCTTGGGACCGGATCTGCACCTCTATCAAAATCTGAAGCACTCTAGTCTATTCACTTGACTAGTGGTTGTGATTAATCTCTTGCCCTTAGAAATAAGCTTCAAGTGGATCTGTGGATGAGTATTCCTTTTTTTTTTTCAGTCATTTCGGGGGGAGCAAAGGGAAGGACAACAAATATCATCCTTAACCCGTTCACCAGGTACCTCTCATTTCATATATTTGGTTAGCTAGGTTTATCTCTTCTGGCGCTTACTGTTACCTTTTATTTATTATATATTAGCTTGCTAATTTTCATTGGTTTGGATTATCATGTTAACTTGCTAAGAGGATATGTCCTTTTTTCTGCCATTTCCTTTGTCAAAGAAGAATACTGTGCTATGTGATGCAGCAATCCGAAAATTATTGTTCTAGAGGCTATTTTTTATGTCATAGTTATTCTTGGTTATATTTATTTGAACCATTTGACATGAGAAGAAACTGTCTTGTCCGATGCTCGATGGAACATTGCACTTAGTCCATA
The DNA here is from genome assembly GCF_000263155.2 of Setaria italica. Lineage (NCBI taxonomy): Eukaryota > Viridiplantae > Streptophyta > Magnoliopsida > Poales > Poaceae > Setaria > Setaria italica. Next base: position 41,902,000 of record NC_028454.1, on the reverse strand, counting down.
TGACGTAGCACTGATCCTTTCTCTCTTCTCATTTGGCCATGTTTTAAGCATATGAATTCTGAGGTTATTGGACCACAGTCAGGTGGTATTATTTGTTTTAGTTGTGCTTGATCAGACAGCCTTGCCTGTAGTCATTTCATACCCTATATGAACTGGCACTTGGTTCCTTCAGTTATTAGCTACAAACTCTGGTTTAGATGATGAGTAAATGGCAATGTGAGGCAATTCGGGAGATAAGGATATCATAGGATCTTCATGCTTTTCTTTCTTCTTTTTGAGATCGAGCACAACATGATCTTGATAATGCTATACTGTTGTTCCTGACAACCTTGCCTGAACTTATCGCATATGTTGTATAAGAACCAAAACTTGGTGCTTTAAGTAACCAACTAGGATCTTTGATCTAGATGATGAGGGAATGTCAAATCGAGGCACTGGAGGAGGTAGGAATATCCAGCTGAACGGGGGTGCACTAGCAATAGCTCCCTCGGTATTTGTCACGGTGTTACAAGAAATCGGGCGGCTATGTGACTCCAAGGTATGAGCACCTTATTGTGTCAGTATCTTTTGTTTCCTATTCGATTTTGAAGTAATCCCCAACTTTTTCTTGTACAGGTGGAATTCAGATCTACTGTAAGCAATGTCAAAAGTATGCAATTTTCTGTAGAGGTTGGTATTTTGAATTTGTGACTTATCAGTGTTTATACTATATTCTCTTGTCAACAACCAATGCTATCCATTTTTGAACTGAAAGAGCTGCATTACCTTAACCACCTGAATGCACATCAACAGCACACCTTAACCACCTGAATGCACATCAACAGCACCATCATGCCAGTACTTTTGTTTTGTGATGGTTGATAAAATCTTTCATACTTGACGAAATCATGTAGCTTTAGTGGCTCCAGGTTATCTTTATCTGCTAGTTGATTTTTTCAAGTACTGGCATGATGGTGCTGTCGATTTTATCACCTTAAAAGCTGCTCTAGGTTAGCTTTATCTGCTAGTTGTGCATTTTTAGATTTATATAGAGATAGTGCCACATTTCTGCTTAATCATTTCAGCTTCACCTTAGGTATCTATGTTGTGTTCCAGGTTCTGTTTAGTAATGAAAAAATCGGAATAGGCACTGGAAAAACAAGAGATGAAGCCCAAGTTCAAGCAGCTGAAAAAGCCCTCCAAAATTTGGAGAGTGAGTATATATCCCTTACATATTGTGTACTGCAGGCTCTGCTATGTTTTTTTTAAAAAAAAAGCTCTAAATTTAGTATGTAATTAGATTACACCTGAGCAAGCAAACATCTGGAAGCCTAAAATACTTTCATGTAGTTTAAGAAAACCATCCTTAAGGGTTGTTAAACTATTTGTGCCGGTATACTGTCTACAAGGTGATTTGTAAATGTTGTACTATCATTTCCTTTTATGATGTAGTATGATGTGTTGGAACAGCTTTATGATCTTGGCTTATCCATCAGATTTTTGGAATGTGTGAACTAATAATATTTGTCAGACTAGCTGTAGGCATATAATAAGAACTGGTTGTACCATGTCTGATTAATGGGCATACACATCACCTTATCCACGGAAATGCAAAGCAAATGTTGCAGCAGGAACCTCCATTGTAATGTGAACATATGCTGGTCGCAGTTCATGAACAAGAATAACAGCCAACCTAAGAATTCTTAATAGCGCATAATTGCATAGTTATTAGGACCAGACCGGACAATGAACCAGTTGAGCTCTCGGTTCGCGGTTTGATTGGTTCCACCGGTTGAACCGCCGGTTCAAAACGGTTCAAATATGGAAACTTATCAACTAAAATCACAAACACAACTGCAGCCTGGTGGTTGATATCCACGCTGCCGAAGGCAAGGTTGGGGGGTTCGAACCCCAACCCCACCACCTCCCATTTTTTTCCGCTGATTTTCTTCCCTGTGCGCTCGTTTTTCCCTCGCTAGCTCCACATGCGCTTGGTTTTCTTGGTCTGTACCGGTTTCTTGTCCGGCTTTATACTGGTTCCTTGCTAAAAACCGCTGGTTCAACTGGTTTTCCCCGGTTCAATTGCTTGCCCGATCTTTTAGGTGGACTGGACCGCCGAGGCTCTGGTTCGATTTTTTACCGGTCGGACCCCCGGTCGGGTCCGGTCCTAATAACTATGCATAATTGTGGACATTCCAGTAGTAGATGTTATTTCTAGTAGTCTGGAAATAGCACTTTATTTAATGTCCTTGATGTTTTTTTTTTGGCAAGTCAATAAACCTGTGATTAGGTTCACTCAGAAACAGAACTCTTTTACGTCAAAAGAGCAATCGGTCATTCTTTTACTGCACAGGTTTAGGGGTTTGCAGCTTTGCATTACTATCCGTGTACAAATTTCTAATAACAGCTAGGATACCTTTGGGAACTTCTTTGCGAATTTTTCTTGTTTGAGGCCAGAATTTTATGTGTGTTAAATTCTTTAACGGATTGACATGCAGGCAGTTATTTGTCATTCGTTGCTCCTATTGCTGGAGTTCCTAACAAAGATTCAAGGAAGTCCCCTGGGAGTGGAAATGGCTTTCTGGAGGATGTTACTTCTTCAGACATTGATATTTCTATGCAAGAACCTTCTGGAAGTACATTGAAACAGGATCATTCAAAAAATTTGGATAAGTTGTCATCTGTCATGAGTCTTATTAGAGAATATGTAAGATATTATGTTGCACTTGTCATTTCCTTGTTCATACATTGTTTTGATGTGCTGAGTTTTGTTTTCCGATTTTTGTTTCCTTCATTGAGTGCTAATTCATGTCTAATGTTGTAGTGCTTGGAGGACCAACATGTAGTATTTCGAGATCAAGTCCGGAATTCTAGCCCAGCCAGAAATGAAGAATATCATTTTCAGGTTAGTTAACGTTCATGCTCACACTTTTCTTAATTTTACTGGTATAGTTCTTGGCCTTGTGGCCACCTTACATTGCGATGCTTCAGGGTTCTACACTTTGAAAACACAGACCAAGTCACACTTGCGACTGCTATGTGCCTTGGCTCTAGTGGTTATTAAGTGTAAGAACTAAGAACCAATATAAAACCTGTCAACTGCTAATCAAAAAGCAGTTGCTTTGTTTCTTCAAAAACGGAAACACAGCAGTGGGAACTGGCTGGTTACCACCTATTTTCTTGACTGGTTAAGGGTGTTAATATTTGCATTCAAACTCAACTTGCCAGCAAGTATTTAAGAAACCGATCTGAGTTGGATGAATTTGCCCCAGCAGCTGGTGCCAGCTTGTTAATGCAGTCAACATCACACTTCTTGCTATATTCTTTTGAAGGTTGAACTAGCTGGACAGGTTCTTGGGAGGGGCATTGGTTCGGACAGAGATGTTGCGAAGCTTCTGGTACTGTGTTTTCTACTGCGCTTTCCTTTTTGTACTTGTGTATTAAGTTATTTTGTGCATCAGGTAGTGCGCTAATTTTCATGCAGATGGGATCACAGTTCAGAATTCCTTTGGTAACTGACCAATAAATGTCCTGTTTAGAGGAGATTAGTACACAGATTTATGTGAAAATAGCCTTCTGTTACATGTAAACCATTATCAAAATGGGAAAACAATGTTTAATAGATAGAACTGAGAACATGTTGCATGACCTAAGATTCTCGCGGCGTAATGGTAGAGCGTTGAACTCCGGAGGTCAATGAAACCCATGTTGCCGGCCCGGGTTCGAATCTTGGTACCAGCTTCTTTAAGACAAAATCAGAGGGACATCTCTCCCTCTGGCTGAGTTTTTCTTTTGTTTTTTTAGAACATGTTGCATGCCCTCTGTTTATGGATAAGAGAATTAAAATCTCCTAGGTTTAAGCAGTGACAAATTCTCAAAACTGCTTTCGTGTTTTTACGTGTGTTTCTCCTGAGAGTTGATTACCATTTTTACACGTTAAAACAATGGGCTTGAAAGTAAATTTCTAGCCTAGTTATTTTCTTGTGCGCTCAACCAAAACTTCAGATGTGAAAATGGTTCTTTCAAGCCTAGTTATTTTCCTGTGCGCTCAACCAAAACTTCAGATGTGAAAATGGAAATAAATTATGCATATAATTTACAGCTAAACTAACTATACCTGCCTATGGCACATTTTTGCCAACAGCAATGGAGATATCACTTTCATCGGCACTCGTATCTATGGAAACAAACTATTGCACATCATGTGCTTGAACGCTAATCTTTTCAACTGGAAATTTGACCAAAATAAGAAACCTCATTTCTGCAGTTTATTCCCGGTACACCTGCATCCTTGAAATAATGGTGAACACACACCGCATACTATATGTGTTTATTTCGTCTGAAAAATATAGTATCCATTAGTTTACTATGTAGCTAGGATCGTGACATTGAGAATCTGTAAGATGCCCTCAATTACACAAATAATTATTAGCATAATTACATGGTGATGTGGAGCTTTTGTGCATTGATTGGACAGACTGATGTGTATCAAGCACTATATTTAGCTATTGTACCCTTGTTATTCTTGTCCCAATGTTGTTAGTGGTCATTGTTTATCTTAAATACTGAGCTAATTGAAGAAAAATCATCCACCCCCTTTTGGTTTCAGGCTGCGGAAGAGGCATTGAGGACATTGAAATCAACTACTGACCCACAAATTAAGAAGTACCTGAGACCTGTAAGGTAATAACTTGACTGTTACCACATTTTTGCTGTTAGGATCCTATGTTTGCTGTTTAGCTTGATTTTATAATTTGCGTAGAGTATAGAGTACCTTGAATTTATTTAGCATAGTTGTAATCTGTTTTATCCTTCCTAGAAATTGTTATCTTTGGACATTTTGGGTGGAATAATAAATGCTTGTCACATTGTCAGTCTTACCTTTTGTCCTGTCTATTTCAGATGTAATGGCTGATCCCCCTCCCCCCTCTGAGCTCTGCAACCACATGAGCTCAATATTCAAAAAGGTCGGAATGCGAGGGCAGCTGCTCATTTCACCATTCCAGCTGTTGATTTAACAGAAGTGTGTTACCCTTTCTGTGAGTATGGTTCTCACCCCAAACTCATGATATGTGCCAAACTTCAAGCACACATGAGTTCTGGAAAGGCCGGCTTTGAAGGAGGTATAACATAGAGGGCGGACATGGTTGTTTTATAGATTCTTTTGACCATCTTCATCAAAGAATCTTCCCATGTACAAGTTATTCACATACAACTATAGATGTTCTATCTGGTTTAGGATAGTGGCATAGTTGGCTGTAAACAAGTAGGAATGTAGATGTCGTGGATCTAAATTGTTTCCTTGAAGGATGTGCTGGCCCATTAACAGTTATGGATCATCAAATGGAATGCTTGTTCCGGTTGTTCCTGTTTATGTATATTATAAACGGTGCTAAATCCTTAACATATCTTGTGTTGGTCATGAGGACGTTCAAGTGCTCAGATTTGTTTGTTGAGTTGTATGCTCACATCTGTTTCTCTTTTGGAGTCACCTCTACAGATACAACTTCTCATTGGAACTGAGATTGCCAGACTGGGCAGCTGGAGTCTGCCTTCATGACAAGCAGTATGAGGTTTTTACGGTGCTCACCTTATTAGTTACTGTTCCTAAACTGAACATACTTGCACTACTACTACTTGCTATATGCAACACGGTGCAGGGCGAAACAGCTGCTGTTTTCCTGCTGCAATTGCTATCCTCAGTGCTGCCGTTCCTTGCAGCATAGAAATGAGTTGGTGAAGGCACAACTGATTCTCCCAAACAAGTTTGCAACATACACACAGATTCGTGATGCTAATTTCATGTTTTTGTTGTGCCGATCTGGAAACCGAGGATCCGGAGCACCTGCTGCATGGCTTTCCCAGCCCAGGCCAAGTCGTTTTCTAATATACTTGGCCTATTTGCCAGCAGGGCACCTTCCTGGCAGAAGGTGGTGTCGTTGCTGTTGCTCCCATTTTGTGCTACTGCTTTTACTTCTTCAAGGAGCTCTTCTAGAACCGTCTCGTCTTTGTGCAACGCCAACTGGTTTCAATAAACAGATGAGAAATGTCAGGTATATGACTATGCCAAACACAAGATGATTCCGTGTTTACCTGTGGCTGGTCCGTTTCATTTGCTACCATCATTTCCCCCTGCAGAGGAGCGTCTGCTACTACTGCTTCCGACTCACTCCCCAGGTACTCATCCGTTATGATGTTATTATCTGCCAGCATTGTGCCGTTGCTTCCTGCAAGATCCTCTGAAGAAATCACATCTTCTTCCCCGATCGAGAGCTCTTCTTCCTCGTAGACGCTCTGTTTCTTGGCGTGGTCCCAGTCTTCGTGGACAACCAAGGTATTTGTGGTCTCGGTAATTCGCAGAGTTCTGTTAGCGCCGTGCAACCAACGGACGTGCCCCGAGGCTTCTCGCAGCAAGAACTTGAACTCGATCAACTTGTTTGCCGGCAAATCCTGTTCAGCCCAAAAACAATCGGGTCACACACGGCCACAATGGAAGGAGGAACACGCGTGACATGAAGCTCACCGTCTTCGCCGTCCAGACGTGGTGTTCCGACCAATCCAACGCGGTCGCCTTGCTCGGATCCCACAGGCCGAGGGCCGGGTCGTCGCCGACGACGAGGAACTGCTCCCCGAACGCGCACTGCTTCTTCAGCACGAACTTGACGCGCACTGTCTTGGCTTCAGGAACTGGCCCTATCTCTTCACAAGAGAAACGTGCCAAGTTAGTTCAGTGTGTTTGGTTGTACGCGTAACGACATCACTGCTATGAATCTGTTCTTTGAACGACTATACGCACGACAAGGAATGGAGCTCGTACCGTCAGCGTCAGGGGGAGGCAGGTTTTCTGAAGAAACAATGGAATTCGCCTCGTACTCATCCTCACGCACCTACGCGAAAATCAACGGACTTCATTTTTTTTTTATCGCATCAAGCGCCATTAGTCCTCTCCGATCACCCATCAGTGCTCGAACTCGAAGCCTCGAACACAACCGACAACCGGCAGACGAAGCATGGGGAAACAGGCTAACGAATTACGGCAAGACGACACTAGATTACCTCCAGCGCCACGGCCACCTCACCCAAGGATTGCGCCGGGAGTGGCTCCCCGACCCCGACGGACGCGGCGAGCAGCCTTCTCCGGGCGGCGGGCGGCGCCGAGCCGACGCCGCGTTCCCACGCCCGCGCGCGCCCCCTGCTGCCCGGCCGTGCCCGCGCGAGCAGCCCGGCGCGGCGCGCCACGGCCGCGGCGGCTTCCATCGGCGGATGCACGGCGGCCAGCCTGCAGAGCCCCAGGAGAAGAGCCAGCGGTAGTATGAGTGACACACGGCAGCGGCGCAGCGCAGTGCGCTCCGTAAGTGGACTTGTCTGCCGTCTGCGGGGGACGCTGGGGCCGCTGCGGTTTGGCCACTTCTGGAGTGGTTTTTACGTGTGTGTCACGCCGATCGCGGGGTGGCTGTCACCCTGTGTGGCTGTGTGGTCGTGGTGACTGTGTCAGATAGCTCGCGGGGCCCCTCCACTCTTGCCCCTGGTCTCGCGTCGGGATCCCCGCGCGCGGGGGGTTCGTTTCCTGCCCGCCTGCTCCCGCCGCTCGTTGCGTCTCAGTTCTCACGACTACGCGCGCGTAGATTCGTTCGCTCCGCAGCACGGTGCTGCTGCTACGGATGGTTACGGATGGTCCTGGCTTCCTGTCTCTGGTGTGAATAGCATACGGCACGAAGAGCTCGACAGCGGCGTTACGGATTGCTGGAAGTCCGGTTTTGCATCCAGAAGTGTAAAATACCAGCCTAAAAAATTTCCAGCCGGATCTCAAAAACCCGCTTGGATAAGCTGTAAAATAAATAGGTCTATATTGGTATTGGGTCCTTACACCAAGAAAAAATAATCATCTCGACAAGCGACGCTAAAAATACGACGGAAGTCGGGCTTCCTCATCCTCCGCTCGTTCGACTGCTTCACCTTGAAACCATGGCGTACACTCCTTTCCTCTGGTTCCATCTCTTTCCCCCTCCTCCCTGGCTCCCTCTACATGGATCTACGTTCCCCTGCCTCAAATTGCACCGCCAATGCAGCTACGGCCCCGATCCATGCCGGTAGCCTCAGATCCACACCGCTGCTGGCATGGATCCACGTCGAGCCCATGAAAAGGAGAAGGTTATGGCGTCAGTGTCCGAGCTTGTAGTATGCGTCACGAGTGAGAGCCATTGCAGCGTGTAAGCAGTGTGGCTCGTCAGACGATGCCGCAATGGCGACAACGACGAGGTCGTCGAGCATGTCAGGCCGAGCATCCTGTGCAGCCACTGCCGGCGAGGCCGCATGGGTACAACGAGCACATCAGGTTGACGATCTCATGCCAATGCCAGTGGCTAGTGCATCCAGCAGCGAGCCAGCGTCGGAAGCTGCGGTGCGTCGTCGTCCTCCAGCGAGCGGCGGCCTTCTTTGCCTTTGTTTTCTCTTTTTCCCCTTTTGCAGTTCAATTTTTCTTCCCTGGAACACAATCATATTCAACAAGTAGCAGCAAACAATGGTACGCGAATTTCTAGCGGCAGCAGCAATGGAGAATCACAAGATCCTTGCAATGTTGTTGATTTTTCCTTGTGCCCATATCTATTTTGCTTGTGCTGTCCATTTGAATTCAGAAGCATATCAGATGCTGAGCTGCAGAGTTTGTTTCTATCCAAACAGCAAATTACACGCGGGAATAGATACAAGGGATTTCTAGTGTACATCGAATTACAGATGTTTAATATCACGTTTGTAAAATTTTGCCAAGTTGCCAAACAGGCCCTTAGGTGTAAATACGAAGCCACAAAGGCATTATGAACACATTACGGCTTACGTGCCTGGGATGGATGGATACTAGTAAGTTACGAACGTGTTGTGGCTTGAACAATGGGTGCAAGTTCTAACCCCTCCAGCTCCAAGTGACTTCAGTTCGCTCCAAGTGACTTCAGTTCGCGCGATAGCACTTGTGTGCTTGCATTGCATGTACACCCGCAGAAAATGAACGTGAGCCCTGCCATATGAGGAATCCATGAGTATGAGTGGCTCCCAAGTGTGACGAACAAGCGTTCACCGCGAACCAATATTTATGTAGGATTATAGGATGGTCAATGGTGCATGACTCAGTACGAACAAGGAGGCAGAATATATTTGATCGAATCCAGGAAAGGTTAGCCTAGCGCTCAGTTCGTCAGCAGAAGTTCACTCAGAAATTTGGAGAAGTTCGGAAACGAGAAACGACCATCTCTGAGAATTTATGGTAACATCAACAGAAGATTTCCAAATAGTTCCACATATATAAATTGATCTCTTGTTAGCTAATCCCCCACAAGGGACTTCACAACGACCTAACTGTCGAGAAGGATATTATGGTTCGGCATGACAGATTACAAAGCCAGACAACCCACAGAATAGTAACTTAGTAAACTTTGCAGCATCACCAAACAAAGGGCTACTACAGCTATCTGAAGCTGTAGCAGCTCAAAACATAGTGATTCATGAGGCAAATGTTGATAGATACATGTAGAGCAAACTCACATGGTACACAGCAGAAGCATTAACAGATTCAGGAGACAAATGTTGCTGGATACATGTGGCAGCAAACTCGTACTAAAATGGTACTACACAGCAGAAGCATTAAGAAGCAAGCTGGATTTCAAATTAATAAAGAAAGCCTAGGTAAACAGAGCACAAATTTCCACGAGGGAAAAAACTTGCTCCCTCTAGTCACAAATACTTGGCATTTTCGTCAAGATCCAGTCAAACCTGTGAAACTTAGTCAACAACCTTTAAAATATTACTTTGGAAACACAAGCCATCTCTGTAGTTGGCTTAAAAGATGCTTCATAATTTCAGAATTTATTTGATACTTGGACCGGGAGAAAGTATCTATTATCAGCTTTAAGATCCCAATCTAACTGTTGCAAATATGTGAGGATGAGCTCATCTTAATATTTGACACCTTGAATCTAATGTTACAATCATAGGGTAAGATAAAACCTAATCTTACTGAGATGCAGTGCAATTAAGTATCCTTGAGTCAGATATAAGAATATAACAAGCGTATTTCAGCGCAAAATAATATAGAGATAATAATACTCGATACACTAACTAAGAACAAGAGTTGTGCTTGGCAAGATTCACTGCAAACATACTAGATCCATAAGTAAAAAAGTGAACCAAACACAACAAAGTGCATTTAGCGCTGGTCGTTGATTACATGGTTACAATATGATACCATCCATAAAGATGAGCTCATCTTAAATATTAAGTTCATAGTTGCTAGAGCAGACAAACAAGCAGCTAAATGAGACAGTTCAATTATGATTCAAAGCCAACGGGAGTAATAAGTAATTTCATGGATCAAAGCTGATATGATATTCAGAAGATGGCGCAAGTCAAAATTCAGTAAGAAAATTTGCTGCAACTTCACATATCCAATGGTATAGCTCCATACAATAACTGAAACAGCCAAATCTAAATCAATTGACTAAAGAAATCGAACGCCAGTGCGGAAATCTGGACGGAGAGAACCGATCCATAGTACCATATCGGACAGCTAGCTATATATCAAGATCCCGAACTTATTCCCCAATGACCAATATATTATACAAATGCACAGATCATCATATCCACGAAAGGAGCGACAACATAGAGATGTGGCAGAATTACAAGGTGAGCGGTGTGCCCGGCCCTTTTGCTCACCAATCAATCGAATAATCGATCACTTGTCGCCAGGGCGGCTGTCGTAGTCGACGACCTCGGCATCGGTGACGGAGCGGGAGTGCTGCACGATGGAGCGGCCGATGGAGTTGATCCATTCCTCCTTCTCTTTCTCGGTGTCGGCGATGAAGTACATGGTCTCCCGCGGGGTGGAGAGCTCGAAGGCGTAGGGGCGATTGAGCACGTCCTCGGCGCCCTTGACGGTGAGGCAGGAGGCGACGGGGATGACACCGCGGGGCACGGAGGCGCGCGTGACGGTCGAGTCCTTGAACCAGAAGAGCCTCCCCTGCTTGAGCACGAACCACCGCCGCCGCCACGTCTTGATGTACTCGCCCTGCTTGTTCAGCCAACCCGCGCGCTCCGGGATGCGCCAGAACTCCACGCCCCCGCCCGCTGAGTCGGCGTCCGCGGACGCCGCGCCGGTGCCCATCACCGCCCGCCACAAGCTCGCCGCCATGGGTGTGGGGAAAATGGGGATCGGATCGGGTTGGGCGAGTCGCAAGTGACGGGGGTTTTTTTTTTCCGCGAATTTTGGATGGCTGGTCGAATTAGGGTGTGTCTGGATACCCATGCACATGTCACATCATCCTATTAGGAGTATTAAATATAAGCTAATTACAAAACTAATTACACAGATGGAGTCTAATTCGCGAGACGAATCTATTAAACCTAATTAGTTCATGATTTGACAATGTCGTGCTACAGTAACCATTTGCTAATGATGGATTAATTAGGCTTAATAGATTCGTCTCGCGAAATAGTATAGTTAATTAGGAGGACTAAACATGAGCTAATTATAAAACTAATTGCAGAACCCTGTGCCATTTCGCGAGACGAATCTATTAAGCCTAATTAATCCATCATTAGCAAATGGTTACTGTAGCACCACATTGTCAAATCATGGACTAATTAGGCTTAATAGATTCGTCTCGCGAATTACACTCCATCTGTGCAATTAGTTTTGTAATTAGCCTATGTTCAATACTCCTAATTAGCATCAAACATTCGATGTGACGGGTGTTAAACTTTAACACCTTGTTGCCAAACAGGCCTTTATTGTACCCTTTATAATCGAGCCGAACGATAGGATTGGGTTGTAACTGGTTTGCGAATCGAGTCCTTGTAGAATTTGAATTACAATAACAGATACTTAGGCCTCTTCCAAAGGTTGAGTCAGCTGCTAGCTCTTAAGCCATCATGTCATCTAAGAGATACAATAAACAACCTCTTAGACTCTTATTGCTTTTAATGGCAACATGTGTATAAATGATATGATAATAAACTATAACATGTATCTATATGATCCTTGGTATGCTAGTGCATAAAGTATACGCTTTTAATGGCAACATGTGTACAAATGATATGATGATAAACTATAACACGTATCTATATGGCTCTTGGTGTGCTAGTACACAAAGTATACACAGAAACAAGCATCTCAACTTATCTCAGCATAGCAGCAGCTTAGGAATAAAATAAGGTGCAACTCTTTCACCTGCTAATGTCCATACAAAACATGATAGCTATATCATGTTAATCTGGTTTACAATGTTGAAGGAAATCACCAAACAACAACCATGCGTATTACATTCATGACACAAAAGATAGGAAATCTAATTGCATTTATCAAAATAGACTGTCAAAAGCTTGAAGGCAACCCACAACCTTGAACTCCTATTAATGAAAGAAAAATGAGTTGCCAATCAGTAGTAGAATCCAATGAGAGAGAAACCAAACTGCAGGTAAAAAAGAAGCATACCTGAACAACGCACAACTGTTTCACAAAATAACCAATGTACTCATCCCCTGAGAAAAATATACCATATTATATGTGAAGGTGATAAATACATAGTCTAGCATAGAAATCGACACTGCGAAGGAGATTTGGGGGAGGGAGTAGCGGATCCGTTTCTGGATGATGAAGAGTCAGGCCGACTCTTGCACTGGCTCATATTGACATCGATCTCCGAGCGAGATAAGCTTGGAAATAGGAGATGGATGGATTGATTTTTGGATTTCTTTTTCCTCCACGTAGGATGCATGATGACGTGGACATATATGAGATAGCTTACCTGGCCTCGTTGGAGCAGGCCTTACGGAGAATTAAATATTAACTCTTTTCTTTTTCTCCTTGCAAAAAGAAAATATTCCTTTTCTTTTCTCAAAATCGAAAAATATGAGTTAAATTGCATCCATCATACACCAACTTGTCAGGCGGGTCATATTAGTTCAACAACTTGTAAAATGATCAATCTAGTACAATAACTTAACATGTAGGTGTAGATTGGTCCAATAACTTGTAAAATGCTTATATTAGTGCAATAAATTGTTAAATTGGTGCATCCAAAGTCCAAATATTATAACAAGCAACATATTTGCTAATACTAGCCAGAGTATATTTGCGTTGGAACAAGTTATTAAGCATTATTTTTTAGCATTGATATTCGTCTCGCAAAGGTAACTAGAACCTTCAGTGTTTAGGAAATTAATGTTATATCTTCGATTAATTATTTTTATATAGATTTAATTCTAATTAGGAATATTTAATTTCATACTCAATCTTGATAAATTCATCATCACTGATTTTACATTTTTGATTATATGCATTTTTCAGTATAAAATACTAATATATTAATATATACTTAAAATACTTTTGAGAAATTTGACATAAATATTTTTTAAAACCACATGTACTTGTTTAAAAGTAAAAATAATCTAAAATAGCATAAACATACCCTACAGTTGTTAAATACATAAGTAGAAGCAGAAAAAATCTTCTCTTCTAGACTTTAGTCTTTCGGTAATGCTAATAGCATAATTCTAAATTTTGATTCAATTTTAACTAATGAAAAATTAAGTTATGTGCACACTTGATAAGCAACGCACGATCAACAACTTTTATTGATAAAAAAAATAAGAATTATTGATTAGAAGAAAATTCACATACTCATCTACTTTGCTTAATATATTGTTGTTGTAATGTTTGGACTATAGGTATATCAATTTGTCAATATATAGCACTAAATTGAGCATTCTACAAGTTGATGGACCAATCTACACTCACCTGTCAAGTTATTGTACTAAATTGAGCACTTTACAAATTGTTAGACCAATTTGTACCCACCTGACAAGTTATTATATTAGGTTAAGCATTTCACAAGTTGTTGGACCAATCTGCACCCACCCGACAAGTTGTTGTATGGTGGGTGTAATTTAGTCATATTTCATTACAATTATTTTATTATTATTGTACCATTGAAATTAAGATTTCAGGCTGGTTTTCACATAACCTGAGAAATGATGCGGCTCTACACATGAGTATCACCATCTTAATAGCCAACACTACCTTCCCCTTCACCATCCTAAGGGTAGGCCCAACATGCCAGGCTGGCTTGCCAGCCTCCAAATGTGCATGAATGCGCCATGTCACTTTGGACTGGTGGTCTCATAGACGTGCAGAGTGACCTGCTGGCAGTAGCTCGCTAACAAAAGTGCAGAAGTACTGGCTAGGCGCGTGTTGTGGGCAACCATGCATCCCAGGACGCACTTGGTTGGGTTAAGCCTAGGAACCTCACGACGTGACAACATATTCGCATGCAAAGTGAAAATGTGAATTTTTGGACGTGGCAAGGAGAGAAGGGAGCTACAGCGTGAGTTGGTAGCCTTAGTTTTTTTAATCTACGTGGCCTTCGAGATCACTAGTATTGGTAGCCTATGTTACGCTTGCTCTAAGAAACCATTGCTTTTTTGAACCATACCCTTCCTCTCCTACTCTACATTTCCTTTTCTATGTATGCTGATAGTTCTTCTTTACCACTAAGATCGTCCATTATAATATCATTAGCTTTATCCATAAAACATTGAGAAGAAAAATAAGGAACAATTAAAAGACTCTAAATAGAAACACACCGATACGAGTAAAAGCAGACCGAAAGTATGCATAGGTATACGGTGCTAGATCTCACTATGTATTTTTGTCTATAGATGCTATTTAGGACTGCGCACAAAATATAGCTATTCATATAATTAGTAAACAAAATTTTTACTACCTCTTTTAATTTTCGCTTGCCAAACTTTACTGTAAAATCACAATTATATAACTGAATTCTTTATCTTCAACCTGAACCTATAAAACTGGTAAATCTTCGCAAAGTCAGTTCTAATCTTTAGCAAGGCTGCAGGATGTCAAGACCATTCAGCAGCCACAGCATTTTTCCCAGGGATAATCCCCTCCTCCCTGTCGTAACCCTATTTCAAAAGGTGCCACAAAAGGCAACCAAGCCAAACGCAGAAGCCGAGCGGCGGAGCCCCAGAAGCCCCCCAAACGGGCCAAGACCCCTGCAAGCCGCTCGGCCGTGGAGCCAGCGGCAAAACCACGCTAAAATCTCGCCCAAATCACCGCCGCCCCAGCCATGGCGACCTCCTTCGGTTTCGGCGGCGGCTCCGCGGCCGCGGGCTCCACCGCCTCCTCCCCCTTCTCCTTCTCCTCCACCCCATCCCCCTTCTCCTTCTCCCAGCCGGCGGCGGCCTCCTCCCCCGCCCCCGCCTTCGGTTCCTCTCCCTTCTCCTCATCCTCCGCCGCCGCCTCCTCTGCCCCCACTTTCGGCTCCTCCCTGTTCGGGGCCTCGCCCGCCGCCGCGCCCGCCTCTGCTGCGGCCTCCTCCCCTTTCGGCTTCGGATCCACCGGATTCTCGTTCGGGCAAGCCACCGCAGCCGCCTCATCGGTCGCGTCAGCGCCATCCCTCTTCCGGGCAACGCCTGCCGCATCCTCCGCCGGAACAACCCCTAGCTTATTCGGCGCTGCCACCTCCGCCACAAGCAGCCCCGGCCTCTTCGGCGCTGCCTCTGCCCCCGCAAGCAGCCCGGGCCTCTTCGGCGCGTCCGCCACCGGCTCCGCGACGACTACCCCGGGCCTGTTCGGCGCTACCACCTCCGCGGCAACCACTCCGGGCCTATTCGGGGCCACCTCCGCCGCGGCGACCACACCGAACCTATTCGGGGCCACCTCCGCCGCGGCGACGACACCTAGTCTGTTCGGCGCCGCCTCCTCCGCTGCGTCCACGCCAAGCCTCTTCTCTGGAGCCTCCACGGGCTTCGGCTTTGGCTCGTCGGCGTCCGGCTCCACCACTACCACGGCCGCCGCCTCGGCACCAGCATTTGGCTTTTCATTCAGCTCAGGGGCGGCCGTGTCAAGCACTCCCTCCACCACGGCATCAGCACCGGCATTAGGGTTTGGGGGCGCCACGGGCTCGTCGCTGTTCGCATCCACCACTTCTGCGCCACTCTTCAGCACCACCAACGCCTCTTCTCCAGCGCCTGCTGCCACCACCACTCCATCCTTTGGCTTCTCTGCCTCGCCAGCAACAACAACATCCGGCCCGTCCTTTGGCTTTACGCCATCACCAGCGAGCGCAACGACAGGGAGCGCGGCTCCTTCCTTGTTCTCTTCTGCTTCGTCGGCCCCTGCCTTTGCTTTCGCTAAGAGCACATCTGCCACGCCTACCACGCCGGTCTCCTTGGCCACTTCGCAGGCTGCACCTGCACCATCACTGTTCTCTAATACGAGTGCAGCAGGTAGTACGTCTGCCACTACGTCTGGCTTCTCCTTTGTTTCATCTTCGGCAGCTTCTACACCAACTTTAGCTTCTGTCTCTGTAACTGGTGCATCCACTGTGGCATCAGCTACTGCAGCTGCTGCAACATCGGGATCGTTGTTCCCAACTGCTTCTACCAGCGGTTTCAGTTTTTCAGTAGCACCATCATCGTCATCAGCAGCGGCAGCTACAGCCACTACCACCACTGTCACAAGTGCATCTACATCTGCAGGCATGACCACCACGTCTCCTTTGACTGGAACAACAGGGTTTCCTAGTTTTAATCTTCAAACAACTACGCCAGCTTCTACCTCATCGTCATTTGGTGAGCTTCCATGGTTCTTCATCATCTGCTATTGTTCTTCAATTTTATGTCTTAAATGTAACTATAGTTCAGTGAAACTGTTAACCATGCCCACGTGTCTGGTTCGAACCAATTATCATGCTTCTGTATTTGGTTTAAAACATGTAAGTGTCACTCCCGCAAAGTTATAGCATCCGATTCGTAGAACAAAAATCTCAAATGAATCTACACTGTTGTTGTTTCAGGATCCGATATTTATCATTGTACCTGCACTATACTTACCATTATGTTTGTTTGTTTTCTTATACTATAGGTGTTTCTAATACAGCTGCTAGCACATCAGCCACCAGCACCAGCACAAGTCAGGCAACTTCCGCAGCTGTTCAAGCTAGCAGCACAGGGTTGTAAAAGTTCTCTTGATGTATTTCTACCATTAGTTCTAGATTCTGGACTGACATTTTTCATTTCATTCTGTTGAGTTGTGCAGTGCTGCTACTACTACAGCTATCACTCCAGCAGCTTCCCAAGCACCTAAGCTACCATCAGAAATTGTTGGCAAAAGTGTGGAGGAGGTACTGCACTTATCTGTTTAAACTACAGCTAGTTGATTTTCACTGTGCCACTTTCTTTTCTGTATCGGCAATGTATTGGAGGCTAGAGCAATATCTGTGCTTCCTGAACATCTGATTTCTCTAATTAAGTAGCTCGACACTAGTTCACTTTCTAGATAAACTCACATAATCGTCTATGCTGTAGATTATTAGGGACTGGAACAATGAGCTTCAAGACCGAACTGCGAAATTCAGGAAACATGCCACTGCAATAGCTGAATGGGACAGGAGAATTCTGCAAAACAGAAATGTTCTTATCAGGCTTGAGGTTTGCCTTTCACTTACTATTTGCTTTTTTGAGCAGCATGTCATATTGCATTTACTAAGGTGCTCAAACTATCTGGCAAATTCTTATTCAAGCTCTTGCAGCTAGGTGATCTTCTTAATGCTATACATATGATTCTGCTTATTCTAGATTGTTATTGAGCGTCATTTTTGTAAAGTAATGTTTAAGATAAATGACATTGATAGTGTATGCTTTGTTAGGAGTGGATGGTAGTAGGCTAAGTAAGCTTAGTCGAATCTATTTATGCAAATATTGGTAATGCAAAGACCTGAAGTAGTCTACCAAGTTCTGGATTTGTTTGTGTATTCTGTATTGTTGTAAGATAGACATGACCAGAAGAGCTGTAAGTGACCTCCTGGTAGAGGTTTGCTACTGGATAAAGTTTTGCTGGTGTGCCAGTCTTGGAATAGTAATGCAGAATTGCTATCAGAAATTGGCACAGTAAATTCCTTTTAGTAGTCATCATTCCTTATTTCAAATTGATTTTTTCCTTGATATAGCAGATTTATTAGCTTATATATTCATAGTTTTGGTCATCAATTTTGATTAAAAAGGGTTATGGAGTCTGGAAGTGGATGAAGATGTGTTATTTGTTATTTCCATTCACCCGAAGTTGACTATTTTATGCTAGTGCAGTAGAAAGCGGCAACTTACTACCGCAATCCTTTCATATAATTGCAACTAAGTATTCCCTGTGTTTAGACAGATTTATGAGAAACTGAAAACGTGTGCTAGTAATGTGCTGCATTTGCAAAGTAAGCTGATATGGTGACAGCTACTAAATTTAGGGGGTGTTTGGATATCAGGAGCTAAAGTTTAGCCCTGTCACATCAGATGTTCGGATGCTAATTAGGAGGACTAAACATGAACTAATTATAAAACTAATTGTAGAACCCCTAGGCTAATTCGCGAGAAGAATCTATTAAGCCTAATTAATCCATCATTAGCAAATGGTTACCGCAGCACCACATTGTCAAATCATGGACTAATCAGGCTTAATAGATCCGTCTCACGAATTAGACTCCATCTGTGTAATTAGTTTTGTAATTAGACTATGTTTAATACTTCTAATTAGTATCTAAACATCCGATGTGACAGGGCTAAACTTTAGCCCCCTGGAGCCAAACACCCCCTTAATACTACCTCCGGTCCAAATTATTTGTTTTTAGCTCTTTGGAATTGTTTTTCAGATAGGACTATTCGTTGTTCTACATTGACAACGGAACTTTTTCTTAGATTGCCTTATTGAGGTGTTGTTTGGGCTTTGGATGCGAGAATTATATGCAAATTTGAGAAGATTTATACTTACCGCTTACTGCTTCTGAAACTGGAAATAGCTGTAAATGTTCTTGGTCTAAACGACCCTTACAACCCCATTAGATGAAAGATATGTGTTCAATTAGTGATTAGCCTGACACTGAAGGTCTGAAAAAGTCATCAAGTAACACTTATTACTAATAGTTATTATAGAAAGAAAGAGTAGAAAATCAATTTTGTTAAAAAAAGAGTAGGAAAATCGATGGTTTCTCTAAGATGTTTATTGTGATAATATTGTAAACTGAGTATTTGCCTCTTTTTGCAGGCTGAGGTGGCTAAAGTTGTTGAAACACAAACAGGCTTAGAGCGTCAACTTGAGTTGATAGAAACTCATCAGCGAGAGGTTTGTGTTTCTGTTAAGTTCCTATTTGTTTCCTTTCCTTGTATCGACTATAACTTCATCCTTTGTTCTACGCTCTTGTTTGCTTGCTTATTCCTGTAATTGATCATCTGGTGGCACTACGTTATTCCATGCCAATACAGATGCCAAAGATATCGGCTCTTTGAATTGTGCCCCCCTTGTAACCTGCACATAAGTTGTTTTACTTACCTACCATGGATTTGGTTTTGTTTTGTCCTAGTCAGTCAACCAGGCCTTTGTCGTTGATAAGTTCAAGCTTTACCCTAGTGCTATTCAACATTGTGAACAGAATGGGTTTCCAAATGCTAGTTTCCTTGGCATGTCTACTAATTTAACAGTTATGAACAGAATGAACTTCCAAGTGCAAGGTTCTTTGCATATGCACCAGCAGATGTATAATGTTCGTTCTTGTCTTGACACAGGCTGAATTTAAATTAGAAGTCAGGATGATTAATGGTTAATGAAGTGCTCCCTCTGTTCCAAATTATAAGTCGTCTTAGCTTTGTCCTAAGTCAATTTTCTTTAACTTTGACCAAGTTTGTTGAAAAATGCACAAATATCTACATCATCAAACTAGTTTCATTAGATACATCATGAAATATAACTTGCTAGTGTATTTATTTGATAATATAGATGTTAATATGTCTTTCAATAAACTTGATCAAAGTTAGACAGGTTTGACTTAGGGCAAAAGTTAATTTGGAACGGAGGGTGTAGTGTTGAAAATTTGAAGTTTCTTGTGCCTAAAATCAAAAACAAATTCTGCATTACAAAATTCTGGCAATTTGATAGGCCTACACCAATAGATGCCAGGTATAGTGATTGTTTTATGCCTGCTGAAACTAATGGTGACTTTCAATGGGTTAATAGTCGTTGAACTCAAATATGGCAGTTTGACTATAAGATCCATTGCTATTTTTTTTCGGAGTTCTTTTCTTCTTCTTCTTTTGTTTATTGCGAAACTCGTACATGACACTGAGTTTGCTTTAGACTAGAGACTGCTGAGATAGAGTTCAAGGCCTGCAATACCATTGGCAGTGTTACAATTTATTCAAAAATATTTGAATCAGTGCCCTTGCAACTATACATGTAGTTTAACCTATCTTTTTTTTTAATCTCGAGTGATGTCCTATCATCACCGAGAGACTAACCATACTGCTTTTAACTTGCAAAGTACTTGTTTTATAATTGCAGGTAGACAAGGCTCTCCAGGGTATGGAGGAGGAAGCTGAACGCATATTCCAGGATGAACGGGTGTTGCTTCGTGAAGATGAGGCTGCTTCGGCAAGAGATACAATGTTAGTTCAATAACCTTGTTTTACTGTTTCTGTCTGGGTTTTAGTTTTACTCCAAATCTAGGGTAAATTTAGTGTAAAGAAACACTGTTCAAATCATTTTGGAAAGAAAATAGTAGCATGTTTTCTCAAATTGACCTCTGAATTGAAGGCTATTTTTGAGGGAACTGAATTGAATATTATACGTATAAATAAAAGATCACCTGTTTAGAATATGGCCTGTTTGCATGGTGTTGTGAGTTATGACTACAAAAGTTCACAGAACTTATCCTGGTCCATTAAATTACTCTATACTGTTTATTCATGTTTGTGATAGAAAATTCCAATATTACTGTCATTCATGCATAGTTTGTTTGTGTCTCCCAATTAAATTTGTTTTGCAATGCTAAGGTATGAGCAAGCAGAAGTTGTGGAGCATGAATTGCAACATATGACAGAACAAGTAAAATCCATCATTCAGACTATGAACGCTACTCAGGTTAGTCAACAATCAAGAGTTACTAGAGGACTTGCTATTCAGTCCCAAGCAATCTCTTAATTCTGCTGTCTAATTCAGGGTGCTGAGCTTGAGGCCGCTGATAGTATGACACCATTTGATGTTGCTGTCCGTATACTGGATAATCAACTGCGGTCCCTGATGTGGATTGATGAGAAGGTCAGGATATCTAACTCCTTATGGTCATTCTTTTGGTTTATTTAACTTTTTTTCTTCTTCTGTTTGACATGTTCTTACCTCACATTTATGTTATGTAAAAACAAATCGTTTCGCAAATGCTTGTTACATTATGGGCCTAAAATGTTCTAGTTTCCTGATGAGTCTAGAAGGCTGTTTAATTTAGTGTCTCCTATTCGTTATCCATTTTACCTCTGGCATTCATATTAAGCTTTTTAAAGTGTAAATATCTTAGCAATAATGCTGGCATGATGCAGAAGGGTGTTGTCCAGTTCTGTGCTACACTGGTACGATGCTGTAAAATATGCCTTGAACAAAGCTTATGCCGTACTTTAATGTACTGTTCAGTTGAATCCTGCCATTTCACCGTATAACATTTCATAGTTCTGTTAAAGCTTGCTTTTGATCAAAACTGGAGCAACTTAATCTACATCACCTTTTTCACTGCAAGATGCTTAATGTATCGACAATTTCACACCGGCTATCTTTCTTATAGCTGTTTGATCTGTTTCGCGGAAACCATTATTGATACCTTTTTTTTTTCCCCATTTTGCCTAGGTTAATGAGTTCTCAGGCAGAATACAGAGGCTGCCTAACAACAGTGCTTCAGCTGAACGCGACTCTGGGATTCCCAGGTTTTGGTTAAGCTGATCGAGGCTAGTAAGCGTGCTGTGCTTGGTTGCTCCACTGCCCCACAGCAAAGGTTTCACGCTATTTTCTCCCTGCGGTGCCATCTGCCATGTAGGATGTAGCTCTAGCTGGTTCACTCTTTGATTGATACTATTCAATGTTACTCAGATTGCTGGTTATCAACCCTCTGCTCTGCACCAATTATATGTGTTTTCAATATAAACAAAATTGCTTGACAGTAACTTCAATTCTTTGGTCTCTAGAATCAGGTTCGCAAACATCGTAGGCTAGAATCACGTCTAACATGTGAAGGTTTAAAAATTATAGAAGTGCTATTTCGCGAGGAGCAACTAGAGGTGGTTATGATTACTGCAGTTAGCTAGAGAAATTTATGCGTTTAATATGGGGCGTAAGCCTGTATACTGTCGTAGAACTACTGGACTGTTCTTTACTTCTTTACATGTAGAACCAGTCAACTGTTACGGTTACAGTTACTCTCTACATGAGGCCCAATAAAATGTAGCTATCGACTAAATGGGCTTTCTAGTTATGTTTCGGTTCGAATAGACCTATAAAATTCCAAGCTGTTCTGCTGCATCTCGCAATGCGGCCCAAAAAAAAGCACACCATCTTTCTGGAAAGATGCTATATTGCTATCTCAAATTCTCAACACACACACCCCACCCCCACCCGGTGCAAAAAGCGATGACACAATTTGCCTTTCTGTTCCATGTTAAGGTTACCTGCCTTGCTATTCCTTAGCCTTGTTTTGATCTGTTCTGTAGAACCAAGATAAGCTCCTTGATAGAAAAAAGGTATCAGCTTCCTTCAACTAGAACGAGAGACTTCGTAGAAACAGTCAGACAACCAAAGACGCGCCAGTGTGTTTCTGGCGCGCCACGCTCACTGCTGGTTTGGGGCAAAATCCGTCATCATCAAATGCGTTGCAAACGGCAAGCACTAAGCACAGCTCATTAATCCATCATGGGATTCCTTTCAACGGCGAGTGTGAGCTGCATGTGAACTGTGAGGCTCGAGTGGAGGAGTTATTAAACCAAACCATGTGCCGAAAACCTCCGAACGCGGAATCAAATCAAACAAAACCGTCATCAACGGCTACTTGCAGCTAGATTAAACCATCTCCAAACTGGTCGACGGCACATGGCCCCCCTCTGTGCCACCACCGCCACTGTCCCTCAGCTTACCTCTCGATGGTAATCTTCAGGACTTGGAACACAGATACAGAGATGCATAAAGCGAAAGGAAAATCTGGAGAGAAACCGGTCAAGCTGGCACATGCCCGCTCCATGTGAGGCTGACGCCCGAGGGAGGATCAGGGAATCCACCTCTCCTCCCCCGCTCACATGGGCGAATTAAAGCGCAATCTTGGCAACCAAGGTCCGTATAGATGCTGCGACCCGGATGCCAATAATGCAGTACGATGTATTGTACGCCGTACGCCAGTGGTGGTGGTGGCAATGGAGTCCAATCCTCGAAAGTGAGGCTTGGCTTACCCATCGGCTGTACGAGTAGTATGGCATGATTAGACCTGCTACCGCTGCTAATCAGAGTCATCTGAGTGACCCCATTGACACGGTGTCACTATGCGCAAAGCCAGGAGCTTTTGGACCCAACTTGTAGTAGATCTCAGTTCAGCCTCACAAAGGCGCCGCCGAGTGTGCGCGTAATTATGGTCCGCGCCGACCCACGCCCCCGCCGGCAACATCCATGGACCTTCATTATCTGGAGCACATCTTCACTTTCTTCCCGTGTGGATCGCTTTGTGGTCCTTTCAAAGAAGCCCATAAAAACCAGCTGAGAAACTTTAGTCGCTCGGCAAAAGCGGCACGATCGAAGCGGAAAGGGCGCCTCCGTCGCAGCGAGCAAAGGATCGCACACAACATTTTACAAACCCCTGAAGGAAGGAGGAGGAGGTCCAAAGCGAAGAAGGGCAATAAACAAAGGCCACTGTGTTTTGCCTTTAGCTAGCATGAGGAATCGTCCAGTCCATTACAATTACCCACACGCTACACAACATGGACCAAGCTCCATGAATCAAGGGAGGAGTAGAATAGAAAGAAGAAAAAATAACTAAAAAAATCCTATAGGATAAGTATGTCATATCATATGGATTGTGGAATCGTCACTCTCGCTCTCGGCTCGTGAGATCGAGAATGAGAGCCTTTAAGCCATGACCATCACTCACACTTACACGGGTGGCAAGCCAAACAAAAAACACAAGGACACCAATGGCGACGGACCGATCGGGTGGTGGGGTGGAAAAGGCAACGCGGCAGCGGCGGCTCGAGGATATCTTGTTACGGCAGGGACGGAACCTGGGCCGCCGTTTCGTGATACTATGTGGCGTCCTAGGGAAGGAGAGGAGAGGAGGCTTGTATATTACAAGGCGACCAAAACCTAAGCAATTAACACGGGCTGCGAAGCGACGTGCCGGCCGGGAGAGAGGGGGGGGGGCGCTCCTTGCGACGCCTCCGGCCGGCGCTGCCGCCACGTACGCACGCGGCGCACGGGGGCGCTCTAGTGGTGCGGCAACGGCGCCGGTGACTGCGCCGCAGCCGGGACGGGCGGCTTGGGGCACTGGTAGCACTTGGCGAAGAGCCCGAACGTGTCGATCTGCCGGATGAAGTTGACCATGCTGGCCCAGCCGCCGAGCCCGAAGCCGACCACCAGCACCCACACCACGATGAACATGTTCAACACGAACATCCCCGTCCAGCTCGGCAGGAAGAACGGTGGCTTCTCCGCAGCATTCTGTTGCATTTTTCATAAGAGAAAAAAAACGTCAGAAAGCACTGAAAGCAGAATATACACACAGTACACGTGCACACAGCTCTGCAAGATAAGATAAGCATCGCGGATTGCGCTCCTTGTTCCTAGTACTATCTCTTTCGCGGCATTTTCAGGGGTCCTGTTCGATTTCCTTTCGGAAGCAAAAGCTGGCGAAAAGGAGGGCGAGGAAAGGAACCCTCCAGCCGCACCCCCAAATCTCCATCACCATCCCAAGCCCCTCTCTTGCGCGCGCGCTCCAGCAGCCACCCGACGGTGCCCGGAACGCTCCCGGCCGCGGCATCTCTATCCAGTCTACCGGGAGAGCGCGCGGCCGGGCGCGTCCAGACGCGCCAGCGCCCCCGCGACGTCGACCACCGGCGCGCCTCCCCAGGGTCTCCCATGACAGCATGACACCAAACATCACCACCACCGCATCGGCGCTACGTCACGCATGTCAACCGTCAGCGGTTGCTTTCCACTGACCCACGCCACCCCGGACGCGACCGTGTCGCCATCACCGCCGTCCCACACCTGCAGAAGTCGCGGCACAGCGGGTGGACCGTGCATTCCCCCTCCGGGTCTCCAGACTCCAGTCCAAGGCGAGAAAAGCCTCGCTCACCCGCGCCCGGAACTGGCACAGGGAAGAAGTGGCCGGAGCGGAAGCAACCGGCAGATCGATGGGTCTCGAATTGCCATTGCCACTGGCGCCTTGCCAAAGCGACGGGCGGACACGCGGATCCGAACGCGGGGGGTGATCCCGATCACCCGATCGATCCGGCGTCCATATCGTTGTCGGGCGCCGCGGGGCGGCGGGCCCGGCTTCGAATTAATGTGGCTGTTGGCTGGATTCAATGATTGGGGATTTGCTCATGTAGGCGGCGGGGCCCGGGGAGGGGGCGGTGTGCTCTGCCTGTGCACGGATCTCCACTGTCTATTCTACTGGGCTGCGCCGCGTGCGCTCCAATCCTGGCACTGTTCGTGACAGGGGCACGGCTGCTGGGGGGCACTGCTCTAGACAACGGGATGAACGGATCGGATCACGAATCACTACTTGTACTCGCACCAGTTGGCAATGCACGGGCCTTTGCTGGTGGTACATCAAAGCCATTTTCTGGTACGTGAAGCATGGGTACCAAAACATGCCCTGATCGACCATGGATCCTCACTTAAAGCTACGACAACGATGGGTGGTGGATGGATGCGTGCACGTACCAAAGAATGAACGGAAGAATCGAGGGAGGAAGGAATGATCGGGGTCGTCGGAGAGGAGGAAGAAGGGGCGCTTACCATGCGCGCGGAGGCCGTGCGGTAGGTGAGGATGTGCGCGAGCGACGGGATGATGTAGACGGTGAAGCTGACGAGCAGGGCGCCGACGGCGGAGTTGATGGGCCCGAAGAAGGGGAAGATGATGGCGAGGAACCAGATGGGCACCACGATGGGGAGCCGCGCCAGCGCGCGCTTGAAGATGCTCTTGGTGTCGTGCATCCCGATCACCTTCTCCCACACGAAGTAGAGCGGCGTGCACGCGAACCCGAACGTGATGAACTGGTGGATCAGCATCAGGATCACCGCCGCGTCGCGCCACGCCGTCTTGGGCAGCAGCGAGAAGGCGTTCGAGTGGTTCAGGAGCTCGTCGCCGAACGCCCAGTACATGGCCGCCGCAGACGGCAGCGTCAGCGTGAACACGTACAGCGTCGCCAGCAGGTAGATGTACTTGAACTTGGCAGGCTTCCACATCGCGTGCATGATCTCGCTGCACAACAAACCAGCAATTATTATTAGATTTTTTTTCAACATACTAAAGTTCAGAAGTAAAGTTCTTCTTTAATTTCTTCTTGGCTGTTGGCTCCATCCATGAATAATTTCTAACAAAATTGTTCATCCTAAAGAGAAAGATAAACAAACACAAGACATTAACGGACTAAACGGCCTCGCACATGCGAGTCAATGATGCCGAGACTTTAGTTGATCAAATGATACGCGACGACGGCAAAAGAAAATCCGGCTAGTGCTTCTCCCAGTCACGCACCGGCACGGCAGGATACTAGCTTGCAAAGATCTCGGCGGCAGGAGGAATCTTGCAAGCTCTCGCCAACACATGCATTGCGCCTCCAGTCAAATGATGGGAGGACCCGTCAAGTGCGGCCAAATTAGGCCGTTACCAGTAAACTAATCGCCTGCTGAACACTCAGCTCCAGCTTAGAAGATCTCGTGATGCACGCTACTACTAATCGTCACATCACACTCTTTTACAGTCTCCAGAACAGTAAGTGCCTAACTGGCCGGGCTCTGAAGAAACTGCTTGGATCCAGCAATGGTGAGGGGCACTGTCAGTCAAGGTGGACAGAGACACTCGCCACCTTCTTCTTTTAGGATGCATTACTCAAAGTGGGCATGTGTCTCCATTGCTCCACTAAGCAAGGCTTTCCCTTGCTAGCCTAAATACTCTAAATGTCCCAATCCATGGATGGTTGCAAGCTTATCATCATCATATCGCCCCTTGCATGAGGGCAACTAGCTAGGAATGAATTGCATCTGCAAGGCATGATGTGAACTCTGCACTAGCTGAATTCAATGAAGCATGGTTTCTTTTCCCATTTCCCCGCACTAGAAGAAGCAGTCAAGCACCCACATGCCGGGGCTGGAGATAGAAAATTCCCCAGATCTCCGACCCAACGGCGCCCACTAGAGACCAGGGCGTTTGAACACCGCACTAGAGCGCCGCTGCTAATTATTCCTCGCATGGCCTCTAATCATGCCACAGCCATCAATAACAATAATCCAGGCAATAAAATAGATCAAGCATAGGCAATGAGCAAGCAATGGGAATAAAGGGATCATCCTCAAGCCGTCTATTCTAGTGCAAAGTGGCTAACACTGCATCTCTTTTCTCTCCCTCACTCATAGGCTATATCTTGTGCTGGTAGGGGACCTTTGGGATGCATCACTCCACACCCAAATGCACATGACCACACCAAGGCTTTAGCGGCTGGATCACTGCATTTCCATGGGTCCGTCGAGTTCATCACCGATGGCTCCTGAAGCTAATATACGCAGCAGGTTCCCATCAAGCACAAGCCCAGCGGCTGCCTACAAGTTTTTGGTTCCTATAAGTGGTCCCGGCTGTTCATGGGGATCTGCAGCATGCCAAGGATGTAGCTTTGCGAAGCTGAGCTAGCTGCAAAGCTACAATCATGCATGTGTAGTTAGGATTAACTAAACTGTTGCAGTGTGGTACTACAGCTGGTCCGGTACCGCCCTCCATGGATGGGGGGAGGGGGGACCAATAGAATGGAAGCCGGAGGCAGGCATGTTTCCAATCCGGACATGTCCTCCCCGGCGCCAGGCAAAAGCTGCATCTGGTGAAAAGCTCACTTCACCTCTGCGAGCTCTGCTCCATGGTAACTTAACAGCAGCACACTTCCAAGTAATTAATAACTAAACAAAGAACTTAGTACCAATTAACTATCGCATTCTGCTAAAGTACAGCATCGGAGTACAGTACGTGCTACTAATTTGAGTTCATTTCGGGGAACTGAAGACTTGGTTGCTAGCAGAAAGACTTACACTGTGACGGCGTGGCCGCCGAAGGTGTAGAGGATGTTGGTGGCGCCGGTGAAGTAGAGCACGAGCTTGGTTGGGCCGGTGTGCGCGACGCCTTCGACCTGCATGCGTCGGCACCGGACAGGGTCAGTCAATCATTGGTAGATGGCATGCCCCAAACCAAGACGGATAGGACAGCGTCCCTGTGCGTGTGTTGGGATGGAGCTCTCCCGGTGGCTGGGCTGGGGGCTGGGGCTCACCTGGCCGTTCAGGAGCGCGGCGATGGCGAGGTACCACGCGGTGTAGGTGGTCATGCCGAGGCCCAGGAAGGACCAGATCCGGTAGTTGTGGAAGGAGGGGATGAACACCGTGGTGGCGCAGCAGGCGCCGAAGATGTACGTCCATGTCCGCTTGTCCAGCCGGTCGTTGATGTAGTAGATGTTGCTGCACACAAAGCAAGAGATCTCGCACGGTTCAGCTCACCCGTCGCAAGCTATGTGCAGTAGCGGAATGAGAGTGCGATGGAAGAGGAGAGGATCGGCCGACCCACCTCGCGCAGGCGATCAGCTGGATGACGGAGCCGAAGAGCAGGAACGTGCAGTTGAAGGCCAGACCGGCCGCCTTCCAGTACGGGCCCAGCAGCCCGTCCAGCACCTCGAACCACTGGTCAACATCACCACATCACAAGATTATCATCACTACTACTTCTACTAAGTTTCCACTATCTTATTTTAGTTTTGTGTTTTTCCATAAATCATCACCCTTAATCCCATTTTGTTTGTTAGTTGCGCGAACTAACTAACTAAGTGTAGCTTCTCAAGCTTTTGCGAGAGATAAGGATCATGGAGCTCCCCCAAAACCATGGCTCGCTTTTGGTTTGACAAGCAAGCAGCACAACAGAGCATGCATACCATCGGCGCATGAGGGGCCGGGGGATCCAATACCCTCTCCCGTTTTCACAAAAGGAGGCATTTCTGCCGCCACGGCGGATCGATAACGACCAAACGGGGGCTAAAAAAAGCAAATTTTTGGTAAAAGCCGTAGCCCGGAGGAAAAGGAGCGAAACTGTAGTCAGTTGCAGATGTTATGGCGTGGAGGAGAAAGTGGAGTTGGGAAGAAGAACACGACGACGACGAAGCAAGGAGGCGTCGGAGCCATACCTGGATGACGTGGTTCTTGAAGCTGACGCCCTCCTTCTCCTTGCGGGAGCGGTACTCGACGTAGAGGACACTGATGAGGTAGGCCGTCCAGCTGCCCAAGAAGCCGTAGAAGATCTGCAGCAGCACGCCGGACAGCATCCCCAGCTGCGAGAAGGAGTACGGCAGAGTCAGGAGCACCTGCGCCACCTGCAAGACCACGAGCCATGGAGAAATAAAATTCAGTGTCAGTCGCCAGTCGGTGCTCTCTATTATCTCTGTGCTCGGCTGAGTGAGCAAGGCGCACGCCATGGCGGGGAGAGGCCGCTAATGTCGTGTATGGCGCTCACCTGGTTGGAGGCGCAGCTGAACCATGCGTCCCAGACGGAGCCGCCGTGCCAGAGGAAGCGCTTCATGTTGAACCCGCCGCCGCCGTGGTGCTCGTCGCCGTCGCCGGCGGTGCCGATGCCCATGACCCCGACCTCCTCCTCCTTGCCGTTGCCGTCGGCCACGATGGACTCCTCCAGCTGCTCGCGCGCCATCCTGAAGCGCCCGGCCTTCCCGTCTCCGGCCGCTGCTGCGTCGTTCAGTGAAGCACACGTAATTAGCCGCCGACCAGATCAAGATCCAAACAACAATATTATAAACCAAAAAAAAAAAGACAGCCCGTACAGAAACTGAACACAAGAGGAAGAAACCCAGCCGGGGCGCGAACGAACGAACGAAAAGGCAGCAAGAACACCAAAGCCAAGACCCACCTTTTGGCAGGGAAAGATTTTGAAGATCGCGGCGAGGCCGGCGGAGGGCGAGTGGTGTGCAGTAAATGCAGGGTGGCTTTCGGAAGGGAAGGGAATGGAATGCTCGGAATTTACTGTGCTATCGACGGGGAGGCTCTGTTCGCCTACAAGGGGGGCGGGCTAGCGTGGTGGCCGCGCCGCGCGGTTAGCAGGCGTCGTCGTGCCGGAGTTGCAGAGCAGAGAGCTGGGATTACGGGGCCTCTTCTCTCCTTTCCCGGCACGGCTTCTTCCTCGCAGCTCCTGCTCTGTTCTACCTTTATGAGGGAGTAATGGCGAGGGGCTAGAGAGGGGGGGCGCGCGCGCAACAGGTGTGGGCTATCACTCGTAGGTGAGGGGACGGGGGAGAGAGAGGAGGGAGGGGAGCGCCTCCGTGCCCCTCTGCGTGTGTGATTCGGTGAGAGAAGAGGAGGGAGATGGTGAGGGAGGAACGATACCACTTGCGGCTTTATAACGCGCGGCTTGCAGACTGGCGAAGCCTTCTCTGCCCCGGACTTTTCACATTTCGGTCTTTCGTTTTGTTTCTTTTTTTAGTTTCTCTCTCCTCAGTTGCACTTCTTTGGTATAAATGGTCTTGTACACTCATAAGTATGGTTTACAAGGTGGAATTTTAATTAACAATTTGTATCAGAGAAATGCTATTTATGTGTTAACAGGTTTTTTCTGGCAAAATTTCTATTAGGTTTGAATGTTCCAATTAAAGGGAAATTTGTTTTGGTAGACAAATTATTAAATGGTCCATGTAGAAAAATCAAATTTCCAAAAATTAGTATAATTTTACCATTTCACCTATTCTTCTGCAATGGGAACAATAAGAGGCGGATGAATCAGGCAGATGAATTTGAATACAACGTTTACAAATATAGCCGAGTTTGAAACGATAATATTTCAACAGAACAGTTACTGGCTCTCCACATGATGATAAATCTTATATTGTGAGCCTCTCTTATTCTTGATTGATTGTAAACAAGTTAAATAAACGATGATAGAAATTTAGGACTTCCTATTCATGGTGAGTTATGTGATGCTACTACAGTACTACTACTCCATTTACCCTTGCTGGGAGTGGTAAACTCGGCGAGAGCCTTTATGGACAAGGGTTGATTGGACTAGAAAATTGACAGATGGACGCAACGCCAGGATGTCAAAGGGAGTAGTATATTTCCTGCTGGATCCTCACAAGTCTCCACTTGTTCCTGATGTAACACGGTTACTCAACTCACATGGTCAGAGGCTCAGAACCCGTTGGTGCTTTAGGCCTTGTTTAGTTGGGGAATTTGGGAGGTGCCAAATTACTGTTACAGCACTGTAGCACACTGTAGCGTTTCGTTTGTATTTGTGAATTATTGTCCAAATATTGACTAATTAGGCTCAAAAGATTCGTCTCGCAAAGTACAACAAAACTGTGCAATTAGTTTTTAATTTCATCTACATTTAGTACTCCATGCATGTACCGCAAGTTTGATGTGATGGAGAATCTTCTTTTTGCATAGTGTCAAAGTTGGGAGTTGGGAGTAACTAAACATGGCCTTATTTTTTCTTCATCCAAGAGAGAGGAGAGGAGCAACCGAAAAGGACGTTTGTTGGCATGCCTGTTCGTTCGTTCTACAGTGAGATACGTGCCATTTTGTCTTTTATTTATGTATTCACAGCGTAAGTGAATTTATTTTTGTTTGATGTTAGATACACTACACTACTCGTCCCTATTGGAATAGGTATGAAGTTGTCAGTCTGTCTACCTCCTTACACATTTCCTCCTTACACATTTCACGTTAAGAACAACCACTTTTTTATCATGACATGTGCTCATGCGGCCAACCTCTACCACTCATTCAAATTTTTAATGCATAGTATAATAAAAAAAATTTAGATACTGGCAGCACGGGCACACCATTCACTCAAAGTTTGAATGCACAATACAATAAAAAAATATGGATATTGAATAGCAGTGCAACAAAGGAGAGAACTGCCGCTACCACAATACCTCCGCTATTGCTAAAGGTACCTTGCCACTACCTCACTATTGCCAAAGGTACATACCTTGCTGCTAAAATTAGTTGTGTTGTGATCCATCCCAGATACTAAAATGTCGTTCTTTTTCAAGAACCAAATTGAACATATCTATAAAGTAGAAAATTAAAACATGCTGCGGACGCCCAACACATTGCTCAAAATTTTCATCAACTCATCAGTAGCAGACACCTATATATAATGCATGTATCACACATGTACTAACCACGTATATTGCATGTATCATAACACCCCACACATTGCTCAAAATTTTCCTCAACTCATCAATAGCAGGTACGTATAGTGCATGTATCACACATGTACCAGCCATCATACATGGACCATCCAAAAATTGACCAAAATAAAAGGGGTGCATAAATGATTGTCAAAGTTATAAATCAAAATACTAAAAATTGACCAAAATTCAACATTTTCTGATTGTTTTTACTCATATGTACACGCGATTGAATGCAAATTAATTTGCAGATCGATCCTATAACAACACAATCTGCTAACCAGGTCAACACCAAAAGCATAAATTTACAACAAGCACAAACTACGCAAAGATCTGATGAAGAATTTCTCAAAAAATAGTCAAACACGTGTACTACACACAAACATGCAAGTCGACTAGCAACGTTTTGTGGTACCATGCAACACATGTTTCAGTATAAACTATAAGTACCACTAGTATTAAGTATCATTTTTATACTTTATACTTTTGAATCTGTACTACTCAAATTAGAAAAGTCATACTGAA
Source organism: Setaria italica (assembly GCF_000263155.2). Classification (NCBI taxonomy): domain Eukaryota; kingdom Viridiplantae; phylum Streptophyta; class Magnoliopsida; order Poales; family Poaceae; genus Setaria; species Setaria italica. The sequence continues at coordinate 41,869,195 of NC_028454.1, read as the reverse complement.
ATTTTATCCAAAATAACATGTAACACTAACCCATATTTTACATCCCTAAAAAAATTGCGGAAAAGTGTCATAAATTAAAGATGTATACCAATTGCATTAAAAAATCTTAGTTTTTGGGAGTGGGAATGCACAAGCAATCAAGGAATATTCATGGGTACCTCGAGAGATCAAGATCAAGGTGCATAACAGAGTGGATAATAATTTGCCTATCGGACAATTATGGTTCTTAATATGTCAATCTCCATCTCAAATTGATATGTGCTTCATCTACTTGGTTACAGCTAATGTAGATCTCGTATACAAGCATACAAAGCTCAAAGAGAAGAGACAAGAATAGATGGAAATGCTCAAACAAACTAGCTTGGATTCGGAAACAAATGAAAAAAAAAGTAAATGCAAGCATACAAAACAAGATTTATAAGTAGTAAATTAAACAGCGACTTGTTTCTATATCAGTACATGATGAAACAATCACAAAATGAAAGGTGGGCAAGCTACTGGAACAGAACATTTGTAACAAGATGGCCTTACCAGGAACATGCTAAAGATCACACACACAAGATTTATCCAATAAAACAAATGTTATGCAAGATTACTCAAGTACTTGATGGCTGTAGCATGAAAGTGACATCACAAATCAAAAGTCTGAGCTGGAGCTTGACATGTACCAAGACATCAACCAGTTGTTGCTACACAAAGATGCACACGAGACAAGCTCAGCAAATAATTACTCAATTGTTTTTAAAAAATTAAACTAGCATGCACTGAGGGTGTTGTGTTATGAAATAATTAGCCCAACCTGAACAAATGAATGAAAATTAAATTATTGATAAGATTTTAATAATAATCACTATTCATTTTTCCTACATACTAGGCTAGATGTAACTTAACATTTGGCATGAAATTGTTGAATCACAAATAAAGTTACTAGAAATCCATTCGACAAACACGATAGAAAAATATGAATCGAAATTTAAATCACAACTAAACCGCATTATTCAACCAGCATCTGGATGCCATTTTTTTTTGGTTCGATATTGGCAAAAAATGTCATCAGGAACATGGATGAAATAGGACTACAATATGCAATAAATGAAAAATAGTAATTGTGAAAAAAATAACTTTTCATTTTATTGGTAACACAGCTGAGTGCACATAAGATGTTACAACAATAAGATGTGAAAATATGTTTTTTAAAAGTATTATCCAACATTAAGTACTGTTACTATGGACCCTACTTTCTCCGACACCACACGGCTCACATGACCTCGGTCCTTTACTCCTTTTCCACTAATTTATTGTTTAACAAATTATGTATTAGCCGTAAAAGCATGTTCCTCCGCTCCACTAATCCGTGTCACGCTCTGGAAATCACCGTCGTGGTACGTACCCTCCGAATTGCCTGGTCCCTCTGTCAAGCAACAAAACCGTCGTCCATTGTGAGTGAATTTTAAGATACTCACTTTGCGTTTTTCTGATCCGTGTGACAATGCCGCACATGCTACAAATGTTACGACCCTAGCATTTGTCGTTTTACACTCCCATTGCCAAAATGCCAACATGATGACACATAATGTTCCTTCTTTTTTTCTCCTGAGAAGAAATCTGAATGTCTTCCATTCCATGTAACGGCCAAGCCTCATGGATGACATCTACTAGTCAGGTATGTAGCGAACATGGACCCATTAAGCCATAGTTTGTAATTTTGGTGATTGAGTGAAAATATAGTCATTGGGACTAATGATTTGTCAAGCATGTGTCTTTTAGGTTTTCTAGGTCCCAAGCATGCAAAGCAAACCATAGCAAGGTCCAAATCATGGCATTCAAGTGTCCAAGCTATGGTATTCAAATGACCAAGCCATGGTATTTATGATTGTTCTATGCTATTCAAGCATCCAAATGACAAAGAAAATCCAGAGATCCAAATGACAGTATCTTCAGTGCTTGTATTGGACGAGTTGAAGAGAAAAGGTAACCATCAGATGTTCCGATCGTCCACCTAAGAAGCGTCGCAGCAACCATCGGACGAATTAGTACAACTGCAGGTGGCTGTCTAAGTCAAGACCACCGGATGTTCCGATGCCCTATTTTCTAGTAGCGTCGGATGAATTCTGAGAAGACTTGGAAGACGAGGAAAACCCTATAGCATCGGATGATCAGATGGTAGGACAAGGGGAGCGTCGGACAAAGCATATTTACTTTGCGAAGTTCTAGAGAGGTTTCGGCCAAAATTTCTTTAACACCGGATGATCCGACGGTGCATCGGATTAAGCGTCGGATGAAGCATCGGATGAATTTTGACGTGTTAGAGAAGAACATGGGCACTGGGAGGCCAACGGCTAGTAGCACCGAATGTTACGATGCCTACCAAAATACATCCGATGGTACATTTTAACTAGCCATTGGAGCAACGGCTCTTTGATGCCTTGGGTTATTTATACCCCTTCCACTCACCCATTTGAAGTTGTTGGAGTGTGCAGAAATCCATTGAAGATTAAGGCTCATCAAGAACACATTCAAGCCACCAAAATTTCCTAAGTGATTTATCACAGGCTTAGCACAAGCTTAGAATAGTGATTAGTGATAGGATAGGCCTAAAGAAGAGTGAGTGCAAGGTGTGCCTACCTTGTGATCGGTTCAAAGAGTGAACCATATCTGTACAAGGTGTGTTGGCGCCTTGGAGCCTTGGTGGCTCGTTGGCAAGTCTTCGACCCTTTGGCTTGGTGTGAAGTGGAGTCAACAACCGTGTGCAGGGACATGGAGACCCCCTTCCTTCGCGGAAAAGCTCCTTAGTGCAGACGGCATCAAGGTGACCGGGGAACTTGGCGTGAGCCGTAGCGGCTGTTAACACTCACTATTGACACACTTTTATCCATGTTTATCTTCAATAATGACATGAATTTAATACCTAAACTATTGATTACACCTAATAAATCAGTTATTTTCACATATGCAACATATTTTGGAGGATGTTATGTTTTTGCAGGAAATTGGACTTAAAAGTATATTTTTGGATAAAGCACTCAACGAGCATCGAACCAGACGAAGACGAAGGTCAAAGGGTCTAGAAAGGGGCTAGGCCGATTGGCCTGGCAACCTCTGGTGCCCCTGCTGTTGCTTTACTATCCATGCTCAGAATTACGACATATGCATAGTCTAGGTTGCTCTAGATTGGTTACCTTTGCTCTATCTGTTATCTGTTTGTACATGCTTTGCTTAGTAGATTGGATCTGAATCTTTCATAAACACCAAGTTAATAGATCTTGTGCTATAAATACCACGGATTGATAAACCTTGGGGGAATACTCTGAGGAAAGAGCTACAACTGATCCGTACACTTGCGGTTCACAAATTGGCGTGCTAACAGCCATCAACACTGATCGAGCCTTTGTGGCAGGTCAAGGGATGTCCCGAAGAGACTTAGTGATCGGGAAGCAATACTCTTGTGTGAGTGCATCAACAATGTAGACTAGTGGTGGTTTAGTGCCTGCCAATACCACAGGATAAATCATCATGTCAAGAGTTTGCTTCCTCTCATACTCTATGAAATACAAGATGCTCATTGAATGATAATAAATTCATGTTCACTTATACAACACAACTCCAGATTTTATTCAAAATGAAATATTTATTATATTCTAATTAATTCCTATTATAGATGAAATGAAATATTTATTATATTATAACTTAATTCCTATTATATTATATAAAAAATATACAGATAGACTGAAAAAAAGCTTCATTTCGATTTTCTAATTTGGAAAATCACCTCTTACATTTCCGCGTTTCATACTTGCAACTTGTGTGACTTTACTTTTTTAGTGTAGTATCTTGTTAGGATTGTCTTTAGGTTGCAAAACTTATTTTGGGAAGGGGTTTCACACTAGATCAACCTTAGTTGCACAATCTTGATAGTATGATCTAGTTTATATTTTATGTAAAAGTAGTGGAAGCTGTAGGTTAAGGTTTTAAGTTTACCACGTTCACCCCCTCCCCCTCTTAAGCTACGGGCACCGATTCCTTATTATGCACTACTTTTCCTTTTGCGTTCCTGCGTGTCCAGAAAATGAGTTGTTTCCTCGTACCGAAATACCACATAGGAATGCAACGTTTCTGGGAGTGCTAAGTATTACTTTTTTTTCTGTGATTTCTGTTCTGGAGTTCTACACTGGAGCGCTTTGGACCAGTCCTTCCATTTTTTTTCTTTCTTTCAAAAATCATGACACAGTTTTCACGAAGAAAATAGTCATGCCAATGATATCATTGATATCATCTCCAGTGTATCTTTGTGCAGAAATACGCTCAGTACTGGTCTGCTTCTAAGAGTTATTGACGTATTTATTCGCGAGGCCTAATTCTGATGCACATCAATCATGTTTGGCACTGTTCAACAATCGAGTGATATCATCGCATCATCCAGTATAAATGCAGTAGCTTCCTGCCTGCCAAAAAAAAAAGAGGCTTCTCCACAAAAATTCTTCTCTGCCTGCAAGGCTTTGATTTTGGACAGCCTGTCCAACAAGGATCCTGCATAAATTCTATGTATAGTTTTTCAGGAGAAGGAACACAAAAAATAATTAAAAAAGTAGCAAACCAGCCGGTTCCAAATAGATGGTGTCATCAGCATATATTCAGAAAATCAGGGCAGCAAATAACCATGGATATTTAAAGGAGAAGCAAAACATACTAGTGTGAGCAGTTGCCAATTGAAAAGGAAAAGGAGCATAAAAGAAGCAAAGTACTATGCCGGATTAGTGATGCTTCTACTATAGTATTAGGTCCCATATATGGTTGCTCACAGAGGTTGCATGGGGGTGGTTGGAGAGCTTTTTCTCTTCCTTAAAACCCATTACCCATGGATGTTGTGAATGCACCATGGATCCGCTTATAACTCCGTTCCTTTGTGATGAAAAATTTCAAAAATGCAGCATACACGTTCAGGTGCTGGTCAAACCAGGAAATCAATTCAAACAGCATCCAGAAACAAATACTAGCGGGAGTATTATCAATCAGACTCATACAGAAGTATTTCATTTGACTTTCTTGTTCATGAAGCGGACAGATGGTAGCTTTCTTTCCGTGCATTTAATCATACCACCCAAGAAACGCATTATGTTTTGCTCCTCCACACAAATGATTTTGATTTATCTACCCTTAAGCACATTAGCCACAACAGTAGTATGTTAATGCTAGAAGCATTTTAAAATTCACCTGCTTTTCCCATAAGAGAACAGTGGTCGCCCAAGTACAGTACGGCGCAGCTCGCTGCAATCAACCAGCTGCTAGGCCGCGCTACTCCGCCCATTCCTCCTCCATAAACCGCAGCAGAAAGCGTGTCCTCCCGCACTAAATCCCCCCATCAGCTTTCCCGTTCTTTTCGTGCGTTTCAGCCGCTCGCTGCGATCATGCAAGCGTGGACAGCAGCTATCGCCGAGCAAAGCTGAGCCGAGGCGGTTGGTGGCTCCGTGTTAAGGCGATCAGTCGATCGAGTCGTCTCGAGCCGGGGCGTTCGATTCATTCGAACTCCCAAAAGATCCTGCGGCCGGGCGGGTCAGATGAGATGGATGCCCGGCGGCAGCGTAGTAATCATGATTTGATCGGTGGAGTGAAGGCTCCGTCCTTGTTTAATGGCCGCCGTGCGGCCGGCCAGCCGCGGCCAGAGAGACGGGAGAATGGGAGCGAGCGAAGAGGATGGAAAAAGCTTCGGCGCGGATGGGCGGATTCATTAGCATTAGCACGCTAATCATGAAGGGGGTGGTTCAAGGGATCATCGAGTGCGTCCTCAAAGTTATATTCTTCCGATCGGGGGCCTTCTTTGCGGAAGGGATTGATAAAGAAAATGCTTGGTTCGTTTAGGCCGGCTAATCCTTCTTTTGCGAGAAAGTAGGTTGGGTATGATCGCGCAGCAATTTTACTCGCGTACTTGAGCGGCTGGAGGGGACCCGTGAGATTTGAGTATGTGGAGGATAATTCATATTGTTCTCAAGAGAATTTCTTTTCTGGAATCATGCCGCAGTTGGCACGCTCTCAGGTCCTTCCATTAGTATGATTTTGCGTTCAATAGTGTGTAATTATAGCTCTTGACGGTTATTTTTTAAAACAATGTCAAGAACTCCGGCGCTCATTTGAGAATAAGTTCCCTTTGTATTCAAACCCAGAATATCCAAGCAGCCTCTACCGATTGAGAAAATACAGTCCTCACTGCACATCAGAACACGGTGTACAACTTGTCTTTTCAGAGACATATAGCAATTGTCCTTTATGGGAAAGTATACAAATCAAGTACTTACCATAACCAAACTACACATTGCACACAGTTTAAATATATCATAGCAATGGCCGCTTCAAAATATTAAAGTTTTAAGGCATTATGTAGGTTTCAGTTCCTATGAGAAATTTTCCATCATGGAATTTTGAGAAAAAAGATTAGGCATCTTTAAATTATATTTTTGTGGAATGCATCGATCTATAGGGTTTTCTTCGTGTCTTCACCCTCCTAAAATTCCTTTTGTTTTCCGCTCTCTATGGCCAAACAGTTATTCCAGCTGATTTTATTTTCCATATTCTGTAATTGACTAATTGCTGTCTAAGAGTGCCAACATGGAGTATCATCTATTTCTACAACCCCTTTGCACCTATATATACTGGTGTGTGATAATGTGAAGAACAATATTTACCTAAGTCGCAATCATGCGATTTTCCTATCCCCTTTAATTTGTCGCGCCTATTTGTTAGAAATAGTTTACAAATCTATTGCCACACGAAATTCTTCCATCATGCAACCCGCAACACACGCAATACCTGGCCTATCAGTGGAGACTGTAGACCCTAAATTGACCTTTCACACCCTATCATCCTTTGTATCAAATCAAAGATTTTCCAATGATACCAACTGATCAAAGTGGAGGTTATATTCCCAACATTCCCTATTCTGGAGAATTCGCATGTGGCTTAGTACTATTATTGACTCCACCTGTTGTTTTCCACACCTACATATGCTCATGGAAACTAAACATAGACCCCCGACTTTAAAAATGCCCTGAAAGACACAAATCAGGTCTAGCTCTCTGATCATCAAACCACAAACCAGACTGATGACCTTTCTGCTTCATCATGGATTAATTCGAGATATGGTTCGATCGGATCCTCCCTAGTTCTTCCCATGCTACCACCTTCCTTCCCAGCCTTTCCACGGAACCGGTTCTTAGATCGTACGCCTCGCCTCACACTAGTGACTAGTTCACCAGTCACCGCCCTTAGGACAACGACGTGCATGCATCCCATATCGCGATTGGCCATGCCTGCAGGCTGCACACTGCCTAGCTCCTAGCTGCCGAGATGGAGCGTGACATGGGCGTCAATATTCCCAGGGTACCATCGCGAGATATGTTATTCATTTATTCTTCCAGGGGTGTTGATTAGCAACACTACTGGTAGCTTGATTAGGAGGCCATGAGGGACAGATAAGCACAAGCCTTGACGCCTAATCCGTGGCACGATTGGTAGGAATCTAGGACAAAACCACGTCCAAAAAACACCTCAGGAAAGGAAAAGGGTCGGAAAATTGGGCGGGGGGTTGCTGCTTTTCGAGGGGTTTCTCCGTCGCGGCATGGGAGGCCGGCGAGCCGACGCCTCCTCCCCGATACGTGAAGCCATGCTCGCGCGACGCCACGCATCTGCCCCCCGCCCATACGGGATTTGTCGCTTGGATGCGTCTTCTTTTAGGGCCCCGTGCGTAGGCGCTCACCGGCCAGCTGTACCCCTCCTTGTATTTTTCTGCAAATCCATTTTTTAAACGACAGCACCACAAAATGCTGAAGTCTTTTCGAATTTTTGGGTCAAATGATCCTGCAATCCTGCTAACAAACTCTAAGATGCTTGCTGTGCTAGCACTAGCGGACCAAGGATCGTTAGGCGTGATGATTGTGCACACGGCATATGCCCTGAAGATGCTGTAGTACTGTTTTGTCAGATGAACTCCCACCTGGTAGGCATGATCAAGAGTTGAACCACGACCCATTTGTACCTTAAACGCCTTTTAGTCGTTAAATACCGAGTGAAATACATGTGTTTACCTACCTAAGCACATGCAATTTAGCAACTAACCCCTCTCTAATGAACATGTATACCTGACGATAAAAATCATAAACCTGCCTACCTATCAATTGGCTAATAGCACTAGGCATAGCTGCGTAGGCTTAGTGTAGTGGAGACGAGATACACTAGTGAGCTGATCGATCCAACTCCAACCACGGAAAAAAGTATTGATCGCTTTGGCTAGTGGATGGGATCTGCGGCTAGTAAACTAGACAATAGCGATCGCCCAAGGGTGAGGCACCAGCTTCCGGCAGGCTAATCCGGCGTGGAATGATTACGCGGTGGACTTTTGGCTCCGCCGAGCCCGAAAGGGGGCGCCTTAACCTGCATGATTAAGCAACTGCTAATAAGCTCCCGGCCCCAATCATCATGTCATGTGCACACGGGTGGCCTGCGCTGTCCTTTTCCGCTTGGCAGTCGGCCGTATCCGTCGCGCAACAGTTCGCACCGAAAAGGGAAACCCATCAAAAAATGAGAATGACAATAAAGCCTTTAAATCCAAGAAATCCATGGGTTTCCAGCTGGTTTACATGAAGTGGATGGCCGGAAGGGTGCATGAATTATGAGGCGACACTGTTCTGAGCCGCCGTACAACTGTCTCGTCATGGACATGCAGCGCAGCGGTAGCCTCGCAGATTCGGCGCCGGCCCCTAGCAGAAGACTTTCTCGCTCCCTGCACACGGTACAGGCCACTGTGCGGCATTTAATCAACGCGTGCATGCGCGTCGGCCATCGGCTCGAGGGAGGCGATCGATAGCGTCCATGTGCCACGCCCGATACATGTTCATGGCAATTGGCATGGATGGATGCTTGGGCGGACGGCGGCGGCGACGACGACGAGCCGGGGCTGGCTGGCCACCGATTTCCCTTGGGACCCCGGGAACCTCAACGCGAGATCCGATAAAATGTGGTGCGGCGAATCCGATTTCGAACCACGCATCCGGAAAATTGTTTCCTACGTGACTCCCTAAGCCTTAGCTCCGACTTGGAAAACGTTCGTGGTGTGTGGTATCATAGTATAGCTCCCAAAGTCCAAGCTTAACTAATCGCGTGATTAACAGGTAATAGCCATGGTACTCATTAACCCGTCTTATAGCGCGCTGCATACGCTGTTGAAAGCAGAAACAAAATCTAAAACATTGCTGGAACTTTTTCTGTTTTGCTGGAACATGGATTGTAGCGTATTTGTTCATGTGAGGTTCATGAGTTTCATTCAAGCATGCAAATAATTCGTGTCTGCATTGCACAGTGCTCCGCAGCTATCTTGAAGAATAAACTAAGGCCACTTGCCCGAGGCATTGAACAAGCAGGAACGGCCTCTCGATTTGAAAAATGTCTCGCAGGTTAGGTGAGGAGTTCGTATGTGCAGCAAGGGAGCGTTTATGGTGAGATTACGAGAGTTGCATATACTAGAGCATTTGGGGCGGCCGGTTTCCGTGGATTCAGGGTGGTGCATGGCAGTAGGTGGCCAGAGAGATCACACTTGCTCAAATTTTAATCGGACGGTCAGATAACATAATGTACTCGACACGTGCGGTTGCTTCACGATTTCGGTGGATCTCATCTGCGTACGTACGTAAGACAGCAAAAATACGTGTGCGTAGTCTGCTTTTGAAGCTGACTCCTATCATCGTGAGTGGCTTCTGATTTGGGTGACTTCAAAAGCAGACTACGCACGCGTATTTTTGTTTTCTGGATTACGCATATAGTTTTTTGTTTTTTGGGAGCAACGAATGGCTACGCCACTTGACCAAAAAAAACAATAAATATGAGGAAAAAACTTTAATTTGCTCGCGTTCCAGGATGCACGTGGCGTTGTTCCTCGTTCCATTTGACCTAGATATAAGAAGTATTAATCCTTGCTGTGATTTTTTTTCTTTAATGCTGATTATATATTTTTAATACTCTACTGGTATTTCCGTTCTTGTAATGAAAATGGGGATGTAGATTTAAAAAAATACTCTATCTGTGTTTGAAATATGAATGACTATTTGAATCAGCAATTGCCTATTAACACATATTTTTTTATGACACGAAACTGACATTATAATATTCGAATTAAAACACTTACGACTATAATTTCGTATCACATAAACAAAATGTTAAATAAAGTAATTATCAGTTAAATGCATTGTCCTCACAAAATGGGGTTTTTAATTAGAAAACAGGGGAGTGAATTACGGGAACCTTCATTTGCCCAAAGAAAGGGCTAGAACTAGGGAGCAGCAAAGATCAGTTCCCGTTGCATCTTATGAACGTTGGAACAGATGTGCTAGTACAAGCAACTTGAATTTAATTTTAATCAGGAGTCAACAGAAGAATTGCCGGAATATATGTACAAGAGCCATCCGGTATAATTAAGTAATTAACTGATCAAGGCATTAATGAAATGCTCAGCACTGACGTAGTATTTTCATATTACGTGACCGCGGATTCCATGTTTCTTTGGAAATAATCAAGGAGAAGATCCATCAGTACTTCAGTAGATCGACCATTATCCCGTTGCCTGATTCATCCGTGATTGTATTTCTTGACCAGATTACTATTCCGTTGCAACCGAGCTGTACGTGCAGAGAGCATGCGGGCCACCGAGCAAGAGTTGACCTCCGCACGAGCGTCTGGGCTCACTAGCCGTTACAGAACAGCAGTTGACCACCACGGCTTCCATCGCATCAATCATAGCGAATCAACAGACCGAGATGTTTCGGGGAATCAAATAGTGTTCTCTTAAATTCTTTTCTCGCGCCTGACCGTGAATTTAACTATTTTTGTCAGAATTTTTCATGCATGCATGTCTATTGGCTAGTGCCCAGCAATGTTTTTTTCTTCTTTTTCTTGAACGAATCAGCACGAGATAGTGCCCATGGTACTGAGTAGAAGAGCATGTAGAGCATTATTCTGATTTTCTAAGAAAACCAGCACCTTGAATTTCATAAGGACTACCCGATTTCATAAGGACTAAACAATTTTAGATTTGTACTACCTCGCCACCTACGGTTTCGTGCAGACTAACGAACGAACGAACTACGGAAGTGTGCAAGCGGAGATGGATCGAGGCGAAGAGGCGGCGGCTTAAAATACCCGTCAAGCTAGCCAGAAGCTGGATCCTCGGGGGTAAACCGGCGACTGTTCATCGGTTTCCGACGCGGAACAGAGCAAACAGCTAGCGGCGCGCAGACCCCCACCGGTCCGGCATCCGCCCGCCCCCGACTCCCTTGGTCCTCACGAGTCGGCAAGACGAGGAGGATACGCACGCACGCACGCACACGCGGTTAGGGTAAGATCGCCTGCCCCGCGCGTCGGCCGCCGGCCCGGGCTCGCCGATGGCCCTGTGTCCGCGAGCCCCGCGCTCGCGATCTCCTCGGAAACGCGCGATCGAAGCGAGGCGGCACGTGCCGTCGTGCCGAGGCGAGGCGGCGACCTTCTCGTCCTCGGACGGGGCGTCGTCGCGCGCGCAGCCGGTGCCCGGTAGGAAGTCTTCGCCTTCACGTCGGGGGCATGCCCGGGCTGCGGCAACCCGACCCGAACGCAACTCCCCGCACGTCACCGTGTGTGGCGGCCAATCCCACGGCGCGGGGGCTGACGCAGCACCAGACGGTGTGTCGGATTATCGCTTCGGTACACGCCGACACGTGACGCTCGCCTTCAATTCCCGGACACGCACAACAGAACTGTTGTGTGTGCACAGCAGCATCTGTGAGTTGCTGCATCCCTTTCGAGTAAGCTTTCCTAACCGTTGGATCAGACCTCGATTGCTTTTTTTATTATTATCATGTGCCTCGTACGCCTAGTCACCTCATCATAAAAAAGAATGCACACGGTGAATGTGTACCGCTATAGTAAGCGTAGGTCCAATATATATAGATCGAAAAAATACAAGCTCAAAACCTCAAAAGTCAATGATCCCATACGGAGCTTTGCTACAATGCTATACTAGAATATGCCATAGCCTTTGTTTGCTGGCTGCACGGGCTACATGGGTGCCTGCATGCTTTACCACCGATGTCTGAAAATGAAACCAGCTATAGCCAATTGCTCTCGCCATTCCTGTAGCTAAACAAAAGGCCCAGAGGCTGGGGGTAGGGCAGTAGTATATCTCGGAACTAGCTTACCACTAGTGGGCAGCCAGACCAGACCAGACCAGGCTCGTACAAGACCCACCTAACTCCCAAAGAATCAGAAGCGGAACGGAATGTGTTTTCAAGACGTGGACTCGCTTGGAAAAAATTTCTCCGCGGTTTCTAGTACCCTTTTTCCCATGGGGGACGGGCGGACGGCACACCAACCTTTGGAGACCGATTGGACCTCAAGTTCCTCCAACATCAGACCAAACAATTTCCGGTTCCTTTCGGAACCGCGACGTTGTGCGCGCGTGCGTGAACACGATCTGACAAGCAAACAATGACGGCGGAAAAAACCATATGCTGATTGACAAGCGTAAAAGATCCCAATCACGATGAATTATGGTAGCATTATTGCAGCGCAAGCCACCCATTTTACATGATCGAGTGCCCACCCAACCAGAGATCGATCGCTTTGCTCCAGGGGTCCTGTCTCCTATGGCTGCCAGCAATCCTGCTAGAGATCTGCTCTGTTCTTTTGCCCTTTCCACCAGCCATGCGCTCCCAAGGAAAAGAGACTTCTGGAGCTGCCTAGATATCCTCCACACCCTGGGCCAAAGTCCAGCGCACACTTCACGCAAGCAGGGCGCAGGTCATGAGCTCTCTTCTTGCACGCACGGACGCACGGCACGGTGCGCCGGTGAGTGGCGCGCACCGACAAGACACCACCACATTTAACAACGGCGATATATGGCCATGCATGCCCGCTCGGTTCTTCGTCAAACAAACAAAGGCGCAGGCGGCCCCTCATGACCTGCGGGGCGGAGCGCACGCAGCGAGCCAATGACGGCGGGGACGCTGCTCCACCCACTTGCGGAGCTCCCGGCGGCAATGCCAATGCCAATGTCCGGCGAGGAGTACGCCACCCGCGCGCTCCACTACCGTCGCCTGTCCCCCTCTTGTCTGCCCCCGGGGGATCCCAATGCTTCCATGGTTTAGACCACGGATCATTGCCTGCACTATCCTCGCCGGACACGAACATGTCATCTCCACTGGCCTGGCCCTGGCCGGCCGCGCTGCCCACTGCCCACTGCCGCCATCCACACTACTCTATCCATCCATCTCCATCCGGCCGTCTGGTTCTCCGTGCCGTAGTGCCTGGTAGGGCATGCCGCTACGTCAAAGCAGTTGTAAAGCGATCGATCGATCGATCGATCGGTCAGTGGTTTTTGGTACGTGCGCGGTTGTAGTATACGCGCACACCCCGGCTCCTCCTCGGCTCCACAGTGCTGGGGGTTGGGGGTGTGGACGGGCCAGCCAGGTTGCACCAGTCCGGTGGCTGTACGAGCCTCGGGGCGCACCGGCGCAGCAAAACGGGGAGGACAGGATAGGCCAGTGCCAGTGGTGTAGTGCGTGGTTCGGTGCTTGCTCGCTGCGCCGGCGAGAATCCGGCGGCCGGCCAGCACCAGCGGCGCGCTGGGGCACGCGCGGCTGGTGCGTGTCGGCTCGTCTTTTCCGTCACGAAACGATAATGAGATCGATTATTCGATATCGGCTGCAGATGCGTTACATGTAACCATATCCGAAAATTAGTTTCCCACGAGGAATTTGTTTTGACTTGCAAGGTGCAGAATATATGTCGTCATCGAGAAAAATCTCCAAATATTCGGAAAAAAAGGAATTTCTCCGATAGTACTGACTCGCCTGATGTGGACGAACATGACGGTCTCCCCGGAGAAAAAGCTATACTGTTCGTGCACGAAATAAAATTGCCCAAAAGCGAGTGCACGTCTGTTAGCCTGCCGCCACGCCGCGCTAGCAATAGTGGTTATCATAGTATAACTTCCCGTATCCTCCAAGGTATCTGATGCCGCAGGGCTAGCTGATGGCCCTGATGGTGAAAAAAATATATGCCCACTGAAACGAACGCGTCGTCCAAAACTCCAAACTGAAACGACCGCTGTTGCGTCACCTCTGCTCCGCGCGGATGTCAAAAAGGGCTGGGCGCACGCCATGGCATCTGAACAAGCAAGCGGTAACAGGATTTGACTGAGGCGATGTGAAGAATCCTGCCATGGAAACCAACCCCCAGGAAGCAAGCGCTAATGGCAGAGGTGAAAGTGACGGTGACGGGGTGGGCAGTGTTTTTTAGAGGCTCGACTTTCAGGCTTTTGGGACTTGGTTTTCGTTTTGACAGCAACCAAATTCTGCTGGTATGTGATGTTAATTTGAGAGCTCCTGTCATCTCAGCCGCTAATGGAGAATGTTTCGAACTTTTGATGCAAGGAATTCTGTCTGTGGCCCCATATCTGCTCGACTGCTCTTTTGTGCGTCGGAGTACCTCTGAGCTGAGCTGGTGACAAGTTGGACTGGGCCGTCCTATCCCACTCACAATGTGGCCCATTTCCCGTGTTGGGAAATAATTGTGCAGTGCCCGCGACAGTTGCAGCGTCACCATACCCATCATGGATGCAGTAAAATGATTCACATGCGTGACCACATATGGCTTGTTCCGTTTGATCCGTTTCGTTTCAGACATCATCTTCAGGCTGTTTCGGTGGGGAGAAGATTCTGGCGCTGAAGATGTGTCGAGTTGCCCTGTTGGGGAGTCCGAATCTCCAGCTTCAAAGTGCACCCTGTCCAGAGAAAATGCATCTGGGGATCATGATGGCCGTCCAGAAATCTACTCCCTACTCAAACGTCACTAGCGAGTTTGGACGTTCATTGCTTCTCATGAAAACGGGTTTAATTGTGGACTGCTCAGAAAAGGACGAGTGATCAAACAAACAGCCAGCTACAGTCAAAGTTTGGTAAGATAGTTCTGAACCCAAAGAATTAGGCTAGATTGCCCTACCACCGGTGTAATCTATCATAGTGCTTTGGTCTCTAATGTCAATTAATCTACCAACAATAATCCCCTGTTTAATAAGAGCAACCAATAATTAATCACACCCGGAATCTTCTGGCTAACTGCCCCTACATAGTATAGTAATAGTGCCGGTGCTAATCAGGTTTGAACGCTATCTCAGACTCATCCGTGGACTGCACTGACTGACTTGACCAGCCAAGTGCGCACGGCACGAGAGCGTGAGCACTAAATTGCAGAGGCGCAAACAGTGAAACAGTTTCGCAGCTCAACAGAGACCTAGCCCACGGAGTGGTAGTACCACCAAGAGCAAGCGCCAAGGAAGAATTTTTTGCGGTTCTGGGTGTTTGGAGCATGGACATGGACTCCAGGGTTTCAGCGTCCTTTTTCCAGGTGCCCAATAATTGTGCCGGTGGAGAAACTGGAGACGAGGCAGGAGGAGCAGGGCAATGGATCTGTCCATGCCCCACGACTCGGCGATAAGCACGGCACTGATGATGAAAGGAGCTTGGAACTTGCAGGGTGATGGCTGCTCGGCGCCCGATTGCCCCCCTGGACCAAGCGTGTGCACATGTGGCGTTTGGCGCGAGCAACCGAGGCTGCTTGATCGGAGCTCTGATCGTCTGGATGGTCGCAATGTGCTCACAAAATATGAAGGGATGTGAATTGTACAACAGGAGCTTAAACAAGCGCCTCCTTGAATGGTGAGCT
This sequence comes from Setaria italica, assembly GCF_000263155.2. Classification (NCBI taxonomy): domain Eukaryota; kingdom Viridiplantae; phylum Streptophyta; class Magnoliopsida; order Poales; family Poaceae; genus Setaria; species Setaria italica. The sequence goes on along the minus strand of NC_028454.1, from coordinate 41,853,460 downwards.
GGATTTTGGGACGTGTTTGCTTTCAGGGTACAGTTCTCGACAGGGGCAGCGCGTGTGGACAAACATTCGTGTGGCGCGGACGCCGACCCCTCGTGCCCTTCACGTGCGGGCCGCACCCGTTCCTCCTCCCGCTACAGTGACGGACGGGGCCATGATTGGGATCGGAGCTACATGATACATCGCGCCGATTTGCGCGAGCCCACCCCATCTTCGGTTCCCCGTCACGATTCCGGAAATGCTATCGCGAACTCGCTGCGGATTTGGTGCCCGATCCGTGAGATCGACGGGTGGCCTCGCCCTCGCTCGCCCTGGTCCCGAGCGGCGAGACCGAGAGACGCTGGCCACCACCGCATCCGCGCATGGGCTCCGTGCCGTGCGTGATCCCGGGTCGCCGCGACGAGGGCGACGCCACCTCCCCCACCCCTACCGACTAGCCTACTGGCTACTGCTACTACTAGTAGTAGTATCGACGGGGAACTTGGAATCCATGCCACTATTGCCCGCGAAAGCGAGTGTACGGGCAGCACGCAGGCGAGGCGAGCCAAGCGATCCGCAATCATGGGGCGCTGATAATTAAGGAGGATCGAGTCTGGCCATGATGGCCGTGGATTCTGCCGCTGAGCCATGCCAGTCTCGGTTGCTTGCCTGCCCGATCTCTCGATCTTCTCCTTTCGTTTGGGTTGGGAGTTGGGAGGACGTAAACAAAATTCAGAAAATCGTGTGCTTTTGAGTTTTCGTCGATCTTTCGTGCGCAAAAGTGAGGGAGGGCTATCATCATCTTTTGGCAAAGCAGGAACGTTAAGGTTTTTTGGAAACCTGGAAAAGTGGGACTCGTTCGAAAGCACCGGCTTGTCCTTTTGGAAAAGCGCCATGAATCCGCTTTGCTGAATTTCCCGATTCCTTCGGCTGCTTTTTTTCCCCTTCTCTTTTCTGCTAAGGATCGTTACTACAGTACTTCTTACAGTTCCGGACATGGCGTGCTGTTCAAGTCTGGTGGCACAGTGGAAGGGGTAACCTGGACGTGATCAGGATAACGGTGGCCGTCGTTTCCAATTGAAGGCGCCGTACCACGTTGAGACCGACTAGGCGGCATCGAATGGGGGGGAGGAGTGATCGATGATCTACGTGAGCTGTGAGGAGTGATCATGACGATGATGGGGATGCTGATGATGGTCTCGGCCAATCCAATTCCGATCCCCGGCGACGTGTGGTGGCGATGGTGGAGGTGGGCCTCGTTGGAACTTGCGATACTGCGTCCTGACATGGACCAGCGCTGCATCTGTTCCCCCTCCGTCCACACCTGCGCGTTTGATATGAGGCGTAAACTCGTCATGTTGGACGTTTCATCATTAGTAAATAGTTACTGTAGCATCACATTATCAAATCATGAACTAATTAGGCTTAGTAGATCCGTCTTGCGAATTAGACTCCATTTGTGCAATTAGTTTTGTAATTAGACTATATTTAATACTTCTAATTAATATCCAAACAGCTGTCATACAGTTGCTAAAGTTTAGTAAGGTATCAAAATACCCTTCGTAATACTCCCAACGCGGGTGTTCAGACGATGCCCTTCGCTAATCTTATCGTATCTTTTATTTACTGATGACGCTGCCTTCGACGGCAAGCAGTTTGCCTCCACGCAAAGAGACGGGGCTGCGTTCTGTCTGCCGACGAGAATAGGGTGCGGTAGTACGTTTGCTTGCTTCGATATACGGCATATTCCGTTACACGGTCAGGTGGGATTTTTACTTGTTGACCTGAATGTCACATCATGCTCGAACACACCTTTCAACTCTGGCGCACTGAAATTGAGCGGCGAATCTGTGCTGATTTCTTCCTCCTTCAGTTTGAGACTTTTGAGCAGAAGTATTGATGTTAAAGAGGCCCATGCAAGCTCAGTTAAATATATAGCCCAGTTTTCGTGGAGAAAGTTGGAAACCACGAAGTTGGTCTTGGGAAGTGCGATCGAAGAAGCCCAAACTAAAGAAAATTTATCCATGTTCTAACTACGGCCCATAATTTGGAGCCCAATCACTACAAATTAGCAGCGGGGAGTATAGGGGAGGCCCAATACGTTTCAAAACGTGTGCAGAGTAAACAAAGTTCCATCATTTTCGTCAAGCCACCTTTGTTACTCTACGATTACGACGGTCAGCAATGTACAAGCCAGAGACAGAAAAACATCGCGGATGAGATTGACTGATCAAATGCTCAACAGGACGAGATATTGAAATCAATTTGTAATGTACAACGGAGACGGGCCTATCTCTTGAGATTAGTTGCTTTTGTGCTTTATCTAGCATATTTGACATGCACCGAAATTTTCTTCTCCTATCTTATCGACCGACAGCACTTTATGCAGTTTACAACCTCAACAATAATGTCACTGAGTAAAATATGACAACAGTGCAATTGATTTGGCAAAGATACATAACATAATTCCAGCTTCTCATTATTGAATTCAATTTTCAACAATGTACCAATAAATGTTATTCATTTGCTAATGGTTAGTTACATCATCAATCGGTTTTGGAAGAACAAAAAATGGAGAAATAAAAACTACAGTCAACTATCTTTCGAAAGAATTGTGTCAGATAATACTATCATAACTCATCACATGTACACTTCTCTCCGAATTCCAAGAAAGAGTTTTCTCATAATTTCAAACGAGGACAGCTCGCTGAATGCAGTAAACTGCAGTTGCTGAGTGTATGACCAAAGGCATACGGTGCAGCCTGCTTGACTATCACTGGCATCCTTCAGCACGTCAAGGACTGGGCTAGAATGATGGGGTTGTATACTTGTATCAGTCAGGCACCTGAGTGTTGCACATCGAGGGTTGTAATTGTTGGTAACCATGAGTCTAGCTAGCATCTTGGCTGCTTCAGACATTTTTGAAAGAAACGATTTCCCTGTATCATTGAATGAACTAGTAAACAACCCAGAAGATCGAACACTTACTATGTTGCTAAATATATAGGATTAAGAACCTTTGTCCGCACCTTAAATGCAAAACCAATATCTGAAATGTCAATCTGAAGGGTTACTCTCCTAAGCTTATCTTCCTTGGATTGCCCTAGCTTCATGAATCCCTACAATGTAAAATCCATCAAACACTAAACATTTGGGTTGCCTTTCATTTCATTCCAATGCATCAAAAGATTGAGCATATCCGCATACCTGATCGCTCAAAACCATGCACATGTTAGAAAATTCAAGCATTCCAACTGCTGGGACTTGGGTTGATCTACAGATTTCAATGTATGATTTGTTGAGCTGAAAAAAAGATATGTATAGGTAGGTTAGAATAATACGAGATGAGGTGATCAAGTACATTCTTTCAAGATGGCATGAAGTGTTACCTCTCCTAGAGTAGTAGCCTTTTTCTTGCAATGCTGGAAAGTATTTGCCAGTGCACACAGTACCATCTGCCCAACATTTCATGGATAAGAACGAGGCACAGAAATGTGGCAGACTACAGTTAACGGAACAGGAGGGCAGAAGAAAAATGAGGAACAAAGCTCTAAAGGCTTCTAAAGAACTGCGACCTTACCTGTTGGTGTTGGGGAAGACACAGTATGCTATCTACTATTGGTGACTTGAATGCCTTTGACAAGGCTATATCCATATGGTCAAATGTCACCTGTAAATAAAAATGTTAGGCCTCCAAAACTAAAGATGACTCAGGCACTAAACAAAATCATGTCAACGGAAAATTTATTGTAGGATCTTTTGTACCATATAAGTAAATGTATACAGGTTATTTAGTAGAGGATAAAGAGACAATTAGCAACATTCAAGCCTAATGATGGCTGTAATTCAAATTGGTTTCAATTGAAGTACAAGACCAGACTTATGTAATTAATCATATAGATCACATACTTGGCCAATGACAATTTATGACAAAAGCTGGCACCTCAAATTAGATAGATTGTTATGCTTAGGAACTATGAATCTAGTTTTATGCAATACCTGCCTAGAAATCACTTGTCAATTTCCTGATGAACTACTGAAATATCTGGTGAGAAGCAAAACTTACAATTCCTAATTCTTGATCAGAATCTTGTAGCCTTGTTTCAAGAACCTCCACAGCACTCCTGGAATTCGCAAAAATAAAAATGTTATACTCTAATGGCTCACATTGCTGAGGCACGCAATCTTAAACAGTCATCATTGATATAACACATACAAAAAATTCTGAATTGGTTAGCACATGCATCAACAAGATTTAGAATTTCTTTTGTTTCATTAAAAAAATGAAGAGCCCAACATTTATGAGCTCTAGTACTGGAGCTATAGTTCGCGGAGAATATCATTGTTTCAACAAAAACAGAAGTGATTTACCTGCAAACACCTAGAGCTTTTCTCATGTCACCGGTGGCTGCTGCAACTTTCTGATAAATAACAATCACCAAATCATTATAAGATGAACATAGACAACAATGCTTAGCACAAGATTATGATTTCTGTCAATGAAACTACAGCACAATTGGTGCTAAATGAATGCACTTACTCTAGCACAAAACTCCAGGGCCAGTGGTTCAAAAACATCATACTCAAGAACCTGTATAAGTGGCATTAGAACATATGAAATAATGACCAGCAAGCAATTGAAAGTATAGTAATAAGAGATAGATGCATAGAAATCTGAATTGGCAACATGATAAGATATTTACCTTTAGTCTATGCTTAATTATGTCAGAAATTTGATCCTTGGAATAAGCACGGAAAGTTACAGCAAAAGGTTTGCCTGTCAATTAAAGTACCAAAGCCAAAGGAAAGTTAGTTTACTTCATAGCAGAAAATGCAGCATTAGACATTATCAGCAATGCTTATGCTTACAATTTAAGGATTCAAGCTTTGGAAGAAACCGATCTGCTAGGTCTATGGCATTCGCAATTCCTGAAAAGCATCACCATCAATCAGCAAAACCGTATTGTTTGGTCCATAGGCATATACAGCTACTAGTGGGTGTAAGTATCCTTCAAACTTCACCTATTAGTATGCATCTTGAATATGGGCAAGTCGTAAGCATGAAAAGGTCATGTAGCACAGCCCTGTCTCTAGTTATTAAGTAGTCCATCTCATCCACGATGACCAACCTGGCATTAGTAGCATGGAATTCAGATAACAGGACCAAGACAGCAAGAAAACCCCAATTGTCACAATGGATACAAGCAGTTATTACATCATTCTTCTTGGAGCTGATTCCTCGTTGGAAAACATGCTCTGAAGTTGCTGAAGTGGTGACAGTTTGCTGCTTCCCTTCTTACGGTTCTGAAATTGTCCCAGTATCTGCATCAAAAGTCACTTAGAAACTACAATTTTTGGTTGAATTGGACAGGCACAAATAGATCGAGTCTATAACTGGATAGCAGTTAATACCTTGCTAAAAATCTCGGATGTGTTTGCTAGGTTTGTACAATTGATTGCTAGCGAATCGGGTGTCTCCATTCCCATCTGCATTCACACAAAATTAACACAGCAAATCAATACAAGAGCACTCAAAAACTGGAAACTGCAGTGGAACATGAGATGTTGTCAAAGCCTACCTCATCTGCCCAACGCCCCAAGCTTTCCTTGACCTTGTTAACAGATAGTGTCTTCCCTGTGCCGGGGCACCCGCAGATATACAGGCTCCCAGCCTTCTCCTGCTCGATGCAAGCCTTACAGAACTCAAACACGCGCCTCTGCTCATTGTCCCGGCAAACTAATTCACACGACGGCACCGTCGCCACGTGCAGCGCCTCCTTGACAGCCCTCATCTGCGCGGGATCTGCGTGGCACGACCAATTCGTTGTCAGGCCCCAACACAAAAGCAACTAAGTGAAAACATTGGCTGGCTAAAATGGAAATCGAGAGGCTTGCCTCGGGGATTCCACTTGGGCTTCTCAGCCGCGACAAGGTCCCCGTAGAGCCGCTTCCTCGAGGACTTGGGCGACGCCGACAGCAGCTTCGGCGTGCAGGCCTGCAAGATCGAGCAGTTGGTGTGCATTGCAAAGGGGAACGGATGGAAGGAAGCAACGGCCGCGCAGATCCGCATCGGAGACCAAGTAGAGCAGTGGATCTTACCGTTCCGGCGCCGGCGTGCGGGGATCGGTGAGGGGAAGTGTGCCGCGACGCTTTCGGCGACTCGCCGGCGCGGCCTGGCGTCAGCCGACGCTTGACGCTGCGAGGCGTGCTCGCAGCGGCAGGGGAGGGGGTGGCGGCGGGGGACGCGCTCGCCGTGGCGCTGCGGAGAGTCGGCATTGCTGCTTGGAGGGACGGGAGATTGGCGGTTACTTGGAAGATGTGGGGGAATTGACGAATTGGGGAGGGCTCGTGGATGTGGATGGCGGGGAAGGGGAGACGGAGACGGGTGGGGAAGAAAAGGGCGGGGCGTGGAGAGGCGCGACCGCGCGCAGAGCGCGAAAGGGTTTTCGGCTTCGCGCGGGAACGCGAGATCACGAACGTGGGCTCTGGCCTCTGCCCTCTGGGACCGGGGTAGGTGGCTCTTTGAAAATTGTATGCGCGGCAGCGCGCGGGTGTGTGGACTGCCAGGGAGCTGTGGTATGAGCGGTTGCATGAGACATGAGAGCAACTGAGCGACTGCCGATGGGCGTCGAAGTGTTTGCGTGTAAAATGTCATTTATACGCATGTACATGGTAAACGCAGAATATGCGTGTAGTTTAGGTCTAATTGCTGAATTAAATACTAAATATGTGTAGATGATTAACTTGGTCAAAAAGTGTAAACAGTGAAATTAAGGTCATGTTCGGGAGAGTGTGCTCAAATGTCGTCATGGACTAAAATTTAGTCCCCTCAAATGAATGGGCTAAAATTTAGCAGCTGGGGTGTTTGGGAGGGAGGTTAAAGTTTAGCACTTTGGTTATCAAAAGACTCTTTTACCCCCTCTCCTTTATCCTCAACTTCTTCCCTCTGCTTTGCTCCCTCTGCCAAACCCGACCACCGGCACGCTCTGCTCCCTCGGCTTCACGCACGGCCACCGCCAAGGCCAGGAGCTGGCTCCTCCGGCCCGCCTCCGACGGCAACGCCTCCTCCTCCGACAAGAAGCAGAGCTTCTCGCCCCCTGACGCCGCCGACCCTGCCGACGAAGCGGCGCAAGGGCATCCGACGACGGCGGTGGTAGCGGGGCCAGCAAGGCTCGGATCCGGCGGCGCGATGGACGGCCCCCGTCGGATCCGGTAGAGAGGAGGGGTGTAACAGCTGCCATTTGAAGCATTACAATAACTTGAGAAATTAGAAGCAATTCCAAAAGAAAAAGAAAAGAAATTGGCAAAAAATTCAAATTCGGCCAAATTCGACCGAAATTTGAATTTCAAATTTGAAATTCAGAAAAATTTGTCAAACATGTGGAATATAAGTGTAAGAGTGTTTAGGACTGAAGGATCAAAAATTTGGAACTAAGCTAGTGCTAAATCTCTCAGAAGAATCAAAGAAAGAAAAAGAAGAACCGAAGTTTACTGTTCATCGTCCGAAAACAGCAGTCCAGGAAAAACAGCAGCAGAGTCCGTTTTCAAAATTGATTTCTGGAGAATTTTTCAACTAAGTGCACCAGAACAACTACACTATACTGCACTATGAACCTTGGACTACAATATTCATGTGTTGTTGGTCAGGAACAATGAAGGGAAGGAAGTCAAACTCCAGCCCAAAGTCAGCACAAAATCACAAGTTAACTGAAACTCTGAAAATGCCTAAGTCTGAAACCGACAGTATAAGGTCGACTTTGAATCCAAATTCAGAGCAATGTGGATCAAAAAAGGTAGGCATTCATGAGCAAAATGGAACTTTGGGACATTGTAGAACACATTTAGGAAGAAGTTGGATTGGAAAAACAAGATTTAGGCCACTGAATTGGGTTAACAAGTGAGATCGACACCACTGTCGATAACTGACGAACTGAATGTCAGTTTCAGTGAATTTCAGAGGAAACCGAGCAACAAATCCAAATTCAATCCTATTTGATGTTTATCTCGAGCCGAAGCTAAAATAAAAGATGACGGGCTTGAGATTATCTTCAACTTCTGTTAAAGCACGGGAGGCCGTCGGATTGAAGATCGACCACGACTTGATTCTGAAGGTCACGGGCGGTGACAGAGCCTCCAGACGTGTCGCCGCCGCCGTCGTCGGTCGACCGCCAGAGCGACTAGCTAGGCCACCTCCTCACCACGCAAGCCTACGGGTAGGCCACGGTGTCGTCCATGCGCGGGGTTAAACGCTTGAATACTTACTGCTCCCGCGCCGCCGTTTCACCATCTCCCTTTTTACCGCCGCCCGCTCTCCTCTGTCAAAGCACCGCCGCCGAGCAAATTCCACCGCCACCCCGCAGCTCTCGTCGATTCCTCTCGCCCACTTCCCCACAGACACCCAGCTACACCCCAGGCTAGTTGTTATCCACCATCCATGCCGGAGTAGCCGTGCTCACCGCCGCTTCTGTCCGCCGCCGTCGTGCCGCCCGCTCACGGTGAGAACCACCTTGCGCTGCTTCTCTTCTGACTTGAGTAGTCGCACTCGAGTCTCTAGTGTCCTAGGATGGAGTAGAGGTAGTTGTTTGAGTCGGTTGAGCTGTTGTCGTGAGTAGCCACGGCCGGCCGAGGGAGTCGCCGCCCGTCGCCGTGGAGGGGATGGCTCCGGCCATCTCCCGGGAAGCTGCTGCCGCGCACGGGGTCGTATAGGTGTAGGAGTGGTGTTACGACCCAGTCCCGCCGCCGGGAGAGCGCCGGCCGGCGAGCCGCGCCGCCTCCTGTCACGGGTGTGTTTTGGCGGGAGGTAGGAGAAGGCGCTGGGTGCTCGGGCCCGCGCGTCAGAGGAGAAAGGGGAGGAAGGAGGCAGGCCAGAGCCACGCGGTCGGTTGCTGGGCCGCAACCTTGAGGCCCAGTGACGCGCGCGCGCGAGTCGGCCGGAAAAAGAAAAAGGGCCGAAGGCCCAGTGGGAGCCGGCCGGTTTCGCGGGGGAAAAAGAAAAGAAAAAAAAAGGCCGTTGGGCCGGTGTGGGCCGCAGGAGGAAGAAGAAAAAGAAAATCGGCCCACGGAGCCCGTCGGGAGGAAGAAAAGGCCGGCGGGTAAAAGGAATAGGGAAAGGTGGGGTCCGCACCGTGGGGCCCAATGTTCGTGAGAAAGGGTAGAGAGTGGGTGAGTAAGAAAAGTTTTCTGGGTTATTTTCGGGAGAAATTAGATTTCCTTTAGCAAAATAATTCGTTTAAATTCGTTTTACACCATTTTTATCACAGAAATTTGTAGGAGTATCCAAAATTAGTGAAACCAATTTTGTTAGGCTTGTTTTATTTTCCTTTATGCATTAAAATTTTTACACCCTAGGAAAATAATAAAAATTTGGTTATTTATTTAATGCCTTCCTTTTAAGGTAATTAAATAAATACTTGATATTTATAAAATGTATAAAATATGAATAACACTTTATTAATCACAAATAATTCTTAACACATAGGAAATTAGATTTTCAAGTTAGAAAATAATTACCACTTTTTCTAAAATTAAAAGAAAAAGCTATAAGGAGGGTTAAATAAGAAAAATAAAAGTGTAGGTTAATCTTTTTAGATTTTTGTGTGTTGGCTTGCAACTTTATCATGATAAGTCGTATAGTCCTTGTTGGCTTGCAACTTTATCATGAAGGAAAGTTGTATAGTCTGTTATTCAAAAAGTTTGCATTCTAACCCCTGCATGTATTATGCCGTAGATCCCGAAGCACCGGAAGAAGATTATTGGGAATTCTCAGAGGGACCTTCGGAATCTGAAGAAGTGTTTGAGTTTGTTCCCTGTGAAGCAAATCCGTCAGCTTCTACTAATCTTTTTAACGAACAAGGCAAGCCCCGGTGCATTTATACCTATCTATTTTGGAGTCGTTATTTCATGTGACTAGTTATAGGTTATTTGCTTATTGCATGCACTAGGTCTAGGAGTTGATTGAAACCTATTCTTGGGTGTGATCATGCCTTGATTTATGGACATCTTTGCCACTTGTTCAAACCTTAGAAACTACCCAAGTCTAGAATTGCTTACTTGCTTACATGCTTGGTTTACCAACCTTAAGGAAAACTCTTAAGTCATACATGTTGCTTATGAAGGATAACTTGGAAAATTGAAAGCGGACAGAAGCTAGAGATGTAGTTCTGTCTGCTAGATTAATTTGGTTAAGGCCCGATTCGTGTCTTCACTTTTGATCAAGTGATAAGCCTCTGATTGCTTACTGGGTATGGGACCAGTAAAGCCCAGTAGATTAGTAAATTCTATGATCAGGAATGCTTCGTACCCGCGCTTGACGTGCTGGAGATTGGCAGGGGTGTAGCCTGAAACTCACATGGAGATCGGGCCAGACGTGGGGTCCCATGTGGGGGTGCATCCCTGGGTCCGGGTAGTCGTATTCCTAATCATTGACTTTGCTAATCGAGAGGTTGTTAGATACGACCTGGACAGTCGTATAATGCTGGTGATCAGGGTACTCTCCTGCAGGATGTAATTAGATCCGGATCGCCGCAATTCTCGGTTATGAATGCGCTTGATCACTGTTGAGCATCGTAGTATTAATTCATGCAATATATAATCTCCTGTTATCGATAAATGTATGATTTAACAACTATGGTTGCTTTTACTTCTGTTATCATTTAGAATGGTTAGGTAATGACTTAACTCAATTAAAAGATAAAACTAAGGCCTTACTCGTAGTAAGCTTTTCGGCAAAATTTGTGTCAACCAAGCACACCCAAAAGCTGGCACGCATTCCAAAGAAAACTATTATATTGGTTAGTCGGGTAAGACTTGCTGAGTACCCCGTACTCAGGGTTTTCCCCTTGTGGTTATCTTTCAGAAGCTCCACAGGAGGCTACCGAGGAGGAGACCCCGAAGCCCTAGGGTATTGACCTGAGTCTCACAATACCCTAGAGAAAAGTTTATCTACGCATCTTCTCCTGAACTATTTATGTTTAATCTTAGAACTTGGCTAACACTGCACCCCTAAGTTTGTTTCAACTTATGTCCTGTAATAACTCGTACCTCTTAATTATGTATGTAAAAATGTAATGTTTGTTGATATTATCCCATCGCGGATATTATCCTGATGTATGGTTATGAGACACGCCGTGGAGCCTTCGAGGAGTCCTAGGGACACTCGACGGACTACCGGACTTATGCTGTTTTAAGTGCGTTTCGGATAGTTGCCGTTCCGACGGCGATTAGGCGCACTTAAACCAGCTTAAGTTGGGCGGTTCCACCACAAGGGGGTTGCGGAGGGGCCGGGCGGCGGCGGCGGCGTGGCCAGGCGGAGCCAGTGGGATCGGCGCAGCAGACGGGGTCGGCCGGAGGGCATCGAAGGCGGCGCGGCCGGCGGAGGCGAGGTGAGGTTGGGCGTAGGCGGGCACGGACTCGACCCACCCATCGACGCGCCCAGCGTCGACGGTCCCGCGGGATCCGGCCGGAGGCAGAGGCCGCGGAGGTGGAGGCGGCGGTGGCGGAGCCGACGAGGCGAGGCGGCGGCAGCTGGCCTTCGGCGAGGCGAGTCGGAGGCGGTGGCGGCGGGCGAAGGAGGCAAGGCACCGAGATGGTGAGGTGCCAGGCGGCGTCCTCGGTGTCGGCGCGGAGGCGGTGGCGGGGCCGGTCGGGCTCGGATCCGGCCACAACGGCGGTGGCGGGGTCAGGCGGAGGCGAGACGAGGCAGAGCGGGGTGCACGGCGGAGGCGAGGCGCCGTGGTGCCCCTCGCAGGGAGAGAGAGAGTGAGGGGAGGAGGCGGCAGGGCCGGCCGGAGGCGGAGGCGGTGGGGTGCCGTGCGGCGGGATCTGGCGGGTAGGAGTGAGAGGGAGGAGAGAGAGAGGGGCAAGGGGAGGAATTTTGGACAAGGGGATCACTTTTAGCCCCTTTAGTCCATTTTAGCACCTCTTGGAGGGGCTAATGGATTATGGGTGGCTAAAATTTAGCCCCTCCATTTTAGTCCTCCTGTTTGGTATGGAGAGGCTAAAATCTGACTAAAATGGGGGGCTAAAGTTTAGCCCCCCTTTCAAACACCCCCTAAACAAGAATTAGATGTGTTTACATACGCACGTTTAGACTATCGTATAGGCAATGAGAAACATGTTTCAGTGGGATAATTGGGCCCTAACGGGAGAATATTGGGCCACAAGTAAATGTTGGAGAAAAATTGCAAGTCTAGAGTAGTAAGTATATAGCTATTATATGTTATTTGAGAATGTTATGTCATATTGTGTTATGTGTATGCGTCAAGGTCTGTGCTGACGGGAACTACGACCCAGCTCGATTCACCCCCACGCCGATGCCACATATGAACCATAGCCGGCTTACCCTGGCCCTGCGCCGATGAAGGGAGAACGGATCACCGCTATTGAAACTTGGTAGGTGGAAGCCATCGTCGGCTTGTCTTTTTAGCTGCTAAGAAAATAAACCGTTTACATTACCTCATGGTATTAAAAATATCTACGTGGTGTGTATGTGATCATATACACCCATTCAATGTTAGATCAAATTGATATAATCATATAAATTATCATATGATGACTGTACTTCATGAACTTCTATATGTCGAGTGCCGAGACGTCGGGCCTGTTCGGCTGGACTTATAAGCCGGCTGAAAAGCTGAAACAACTGGTTTATTGTGAGAAAAAAATACTGTTCGGTGGCCGATAAACCGGCTGATAAGATGAAGCCAATGCTAGCATGTTTTCGCGCGGTTCTGGTCCAGCACAGCACGTTGCCGCTGTTGAGTCAGAGCCGGATTTACCCACGCGAGTCGCTGTCAGTCTGTTGTCACTTCACCTGGTTCTCACAGGCTGGGCCGCGTACGGTCCCTGGCGAGCCGGCCCGCGTGGCGCCCATGTGGCCGACGGGCCATCGGGCCCTCTGCAGCACAGCAACCACGGTCCACTTGCCAGAGACGACGGACGACTTGGCGCCTTGGTTTCATCTCCTTCTCCTGACTCCTTCCTGGCGGTGGTGATCCAATCTCGCGATCCGCCGATCCCCACCCCAGTCCCCGGCGCACGTGAAGGCGCGTCCGGTGGGGAAGGGAACGGAGAGGGTCAGGCAGCGCACGTCCACCTAAGCCCAGCTGCCGTCGTCGGCCCGGCCGGCCACGGCGCCACGCCGTGCCGTGCCGCCTAACTCACATCACGCACCGACTGGATAAACTTGCTGCTGCGCCCGACTGCCCGAGCACAGCGTTGCCGCCGTCCCCGCCCGCCCAGTCCGCCACTGTGGCGGACTAGCTCGTGGGGGCGTCATGGGATGCCTCCCCTTCCCGCCCAGAACACGTCGCTCTCGATCGAGACCTGGCGCGAGTTCCGTTCCGCCGGAGGTTGAACCGGTCCGACCCGCTGCCCATCCGCTTTTGCAGCGACGGCGACGTCCGGCGTTTGCGTGGAAGCCTCTACCCCGTTCGTCTAGAAACAAATCCCGGCGGCGAGGGGTTGTTCGGATACGGTCGACGGCTCTTACCGTTCTCCGCACGCGATCGGGGCGCGGAATGAGGATGGGAGCGAGCCCGGACGGTCAGCTGCTTACCTAGCTCTAGCGTGCTGGCTCTTATCCGAAACTTTGGATGAGATGAGAAGAGATGTGGCCGCCATAATCTTGGTTTCGCATCCGTCGATATGGACTCGCACGCGCGTCCGCGTCCACCGGCCGGGGATGTCACGCCACGCACTCACGGATCGGCGCGTGCCCACTGACGCACGGAGGATCATGGCCGTCGCCGAATGCTCGCGACGTGATTGGCGGAAGCGACACCAAGTGCCGGGATTCTCGTACCGGGCGGGTAATGTTAGGCTGCGATAATGCACGTGCTTGATCGTGCTGATTTGGCGGGAGTGATGTACCTCTACTGGGGCCTGATGATGGTGCCAAGCACCAGTTTGTTTTGCCTAAGACACTGGCCAGCTCGCATGCATGATGGGTTAGTTGATAGGGAACCGCAAGAGGGAGATCAGAGGCTAGAGTCCGAGGCTCTCAGGACAACCGTGCATGTGTCGCGTACGCGTCCATAGCTCCATCGCACTAACACTAGTGGTGGCCTACGATCCCGTGACTTACATGCCTTGTGTTCTGATATGAATATGTTCCGGGAGAGAGCCAGAAGCAAAGCATCCTTCTGAATTCTGGCTTCCTCGCTTCGGTAATCTGAGGCAGGGATCGGATCCGTCATCCGGGCGAGCGGTTGAGAGGCGATCGCGTTCGAAGTCATCGCTGAGGCTGAGCTCTCCGCTGCCGCGCCGATCAACTACTGTTCGATGACTTCGATCGGTCGGTCCGTCGTCGGCGGTGGACGTCGTATTATATCCCGCGGTGTTCTGGCGGGTAACTTAATTAAGCAGGTTATCTGCCGACCTGCACCCGCTTGCATCACCTCGCTTGCCGCCTTAACGACGTCATTTTCAGCTAAACTGTTTCCTGCCTGTACTGTGCCACCTCATCATGGATATACACTTAGGGGGTGTTTGGACACGAGGTGTTAAACTTTAGCAGGATCATATCGAATATTCGTATGCTAATTAGAAGAACTAAACATGAGCTAATTATAAAACTAATTGCACAGATAGAGTCTAATTCGCGAGATGAATCTATCAAAGCTAATTAGTCCATCATTAGCAAATGGTTACTATAGTACCACATTGTCAAATCATGGACTAATTAGACTTAATAGATTCGTCTCGTGAATTAGACTCCATCTGTGCAATTAGTTTTATAATTAGACTATATTTAATACTTCTAATTAGTATCAAACATCCGATGTGATAGGTATAAGTTTAGCAGGGGTATCCCGCGGTGGGAACCGATTACCCTTATTTTATCACTTTGTTCTTGTACCATCTATTAAAGGAAAAGGATATGAACGCCAGTTGCAGTCGCTGGTCAGCTTAAAAAACCCAACTTGTACACCTCTCATAGTTATCGCGATCAACCAAGTTGTGGCTGAGGCAGGTACGCAGCACAGGTCTCGCTGGTCCAAGGGGTTATACTAGGTCAGAGCGAAGAGGCGAGGGAATTACGTGCAGGGTTGACAGGTTAAGGGATAAGCACCGAGACTAATGGCTGCGCTGCGCAGTTACACCACCTTCCCTCCTAAACGTCGACAGCCTTCCCGTTTGCTTCCGCGGACCGGAACGAGGTTGGGAGCAGACTCACCTGCCGCGGCCGCCGCCGTCAAAGTTCGGCAGCGCTGCGCAGACGGTCTCTCGCGCGGGTGCAGACGTGCAGTGGCCAATGGATACGCGGAACGCAGTGTTGGAGGCTTTGGAGCCTTTTGGCTGGTCCAAGATTTCGAGCAGTTCCACGCCCTACGATTGCCCTACGCGGTGACCGGTGACTCGGAGACAAGCGGGAACGTTCCGAGTCAAGTGGCGAGCAGAGCCGATTGGAACAGTGAATTCGGTCCAGCAGCCGGAGATGGCCAAATGCCCGAATGGGTTGGTGCATGCCGTATCAGCAGCATTGCCACGTCCCTCTGAATTTTCGGCTGACCTGCACTAAGGTCTAAGCCACTACGTGCTGATACAGAATTAGGTCCCGTTTGGATACCCCATGCTAAAGTTTAGCATCTGGCACATCAGATGTTTGGATGCTAATTAGAAGTATTAAATATGGACTAATTAAAAAACTAATTGCACAGATGGAGTGTAATTCGCGAGACGAATCTATTAAGTCTAATTAGTCCATGATTTGACAATGTGGTGCTACAATAACCATTTGCTAATGATGAATTAATTAAGTTTAATAGATTCGTCTCACGAATTAGCACAGGGTTCTACAATTAGTTTTATAATTAGCTCATATTTAGTCCTCCTAATTAGCATCCGAACATACAATGTGACACTGCTAAAGTTTAGCACCTAGTATCCAAATACCCCCTTAAGATCACCACGTCCTCCACAAACTGTGAGTACGACAAGAAGAAAACTAATTAAGCAATTTTCAAACACTTTTAAAAGCCTTGACCAGAACGTCTAGTGGTGGTAAAGAAGCAAGAACGAAACGCAAAGTCAACCAGCAAAAATCCGGCAAGAAATTGCCGGCCTCTTTATGCGAGTTACAGTCACAGTCCAGCTAGTTCCAGTCCCACCCGCAAAATCAAATTAACGCCCTCACGGCATTGCCGACCAAAGTTACATTAGACGCCAGCACGTAAATGAGAAGAAACTCCACCTTTCTCGCGTCGAAATTGCCTGCAAGCGAAGATGAGTAAGGAGTTTTATACTCGATATCATTCGCACATACGAATAAAAAATGCTTAATAAGAAAAGGATAATGCTGGAGTGTTCGGGGAACCTTGTGCCTGCCGGCCTAGGATGGAAATGGATGACGCCGGATGGAGACGGCCGCGTTGTTCCTTCCATAGAATACAGCGGCGGCGTGCGCGGGCCGAACACGAGAAAACATCGTGACCCGGGCGGCAGAACTCATCATCTCGTGTGGGAATGATTTCTGACTTTCTAGTTAGCTCATAGAATATTTTCTCATATTTTAATAGGAGGAAGGGAAAAGCTATCTCTTATCAAGAGATAGTCTCGTACATACATTATCAAGATTACGTGGGGATGACGTGTGAGGTTATTCATATTATGAGCTATGTGCTAAAGGTAGATCATTGAAAAGTTGATCTCTTGCTTATAACTATTGGATAACTATTGGAGTATTGGAGGAGGAGTAAGCTCGGAAACCCTTTCCGCCCTAATTTATTGCCTTCCAGCGTGCCCCACCCCAGCCCACGCTGGCACGCGCGCCCACCCGCGGTTTCCCGGACCCCTCCGTTTTCAAACCCACGCCGAGGCGCGGGTCCACACGCCAGGCCACTCTGGCACGCTCCTCCTCGGACTCGGCTTCCCCGTCGAACTCACCCGATCGAGCACGCACGCGCTATAAAACACGCCTCGCCTTCTCATTCTCGAGTTCAAACTCGAAACCATAAGCAAAAGCCGATCAGAGCTTCAGTCCTGTAGATAGAAGAAAAGGAATTTGAAAAGCAAACGTTGGAGAGTTCAACTGGAGCCGGAATGGCGACGCCCAAGCTGTCCCCGGTCTCGCCGGTGCGGCGGGACGACAAGCCGTGCGCGCAGTCACCGTCGTCGTCGTCGTCGGCTGTCCTGAGGGTGCAGGACGCGTCCGCGGCGGAGGCGTACGAGCAGTACCTGCGCCTGCCGGAGCTGTCGGCGCTGTGGAAGCCCAGGTGCTTCCCGGATTGGGCGGGCGAGGGCCTCGTCAAGCCGGCGCTGCAGGCGCTCGAGATCACCTTCCGCTTCGCGTCCCTCGCGCTCTCCGACCCGCGCGGCTACGCCAGCCGCCGCGAGCTCGCGCGCCGGCTCGAGTCCCTCGCGGCGCGGGAGGTCGAGCTGGTGGCCGCGCTCTGCGAGGGCGACCGGAGCGCGCCGCTCGCCGAGCTGACCGCCTCCGGGGGCGTGCTCCCGCGGGAGCGCAGCGGGTCGGAGGTCTGGCAGCTGCCCGGGAGCGCCGCCGCCGTGGTGTGCCAGGCCAGCGAGGCCAGCCTGCTCCCGCGCCTCGCGGCATGGGACAAGTCCGAGGCGCTCGCCGCCCGGATCATGTACGCCGTTGAGGGCCAGATGCAGGGCTGCGCCTTCACGCTCGGCCTCGGCGAGCCCAACCTCGCCGGCAAGCCGGTGCTCGAGTACGACCGCGTCGTGCGCCCGCACGACCTGCACGCGCTCAAGCCCAAGCCTGCGCCGGAGCCCAGGTCCGGCTATCGCAACCGGGAGAACGAGACGCTCGTCACCATGTACCAGATACTCGAGTCCTGGCTGTGCGCGGCGTCCCAGCTCCTCGCCCGCCTGAACGAACGGATCGAAGCCAAGGACTGGGAGGCGGCGGCGAGCGACTGCTGGATCCTGGAGCGCGTGTGGAAGCTGCTCGCCGACGTCGAGGACCTCCACCTGCTGATGGACCCCGACGACTTCCTGCGGCTCAAGAGCCAGCTCGCGGTTCGGGCGGCTCCGGGGTCCGAAGCGTCGTTCTGCTTCAGGTCCAGGGCGCTACTGCACGTCGCGAACACCACCAGAGACCTCAAGAAGCGTGTGCCCTGGGTGCTCGGCGTCGAGGTGGACCCCAACGGCGGCCCGCGGGTGCAGGAGGCGGCCATGAGGCTCTACCACAGCCGGAGGCGCGGCGAGGGCGAGGAGGCAGGCAAGGTGGAGCTGCTCCAGGCATTCCAGGCCGTGGAGGCAGCCGTGAGGAGGTTCTTCTTCGCGTACCGGCAGCTGGTGGCGGCGGTGATGGGCACGGCGGAGGCGTCGGGCAACCGGGCGCTGTTCGTGCCGGCGGAGGGGATGGACCCGCTCGCGCAGATGTTCCTCGAGCCGCCATACTACCCCAGCCTGGACGCGGCCAAGACGTTCTTGGCGGACTACTGGGCTCAGCAGATGGCGGGGGTCTCTGCTCAGTCCCAGCAAAGCTGAAACGACGAGATGGCGCGGCTGGACAGAGTGACCGGATCGCAGTTTTGCAGGCCCGAATGCTTCCTAATTTCGGTGGTGTGATAGAGTGTGGTTCATTTCATATATAGGGATTGTGTACTACGTGTAGCACCAGATTCTCTTATCTTTGTGCCCTGCGTTGTGTTGTCTTGTACCGAGAGAGATTGATTCAGTTAGATGCCATTTGTAACTCTAGGCAAGCATTTCAATTGAAATCGTGTATATATCGCACTTTGTAAATACGTTTTAGATAGTTTCAGGAATTGACTGAGAGATTGACTGAGTGTTGTTGATCGACTATGAAGATTGGACAATTGTTTCAGGAATCAGGACACATGCTTACACTGAAGAACGCTGCAGAAATCAAATCGTAGGAACATATCGAAAACCTATTTGTTGCCCTGACTGCAAGTGTCGAATTGAGCCTTGTTTGGTACCGAGTTCGATTGGACTTCGGCCCGAGTCACCTGATGACCTGATCTGCTGCTGCACTTTTATGTTCTATAGGAACCTGGTAAGGTGGCTGAATTCGGGGTTAAACCTAACCGACAGACCAAAACTGAAGATACCATATCTACTTTCATTGCATTCACATTCAACGGCCAGCTATGCAAATGTAATGGATAAGGAATGCTCAAATTATAGTAGAAGATGGTTGAGAAACTGGATAGCATGGAGCCATGGACTTGGACATTTGTCTAGAAACATCTGCTGCGCACTGACCAGTGACCAACATGCTTTTCCTCGAGACCGCGGCAATGCACAGATGCCGCCCTTGCTCACATGGCGGGCAATCTGTCTTCCACCAGGAGCGCACGATAGACGAACGTAATCAGTGGGCGATTACCCCAGGTCCATTGTATCTGCAGTTCTGCACATTGCACAACTGGACAGTTGTCGATGGGGTTGCACGAGCCATGCCTGCTGGCCATGCTTGTCCTCCCCACACACGTAACGTAACCAAAATACAAAACACACTGAGCACTAGAGAAATGCAAAGTGTGAGCTGAGCTGAGGAATGTCGTAAAAGAAAGGGAAAGAAAAGAAGATTATTTAGGACGGAAAAAATAAAGATGGGATAGCTGCATGGGCCTTCTACGACGATTGGCCTGTCTATCTAAGTGGCCTGCCAAAATCTGGATGCTGGGCCTCCAGAACTGGCCTATATGATCAATTCTTTCTTTTTTCGCAGAAGGGTCCATATGATCTAATTTACTATTTTGTTCAGTAATTCGACACAGCATAGCTGCCGGCGTAGAATGAACCACTACACTAGATTAGCACATGTACGACCAGGCGTAAACAATTCCTATATGCGCCGCATCTTTTTTCTAAATTAAAATGCTCCAGACTCCATGTACCTCGTTACATACAACCCACTACCATTGCTTGCAGGGACAGAGCATTGTAATGACCAAAGTAGGCCGTGGACTCCTTCAGTTTCCTCAGTTTGAAATTTTTCAAGTGGTGTGTGGAAAAACCGTATTACATCGGATGTTCGGATCCTAATTAGGAGGACTAAATTTGAGATAAAATTAATTGCAAAACCCCTAAGCTAATTCGCAAGACGAATATATTAAAACTAATTAATCCATCATTAGCAAATGGTTACTGTAGCACCACATTGTCAAATCATGGACTAATTAAACTTAATAGATTCGTCTTGCGAATTAGACTTCATCTGTACAATTAGTTTTGTAATTAGCCTATATTTAATACTTCTAATCAGTATCAAACATCCTATGTGACATGTGCTAAATTAGCACGTTTGCAGGAGCAATCCTCAGCAAATCTGGCAAGATTTCAGCTTTTTTCTTGAGACCAGTCCTATCAAATGGCCACCCCTCGCTCCCTAATCCCTATGCACACTGAAGCCGGCCCCCTCTTACAATTGGCTCAAGCACTGCCACTGATTGCTTTGCAGTAGCTTCCACAGGAGCTCAGGCTGTCCAAAATGCAGATGGCTGCAAAGAGGATTGGATCGGTTGCGTGCACACCAGAGAAGGCATGAATATTTACTGGCCGGAGAAGAAAAGGGAAATCGCTGCAGCCAAACCCTGTATGGAAAGCTAAATCACACTCGAGTGTTTCATCCCCTCCTCACACTCGATTTTTTTTTCTTTCCATCCTCTTCCCCTTCTTCTTTACCTCCGGCGAGCTTTTAGGGCTGGGGGTTTCGGGGGTCGGAGGGAGCTCCGGGCGGCAGGTAGCGGGCGGTGGTGGCGGGAGAGACGGCGGCGAGGCGGGGCGCCGCCCGCTGGGGCGGCGATGGACCCCCCGGTTGCGCAGTGGAGGAGGCGGGGGCGTCGAGCTCCCCAACCAGTTCGCGTCGGCGGTGATGGAGGGCGGCGGTACGCCGCCGGAGCCCGGCGGGGAGCCGGTGGCGGCGGGGGAACCTTGGCCGGACTTGATGAAGAAGATGCCGGGAGGAGAACGCCGGGAGAGGATTAGCGGCGGGCCGCGGTGGCTTCGGCGGCGGGGACGCCGCCGGAGCCGGACGGGGTACCGGTGGCGCGCGGGGGAGAGCGCACGAGCGGCGCGTGCAAGCCGGCGGGCGTCGGGGTCGGGGCTCCTGGGGTGAATGGATGGGGAAGATGAGGAGATAAGGTAGAGAGAGAGATTTGATCCGAGCCGTTCGTTTGATAATCAAGGGTCAAAAAAAATCGAGTGTAGTGAGGGGATGGAATACTCGGGCGTGCTATGGACAGCCCCTCTATACATGCATCAACTGCACACAGTTGATCGGAGCAAAATCTTACACTACGGCATCTCAGGTGCTTTGAATTGCCACCATACAAGCAATAAACAATAAAACAAAAGGGACAGAATCACATAAATAGAAATGGTTTCTTGCTGATGAACGAAAGAGTCTATTACAGCACAGGTTCTTAATTAAAGCCACATCCACGGTCCACATACCAAATTTAAAATCCAAATCGTTCAAGGGAAATTGTATATAGTCCACGCATGCGCGAAGATATTCTTACCGGGATGCAAATGCAAAACAGCTACGCAAATCCAAGCCCTTCGTCATCCTCACCCGAACCTGGTGAAATCAAGATTCACGTCGTCATTGGAGAAGAATTCCTCCGACGACACCAGCTCAGCGATGTTGTCAGTGTCACCAGCTGGTTCGCCGCCACTGCCACCGGCATTGCTAGGCCCTGCTTCACTGTAGTAGCCGTCTGCACAGGCGTTGCTTGGCCCTGCTTCACTGTAGTAGCTGTTTGCGCCGGCGTTGCTAGGCCCTGCTTCACTGTAGTAGCCGTTTGCGCCGGCATTACTGTAGTATCCACCAGTGTAGTACGAGGGACCAGCTGCAAGCCCTGGGTTCGGTTCCGTGAGGTATTCAGCAAACGGGAGCCAACTGAAGGAGGCTTGATGAGGGTCTTGAGTAACCATCTGAAGGGGCGGCACCGGCGCGGGAGCGCGCATAGGATAGCTCATGTGGTACGCCTCCTGCGGATCACAGCTGATGTTCAGGTCTGGCAGCAGTGGCATGTTGTGATTGATCATCCCCTGCAGGTGGGGAGATGGCGGCCCGGACGGGTTGGCGGCGTTGAAGTTCATCTCCATCTGGGGCGCCGGTGAGTGGACAGCCTCGGGACCGACCACGGGCCCGTTGTATGCGAGGCCTTGGGGCGGCGGTGACATCGGCGGCGGCGGTGCTACAGACTCGGAGGGCGGGGACACGGTGCGGATGTACTCCTCCAGGATGGAAAACTGACCGGGCGGCACCTGTTCGCTCTTCTTCTTCTTCAAGCGGCGGTTCGACTTCAGGCTGCGCTTGGTTGCGTTCCAATGATTCTTGATGGCGTTCTCTGACCGGCCTGGGAGGAACCTTGCTATTGATGACCAGCGATTTCCAAAGTTTTTGTGAGCTCCAATAAGGATCTTGTCGTCCTCCTCCGTCCATATGTCGTTTTGCTGTGAAAATTCAATGAACAAAGAATGCTTAGCATAAGCGACGATCAATTCTATGCTAGAAGGACATAGTACATGCAAAAAGTTAATGCTTCCTGTTGCTCATTCGCCTGAAATTGTGAAAACATTCTGTCGACATTCAATTTGCCAGAGATGGATCATTTTGTTTTGAACGGTAAACTGTGGGGGATGTACAAACAAGTCGGGAGAGATGGATCATTGATGAAGGTTTTCGAGGGTTAGCGTTTCGGGTATTTTCATAATCCTTTTAGGATTCGCCATGGCAACTGGGCTTAGATCCAAGGGAGTCTAAATACTAGAGTGGAGAAACTAGGTGACAGGAGGTGGTACCACGGTGAGGGTGCCGGCGTCCAAGAAGGTGAAGACCAACAGATTTTCAGCGTGTCGCATGTAGTGAAAAACAGGCCTCGGGTGGACACAAAATCAGGCAACCAGATACATGTAATAGCACACCACGTGAAATAACAATGCTTGAAGAGGAGTAAAGGAACCTGGGATGTCACTAATATTTTGGAAAAAAAAAGGCATAAATCTTAAACCAAATTCTGATTGCACCATAATATTTTTTAGATAAGATCTTCAAGACAAATACCATGTTTGGATGGAGTTTTTGAACAAGTACTTGTTTTATGTGAACAAAAGATGAAATGGGATGCATAAATAACTTAACAATGTGAATAAATTAGTTTATGAAGGGCGAACAAAATGTTCTACAGGATAACAAATCTACCCCCCCAACATGTCTACATCACAAACAAATTATTCTTACATGCGAACGAATTAATGTAGAATGTAAAAAAAATTTAACATCTCGAACAAATGCGTTTATAGGCAAACAAATAATTTACACATGGTAAACACGTAAGTATACAAAAGAAAAGAGAGAAAAATAACAAAAAAGAATAGGGTTTTTGCAATGGTTAGAAAAATTGAGAGCCGCCCATTTATATAAATTGTATGATGAAAAGATAGAAAGTACCTAGATATACCTAAAGAAAAATATCATGAAGTATCAAATAGGTGGGACTAAGTAAAAAATAATGGGACTGTATCTAATTTAATTTGATTTTTTTAACTACCTTCCTCATATCAACGACCAGTAGTTTTTTTTAAAAAATACTTGAAAGTATCAACTAGTATCAAATATATACAAAATTGCAAAAAAGTATACATATGTTGGACAAATAAATAGATAATTATACAAAATAAAATAAAAAGAATGTCAAAGGGAAAAAGATAAGGAAGCAATAAATAAAAATAAATTTAAAGAAAAAAGAAATGAAATAGAAACGAGATAGTAAAACAAAGTGGAAGACAAAGTAAAACAAAAAAGGAAAGAAAGTGAAAGGAAAATGAGAAAACCGTCACATGAGCTGTACCTGGACCATGATTTCCATGTGTAGGAGGCCGAAAAAGTCTTAACGGGCCAAATTTATGCCACTCGGGTGACAGATAGTTATCTGCCACTTTAGTGTCAGATAGCTGGACACGAGCATGGCGGGTGAGCCTCTAAAGCGAACGCAGAATAGGAAGCCAACTGGCCGGGGTAGTAAACTAGCAGCATGTGAAGAAAGAACGACAAGAACGTGATCCACCAAAGGAATAAAAACTAGCTAAACAACAAATATTGATCTAAGAGGTCATTTTAATCTGGTCGAAATGATAGAAAAAAAAGGAGCACGTTGTATACGTGATTTTTTCTGCTTTCACATTTTCCTTTCCTTCTCCATGCGGAATCTAAGGTAGGAAAAGGTAGATGAAATTTAAGAAAGATCACAACATTTAATGAGTACTACTTTGTGCCTCAATCTCTAGTATTAAAAGGGTGAAATGTGCTGGAATATTAAGCGTTTCTTTAATTACTGCCAGGTCCATAAACTCTTAAGTGGGATGCATAATACCATAAACTGATTTTGGAATACGAGTTCATTGCGGGGTAAATCAATTTTTCACTTAAAACCTTGTTTTGATAATCACCTTTCTGTCACAATTCAAAGTTTATGTGCAACAAAAAGAGGAAGTAAAGGCTTGGACAAAATACACTTACATGCTTTAGTGGCTCTGATGAGGAATTAGATGAATTAGATGCGCTTATTATTAACAAGAAACACATGTAACATTAGAACAAATCCAAGCTATCTAATCTTTTCCTTTGTGATGAGGGAAAATTCTCCACGTTGCTCATGCATAAAGATCACATGAGATTCTCTAGATTAAAAACTTCCTACAAGTAAACCAAATAACAAGAAAGACATGGATCATACCTTAATGTCAGGATGCAAATGGTTGATCCATCGCTCACGGCACTGTTTGCCAATCCGACCGGGCAAAGATTGTGCTATCACCGACCAACTGCGCTCCCCAAGTTGCATTACCATATCCTTCAGAATGCTGTGGATTTGAGAAGCAAATACTTAAGATCAAACAACGAAATAAAGGGATCTGAACCATGTGGAGGGGGAAAATTCTGATTTGGTATTCTTACCTATCCTCTTCCTCTGTCCATGTTCCCTTGAAGGGTGCTGGCTTGCCATCGTTTTCGATTTCCGGTTGTGGAGCCACTGCAGCATCAATCGGAATGCCACCAAGAGCGTTGTAGCTGGAGGTCGTAATAGCCCCCTCTGGCATTTGAAATCCCACCGGAGTCATGCCTATACTAGCCACGAGGGAGCTCACATCGAGGGGGCCACCCATGGATTGAGCACCACCAACTTGAATAAAAGAAGGCGCCACCAGATTGTGCTCGAATCGAGGACCACCATGACCAGAGCTAGCAAGGTAACTCACCGCCACCTCATCCCCTACCAACGCCGCTGCAAGGACGCGGTTGAAGACGGCAGACTCCTCAAACGCCATGATCGGTACAACCTCCAAGGTTGGAGGCAAGAGTGTGAATTGCAGAGACTTGAATTTCAAGGTGGGTGAGAGAAGGGGAAACAATGGGGAAAGATGAAAGGATGAAGATGGGGATCTAGGCCCCTGGTAATATAGAGAAGAAGGGTGCAAGATCGCCCGTTCACCTCCTTGAACCACTTTCACATCCAATGGACAAAAACTATGCAAAAATATGACGTTCCAACTCTTGTTTTCTTACTTGCACGGCCCATGGAAGGGGATTACTTTGGTATGGGCATCCACTATGTTCGGCCCATTTGTGCCATTAACTCCTCTTATCACCTGGTCCAAAATATTACTAGCCCAACGTATGAAGTAATTATCAGCCCAAGTTGCTCTTTCACAAATTAGCGGCCCTAGAGATCTCTTCTATAGCAAGGCTAATGAGAGTATAAGTTAGACCAACTTTTAATGGGGATAGACCTGAAACACGTTTGGCCTTTTGCGGCACGTATCAATAATAGAGCATGCCATGTGGAATTTCCTCATCATTTATTCCTTCCCAGACTACAATCTCTCATGAGTTCATCCTTGCCTTCCTCGGGGCCCAAGCGCCTTTCCTTGTTCTCTGAACCTATGGTTTGTTTAAATTTTTTTTGCAACCATGGAGTTAGGATTAGATAGCAAGAGCTTTTTATTTGAGGCAGAAAACTATTAGTATCAAACTAAATAGTTAAAAAAGAATCCCTACACTCAGGAAGCTTATGTCTCAATCAGGGAGAAAAAATTGATTCAAGAATAAACTTTTGATTCAAGGTTCTGAATGTGGCGGAACCACCCAAATTAACTTAGCTAAAGCACACTTAAGTTGCCTAACACACGATCATGTAGTTTAATCAAGTTAACTTGGTAGTCCGTCAGATTTCATCCGATAAACCACTTAACACATGATCGAGAAAGCATAGCTCACACGAAGATGAGTGGTTCTAGAGATTATAATAGTCCATCCAAATTAAACAAGTGCATCAAATTATTACAACATCGAGTTCAAAATTCAAACATAGTTTGCAGAGTTTCAAGCAATAGAAATAAATAGGCGGAAGCTAACGTCGTTGCAGGATATCATGACGAAGCCGATCATGACATCAATGATCCCGATCCTGACCGTTCGAGGAGGGATCCCACTCAACCGTCCAACCAGGAGGAAGCTGGGGAGGCCAAGTGTCACTTGCAGCGAGCTCAGAGGTATCAACATCACCTGAAAAGATGTGCCACAACAAGACTGAGTGACTACGCTCAACAAGACTTAACCGACCGGTGGTACTATTCCACCAACACCTAGACATGCAAGCTTTTTGGCTAGAGGGGTTTGTTTTTGCTAAAAGCAACTAGTGTAGGTCCTTACTTTCAATATTTTAGCCACAAGTTCTATGTTCAATTAACAATCTAAGTTAACAACTATACTAAACAAGCATAGTTTTCCAAGCAATTTATGACAAGCGTTACTATTAACATCATCATCAAGTTCCATTGTTACTCAGTGTAGCATAGCGATCAAGTAGTCCCAAACTGTGAGAGGCAAATGAATCATTTTGAATTTCTTAACCATGCATGGCGAACCTAATTCCACGACATCCGCGCACCGCGAAGGATCGCTTCATTTGTCAGCCATCCCCATCAATTCCTAGACCCGTGTCAGGACCACTTCCCTTGGTACAAGGCTCCATAGACCCGGCCTCTGCCGTTCTATGACCGCACTTGTCACCACATGCGGCCGCAAGGGAACTCCATTCCAGAGACAGTGGAATGATCCGCTCACGTTCCGGTTCAATCAGGTACTAGGCTTCCCCATCCCATACTAGGTATGAGATTAGTACTTTCAAACACTTGATCACGCACACCATCACATCTCAAGCTTAGTCCGATTTCATGTAGACAAACGGGGCAATCCACCGACGACCAAAATAGTTCACAGAGCCCTACCCCGTCCATCGTCCTTATAGTTGTAACAAAAGGAAAGCAAACAACTCCTATAACTCATGAGTGACAGTCAATCACTCGACTTTTACCGAGTCCTATTAAGCATTGCCTACTCGGCCTATCATACTAGTGTTCAGATCAAAGGGCACTAATTCATGCATCTACGGTTTCAATCAATTCCTAAAAATGTAAATGCACAATCAAGCAACCAAATATATTGCAAGTACTTGAAGAAAGGAATTTATGCTCCGGGGCTTGCCTTCACGTGAGGAGTTAGCGAACTGGTCTTTGGCTTGCTCGGGCTCGGCTCCAACTAGCTGCAGATCAACTACGGCTCGTTCTTCTGGCGCCGGGTGAAGCTCGTAAGTCCCGTCAGCGAGGTTAGTACTGAAGAAGAAGAGGTTAGTACGAAATGCAATGCATCAAGCTAAATTTTCAAGCTTTCTCATAGGATGTAAAACACGAGTTAATACTGAAGAAGAAATTATATAAGGGCCACATTCACCTAAATAAGGTTCTACACCTTCTTTATCTACATAAGGAAGGTGGGGTGTGGTACAAGTCTGGGGTTGTTTTGATGCCAATTGTGTACATATAAGCACTTACTTTATTAAACTTTAGATCGGAAAGCTATCCAATTTCTGAATGTTGTTTTGTATCTCTTCCAATATTACCTTTATTACCTTAAGGTAGTATATACTTAAACATTTTTAAAACATAAACCATAATGAAACTGGTGATGAAATTTCAACAGTGAGTTATAGGGGTGATATTTAGATTTTGGTGAATTTTTGAAAAATTTTAGTGAAGGGCATCTTTTTCCATACATTCACCCTATTTATTCTTCCCTAAAAAGGAAAGTGCTTTTTCTTTCTGTTTCTGATCAGGTTCCATATTTTTCCTACAAACTACACTATACCACTAACTTATTCGCGTTGGTTTCACATTTTTATCATCTCTGATTTAATTATTATGCAAAATACAAAAGCAACCTTAGATTTTCATGACAAAACTAAAACAGAGGTTTAAACATCTGATCCAGGCCCCACATGATTTTTATGAGCTTCCATTCTCTTAAAAAAGAACTTGAGAGTTGGATTTACCTTTTTAGCATTTTTCTGTGATTTTTTATAATTTAGATAGCTTAAACAAGGATTAAATCATATAACTTTAATCTTAGCAGTGACATGTGCCAAAAGTATGTTTATTAAAAACTACACTTTATATTGAGTCTAGAAAAATTGCTTTGATATTTGTTTGAATTTTCTATGACTTTTGGTGAATTTCTAAAGTTAAACACATTTTCTGCTGACTATAAAAGAAAAACCGAGGTAAACTTGCGGTCTAGCCCCTAGGTCTACACTTTAATTGTGTAGGGGTCCCTGGTCTTTGCACTAAAGTCCCTTATTTGACTTTCTAAACCGCAATTGGGTGCCTAGCGCGTGGGCGGCGGCGGCCGGCCGAAATTTCCGACGACTCGCCGGCGGCCTTGGGACAGTAAAGGGTCGGGAGGCTTACAGGCTCACTTTTGGCCGGTTTGAAGCAGTTGGGGGTGATGGGGAGGCTCAGTTGGGGCGGAACAGCGCAAGGGCGGGGAGCTTCGGGTGGCAGTGAAGTCCGATGGTGTTCCGACGGCGGTGACGCTCTTTGCGGGCAACGATCGGGCTCTAGAGCTGCCCAAGGGGAAGGCGAAGTGGCTGGTAGTGTCGGCAAGGTGCGGGGTAGTACGGAAGGGGGAGCTCCACGGAGAGGGCGTGCAACGGAGTTGAGAGCGAGAGCAGAGGAGTGCGGCGAGGTTCAAGGGCGAGCGGGGGAAGGGGGCACAGGTGGCACCGGGCTTCCCTTTATAGAGCGAGGGTGGAGCGGCAAGCGAGGCGGAGCAGCGGGGCCAGGGCGGGACCAGAGGGCGTCGGGACGCTGCGGAGGTCATTAATGGCGATGGCGCCATTGGCGGACAGAGGAGGGAGAGGGGCGCGACAGGCGAGAGCGCTGCAGGAGAGGCGGTAGGCGCGGGCGAAGCGAAGCGAGCGTGCGCGGCAACAGCTGCTTTGCCGGGACGCATCACCGATTAGGCGGGGAGGAGTTGTCGTGGCAGTGTCGCGGGGTACGAGCGGCAGAGCCGCGGCAGGGCGTGCCCTCGGGCGAGGCGAGGCGAGGCAACGGGCAGGACGTGCATGGCGAGCGTGTAGCGCGACTGGGCGTGGGGCGCTCGAAGCATCGTCCTGCCTCGGCTGGAGATCGGGCGAGACAGCCTCACTGGTGAAGCCGCACCACGCAGCGGCGGCGCTCTAGAGCACGCGGCGCGCGCCCTGGCACGCTCTGGGCCGAGGGATTTGCGGGATCCCTCGCCGGGCCAATTTCCAAGCGCAAGATATCCCGATTCTTGAACCGCACAACATTAAATCCCTTTACAAAATTGTAGTCCTCAGACCAAAGTTCAACTTTTGTAATTGAACCGAGTTCAAATTCGAGGTAGATTCGGAGATACAAGGCTGCAAAATTTGGAGGAACGCCGGTTTTCCAGACTTAAAGAAAAATGGGGGTTCAGCCGATTTTTAGGTCTTTGACTGACTTGAGCCCAAATTTTGAAAAGCTTCTGAAATGAATTTGACTAGAGTCCATTTTACAAAATTGTTGTGCAGACTTAGATCTCAAATTCTTATAAAAGATTTTTCTGATGTCCTGTTCAACTTTTAAGAGATAAACCCACGCCAAAATGCTTAGTTGAGCTGTTTTCTAGACTTAGCCTGGATTGCTGATTGAGGCTGGGTTGACCGAACTAGCTGACTTTGATCTAGGTTTTGAAGGCCTTCTGTGTATATTTAGAACTTACTCATCTAATCAAAGTTGTTAAGGTCTCGAAGATATTCAACTTTGGTATAGAGCTCAGCTTGAGTTTATATTAGAAATTTCGAAATAAAGAGCCCCAAAGTTGACACTTCAACTGCTTTTCTTAAATTGATACAGATTCAAATTTTGAGTTTTTGAAGGTCTTATACTCAAATTTAAACAAAACACCAAAAATAAAAGTTGTTGGGAAGGTGGAGTTCTACAACTCTTAGTTCGACAGATTTTTAAGTTCTTAAGCAAAAATTTGAGTTACTGCTTAAACAACAGTTTAGCTTGTAAGGGACACAAGTGTCTTTTTACCTACCTTTTCCACTGCCAAAGTTCTTCTTTATGTTCTATGGAGTTATTTAAGATTTAAACTGGGTTTAATTAGGCTAAGTTGTTACACCGAAACTTCCTAATTAGACTAAGGAACCTTCAGTTTTGGAGAAGTCTAATGTACAGTCCTCATGCATCTCCTCACCATCAATGGTAGAAGAAGTGAAAGCGCAAAATGATGGCACATAATGGTGATAGAGGGAGATGAACAATCACTCCTCTATGTTCCCATGTGAGACGGGTAGGATCATGCATATGTTAGCAAATTTGTATTATGTAGCACCTTATGGGATATTCATCGGTTCAATGTGATAGTACCATAATGTTGGATGTTGATTGGATTGGTTTAGAATTTTATCTCGATATCCCTAAATGTCCTACATTTAAAAGAAAAGGGAGAAAGTTATGTTCAATTTGTTCCATAAAAGGAAAAAAATATAGGACGACATCCGATGAAATGCCTTACTAGCTCTATCCCTTTTACACAACATCTACATAAAAGATGCTTAGAACAATTTTGTGTTGTTTATTACATAAATACACCATTTACACCCTAGATACCAAGAAAAACATTAATGTTTCCACGTGGCTTTTACACAACTTCCAAGTGGACTTACTTACATATAATCGAGCCAGAGCTTCCTACCATGTCAACCTCTCCATCACTGACCCTGTTGTACTGGTGTAGTGCCCCGAGAGCAAGGCCCATTGTTGGCATGGCATGATTCTCTTCGGGGTACTTGCACTTCCCTTTCCTAACGGTACCATGAACTTCCCTTCTGCTATACCAGGCTTGAACCTCTGTGGTCAGAACTCCTCCGGGTTCTCCCATATTGTTGGATCCATGTAAAATGGCATACACATTGACATGGATCATCGATCCAGCCGGTACGTCATACTCATGGATCTTGCATTCGGTGGATGCATACTTGAGCATTTGGAGACTGGCCTGGCCTGCAGGTTCGACCTGAGCTAGTGGGTTTTGGCCCACCCATGCTAGCTGTCGGGCCGGTCATGGTCAGCGAAAACCAAACCCGAAAAAAATCAGACCGTCCCGAGCAAACAATTAATTTTATTAATTTTTCAACTGAAAAAGAATGGGATGCCCGACCTTGACCTAGCCCTAGCATGAAAACTCAGCTGAACAATGCCCATAGGACTTTCGTGGGCACAAATATTTGGCCCAAAATGAACTGGGATTTTTTTCAACCCATCGTGCAAAATGCTTAGGTCTAGGTGAATGCCTCGTGGGGAAGAAGCATTAGTGAGGATAGATAGAGGAGCAAAGTCTTGTTGACGATGCATTGGAGGTAAGACGGATGGGACAAGTTGTTCTGGTCAAGAAGACATTAGTCTCTAATATGTGCGTCAATCTCTTCTTTGCCTCATCAAATTAACTCATTTCCTCACCCCCACCTCATCCCATAAGTCTATTGTCTAAACCCAACTCAATCTACCCCACCAATTGATAGAACTTGCAGGTTTGCTACACGAAACTATAGCTTTATAAAAAAAACCATGTAGAAGTTTGCAGTAAAAGTTAGACCTACATGCGGCTCATGGTTCAAGAGCGGGACCCTAGAACTAAAACCTCATGTTCACGCCTTAAATGTTTAGCAAAATTAATCAAAATCTATTGGAGATGACTTAGTTTGACAGTCCTCTACTTTGTGCAAAGTAGTGCAGCTGCACTTACATGTGGGCCTTGCGTCAAGACCCGTACACTAGTCTAAAACCTCGTGTTCACACCTTAAAATTTTAGCAAAATTGATCAAGTGTGCCTGGACTTACTTGTTGGGCCTGCCTCAAGAGCTGGACCCTAGAACTAAAATCTCGCATTCACACATTAAAATATAGCAAAACTGATTGAAATTGGTTGGAGATGATCTAGTTCGACATTCCGCTATGTTGTGCAAAGTAATGTGGCTAAACCTTCATATGGGTCCTGCATCAAGAGCTAGGCCTTGAAACATAAACCTCGTGTCCAACATGTAGGTCTCGCATCAAAAGGTAGACCTGTAGAACTGAACCCATGGGTTTATCCATACAAACCCATTCCAACCTATCCCAACCCACTAGGCACCCAAATCTATTTTGGACCCATCCAAATACACCTCACATCACAACACACCGCATGCCTATTTGGGTGGTTAAGCAGGAGCGTCATTGCCCACTCTATGGTTATTGAGGTTGTCTCAATTCCGGTAGCAAGTAGATTCACTAAGAAAAAAAAGAAAATAGTTAGAGAATTTATAGCAACACCCTAGTGGATAATAGGATATGAAAACATTGTATACAATTACTAGAGTGTTGTTGACGGCAGTTAGCACGCCAAGTTGTGAACCGCAAGCACACATATCAGTTGTAGCTTTTCTCTTAGAGATTCCCCCAAGGTTTATCAATCCACGGAATAAGGAATTTGCATGCTTAACTAAGCACTGATCTATGTAACCGAAAGCTCTTTGTATTGGATAAACTTATGCTAACAAAAGAACTAAGCAGTCTAGATCAAAGCAGATAGAGAGTAAAAGGTTGTGAACAAGATAGGTGGAACACTTATCATAGGGATCTAGGATCACTTGCAGATGCAATCGCCATGAATGAAAGGATTAGATCTGAGCGTTATCATGAGTGGATGTGAACCATACCCAACACTTTCCCCCTCACATACCGTCACTACACAAGGGTACTAAACTATCGGATAATAAGAAAATGGCATGATGATTGTTCTAGTTAAGCAATAAAGCAACCCAAAGTAGCGCTGGCCAACCATTACATGAAAGAGCATCATCAAGATATGAATCATAACAAAAGGACCTTCAACACAAGGTTCGACGATTACAAATCAAGATCTCCATACAACCCCAAGGACAAATAGAGACTTTACCCTACGATCTTACACATGTTGACGCAAAAGTAGGTAAAGGACACCCTGTAGATCAGCTGGATCAAAGATGACGATGAACGGGGGTGGGAAAGCCTCAGGCCGATCGGCCTGGGCACCTCCAAGCCGATCAGCTTGGGAGGTTTTTACCTCCTTTGGTGCTCTGCTTCGCGTGGCCTCCTGTAGATCCAATCTTCTCTCCGTTTTCCGACTTTGTGGTGGCGGTGGATGGTATTTACATGGTGTTTCCTCTCTTCTCCAACATTTTTTTCCTTGTAATTCATGAGGGGATATTTATTGTCCTTCATAGGCGGCGGCTCTGGGTCGATGGTTACTGGGAAAACCCTAGATATGTCGTGGACTTCACATTGAAGAAACGGGAGCTCGACCGGGTCCTGAAATGGGCTGGGCCGATCAGTCTGTAGGGTCCCAAGCCAATCAACCTGGGCTCTTTCTGGCCCTCTTGGTCCTCTCCTTCCTCGTGGAGGCTTCTCTCGACAGCCCATATCCAAATATCCATTAAGCTCTTTATGAAAACCCCCTAATTATGTTGTATTTTCTGTCAAAACACAATAAGCTCCAAAATACAACACATATGCAATAATGGGGTTATTTCAAGTGCCAAGTGGCGGGTTAGTATGAGAATATATATGAAAACACTAGTTAAATAGTACTAAAAGTGTGTCAATAACGAGCGCCAACAAGTGTTGATGAAATTGTCCCATGTAGATGTGAGGTTCCATCTTTTGCAGCGAGAGCATGACGTTGATCTTGCACTAATTCTTGTCGAAGTCATTAGCATCATCCTCCACATCATTGTATTCCAGTTGTAACAACTTTTGCCTCTTTGCTTTGATCAGCTTCCATATGAACACATTTCTCTGGTTCCGTACCCCTGAGCTTTCTCTTCACACCGTGCATGTCGAGTCGGTGTAGCGTAGGCACATTGTACCAAAGGTTAGTGACGCCAACAAGCGTGAAGATCTCCTCAATGATATCCTTCATCTCGCATGGCTCTTTCGACATGCTTGCATCCACATCCTTAGAGCAGGGTGTTCCTGGTCCTCACCCTGATCTTCCTAAGGATGTTGTGAGAGAGGTCAAATAGCCTCCACTTTAGCTTGGTGTCGTGCCCACCACGGTGGAGGTGTGGACCAGGCGATGCACCATCAAGCGCACCTCCTGCATGATGACGTTGTCGGGCATGACTACATGAAGCTAGACCAAAATGCAAATCTCATGGTTTAATTCCCACTCTTTCTGAGGAGTTTTGCATTCAAATATATTTTTTTAGGACATGTTTGCCACACTCATATAAAAGGATTAAAAGCTACTCATTCCATGAATCGAGTTACAAGTCCTAATATTCCTTCCTTTTCTTTTGGTTTGCAACTAAATTTTCATTTCACAAGCCTATACCTATGATTTTCCTCCTCCCAAAAAAACTTGGGCTTTAGAGCGTTCTTTATGGTATCTCCAAGATAACATCATGGCATGAAGCAAAGGCAAAATATAATAATAAAGAAACGAACTAAATAAATGTTTTCCTTGATGCCACCTCATGTCACGATCCCATGATCCCACCATGGTCCATGGCTCTTCCTTTTTGCCACTTTGTGGGTTATCATTTCTTCCACTTCATCTTTCTAAACCTATTTCTCTGAGAGTAAATTGTATCCATCATACAATAACTTATATGGTTGTATCACTTTGATCCAATAAGTAGTAAAATATGAAAATGGATGTATGGATTTGTCAAATGTGCATATACGGTCACATGTACTCTACTTAGATGTACATGTGCAAAATACATCTACTGGCGTGCATGAGACCGTATATGCACACGCATGACAAGTTTGTGCATCTGTTGGCATAGTTTGCTACATGTTGAACAAAAATGATACAATCATACAAATTATTGTATGATAGATGCAATTTACTCTTTCTCTAATACATTGGATGAAACACCACGAAAACTACTAGTATAGCATTGGTGCCTCAGCTTATGGAGTGTTTGATTTTAGGAATCACCCATTCTAGATGAGGTGGTTTATCATGAAGCCATCCTATAAATTTTGATGTGATTACTACTTTTTACTAATTATTAACTTATGAGGTTTGTGATGGTAATGGACCAACCCATTTCATTCCACAAACCAAACAGAAAGTAAGAAGTGAGAATGTGATAGATAATCACATATCTCAAACCAAACACCTTCTTAATGTCATGAACACCACAAGTACTGTCACCGTTCAATTCCACACGGTAAATCCCAAAGAACATGATATTATGCATACAATAGTGTTTACAAGTACAAGTATGCAATATACATGCACAATGTTAATCAAGAAACTGTTATACGCAATATATAAGCAGTATATAGATACAAGGGCGAAGCTAGAAAAGAAATATAGGGAGGCCAAAGTGTAGCAAATTGTCAATTGGGGGAGGGGGATTCAAGATTTTAGTGCAAAAACATGGTCAATATTTATATGGGCTTGTAGGTGCAAGAAGGATAGGGGGAAGGTCCCTCTGGCTCCTCAAGATATGTGGCATTTATTTGTTACCTATAAAATTTCACAATTTCACCCTAGATTTTCTGAAGAACAGCATACATGTGCGCCCGTGGCTTGCAGAGAGCTTCAAGAGGGACAGCCTTAAACATGATGGTGCCGGTGCCTGTTGCCATGTCAACCTCTCCATCTCCAATCCTGCTCCAATCGAAGCACTGGAGCAGCACCCCGAGAACCAGCCCCATGGTCCGCATGGCGAGATTCTCCCCAGGACACTTGCGCCTTCCCAT
This sequence comes from Setaria italica, assembly GCF_000263155.2. Lineage (NCBI taxonomy): Eukaryota > Viridiplantae > Streptophyta > Magnoliopsida > Poales > Poaceae > Setaria > Setaria italica. The sequence continues at coordinate 41,817,397 of NC_028454.1, read as the reverse complement.
CCCGAATGGCATCATAAACTTTCCCTCGGCTCTGCCATGCTCAAACCTTTCCGGTCTGAACTCCTCTGGGTTCTCCCATATTGCCGGATCCCTGTGGATGGCATAGGCATTGACAAGGACCATCGACCCTACCGGGACATCATATCCATGGATCTTGCAGTCGGTGGATGCCTCGTGAGGTAGTAGCATCGGCGCGGCAGGGTACAGCCGGAGAGTCTCGTTGATGATGCAGTGGAGGTACGGCAGATGGGGAAGGTCGTTCTTGTCAAGAAGACGATCCCCTCCGACGTTCGAGTCGATTTCTTCTTGCGCCTTTTTCAGTACATCTGGGTGATTAAGCAGGAGAGTCATTGTCCATTCCATAGTCGTTGAGGTCGTCTCCGTGCCGGCGCCGAGAATATTCTTCAATCCAGGTACGAGAAAAAAGTATTAGAGAGTGAAAGAGAGCATAATAATTAGCTACAAAGAAGTACTACTCACTGCCACGAGAGCGCTGATAAAGGTATCCGTGTACACGTCTGGCTCTGTTTTCTGCAGCGACAGCATGACGCCGACCATGCTCTTCTTGTCGTCGGAGTCGTTGGCGTCGCCCTCGCCGTTGTTGCGTTCCAGCTGCTTCAGCTTCTGCCTCTCTGCGTCGATCATCTTGTAGATGAACACGTCCCTTCGGTTAACCGCGTCCGCGAGCTTCCTCTTCACGCCGTACACATCCAGCCACCGGAGCAGGGGCATGTAGTCCCACAGGTTGGCCACGCCAACAAGCGGGACGATCGCTTCCACGATGTCCTTCATCTCCCGCGCCTCCTTCGACATGTCCTCGTCCACGTCGTTGCCATAGGTGTTCCTGGTCTGCGCCATGATCTCCATGAGGACGCTGTGGGAGAGCTCGAACAGCCTCCGCTTCAGCTCTACCCTGGCGGCGCCGCCCGGCGCGGCGGCTGAGGCGCGGGCGAGGCGGCGCGCCATGGCACGCAGCTCGCGTGCGATGACGCTGTCGGACATGATGTTGACCCGGTGGGTCGAGAGGAGGTGCACGGTTGCGACGCGGCGCATGGTGCGCCAGAGCGCGCCGTAGTTCGCGACGGTGAGCACCGAGTAGTCGAAGGAGGCCTCCCGCACGGACGGGAAGTGCGGTCGGTTGGCGATCGCGACGTCGAGCTCCCCGGAGAAGCACTCCTTCGCCAGCTCCGCCGAGCCGATGACGACGGCGTGGCGGCTGCCGAGGCGCAGGTGGACGACCGGGCCGTGGCGCGCCGCGAGGTCGGCAAGCGAGGTCTGGAGCGGCTTCTTGAGCAAGGGGAGGTGGCCGAGGATGGGGAACGCGAACCGCGGCCCGGGTGGCAGCCGCCGCTGCTTCCTGCGCCCCACCAAGAGGTAGTGGAGCAAGACGAGGAGCACGAAGGTGACGGCGCCGACGTAGAGTCCTTCCATGGTTGGTTGTAGTGAAGTGGTGACTGATGAGCTCGGATTTAGGACCTGTGTCTCTCTGTGCAATCTATATAGCTACATCGATGATCGAGGATAGGCTTTGTGGAAGAGATGGGTCATATGTCTGCCTTGCTTGGCAAGGTCACGCACGCTGCTTGTCTGCATACGCATACAATGACGTCTCCTTCGCGGTGTGCTGGCGCAAGATTCATCCGACGGGATACGGTCGCATCGATAGAATAGTGCATCTAGTACTTGTCAAATGTTCCGTTAAGCTATGTGCAAACAGGTAACCAGGTTGCTGCTGCCAGTCGATCACAATACTGCGACCAGCAGCTCCATGACGACCCTGAACCGATGAGAAAGCAATTACAAGCTTTTGTCCTCCATTTTGGGTAAATTTTTTCCATATACTCCCATTACTTGAGGCAGCCAAAAGGAAGCTCACATCAAGCTCATTGATAATCAAGAGTTTAGATGATAGCCCTCTTTCGGACAGCTTATAGTTTTCAAAAGAGTTCGCGGGCAGCGCATCATCATATAGTTCCACACTGTGATCGATGCACCTGAACCGCGCAGCACAGCTATGAACGAGACACATGCTGACATGCACATGCATGTACAATAATACCACGGTAGTTTTCATGTTAGTGAATTTGATGCACCAAACAATAACAATTCATCTAGAAGCTGAAGTATGCTGCAAAGATCAATTAGCCCTCGCATCGCTACGCTCTGAAACTTCTAGCCTTCTTGTGACTTTCTGGTGAGCGCACGTTTGCCTCAGGTATCTTGTCGCACGCATCTGTATTGATTAATCTTCGTTCTCCTCTCCACGGATGTGCTGTGCCGTGAGCCGGAAGCAACGCAGCGGCAGCTCGTGCCTCCGACGAGAGAAAACCAAACGAGATACGTGGTTGTCCGATGTTGGAGACCTTTCAGCATTCTGTACTTGATGTAGGCCTCAGCACTCAGGACTCAGCACATAGTTCCCAGAAACATCCGTGGAATTCCTAGCAGGTCTTCCTTTTCTCCGTGCGGCGTCGCCTGACGGCGATTGGCGGTGAAGCCGCAAGGAAACCCCGACTCCCCGAGGGCCCGGGTGAGGAACAGAGGAGATGATGCCGCTGAGCAACGGGCTCGCGACGCGAAAGCGGGGGACGGTGGGGTAGAGGACACCGACGCCGACGCCATCGTGGTGACAGAATTCTCCTGGGACGACGGACGGTGGCAGGATTGCTTGTCGGAGTTGCAAATGTCGGTGAGGAATTGGGGGAAGCTACGAGATCACGGATTAAAACTGGTACCTGTGATATTAATTAGTAGTATTAAATATAGATTAATTATAAAATTAATTGCACAGATAGAGGCTAATTCGCGAGATAAATCTATTAAGTCTATTTAATTCATGATTAGCACGTATTTACTGTAGCATCATATGTCAAATCATGGACTAATTAGGCTTAATAGATTCGTCTCGCGAATTAGCTTTCATCTGTGCTATTGGTTTTATAATTAGCTCATATTTAATTCTCTTAATTAGTATCTAAATATTCGATGTGATAGGAACTTCCGCTGCTAGACATGGTTTTCATATCTAGAAATAGAAATAGGGGTGACGAGATCTTGTGGTTATCAGATCTGGAAAAACAGGATATGAGATACTGTCTGTCCCTTGATATATGCCGTCGTGGGAAGTGTACTAGTCAAACTTTTTTTAGAAAATATTAGCAACATTTATATTTTTAAATAAATTTATTATAAAAATAGATTCAGGATCTATCTAATGATACTAATTATGTATAAAAAATATTAATATTTTTTTATATATTTGGTCAAAATTGATCGCATTTGAATTCTCGGGAAGTAAGAACGATGGATAAAAAGGGACTGAGGGAGTATAGACTAGCAAATATGCTCGTGCGTTGCAACAGAAAAAAATATTAAATTTAAAATGAACTACTTAAATAATTATATATTTGTGCAAATAATATTATCGCATGATTATTATACTCGAAAAAACGATGGAGCATTTTACCGTTAGATTTAATTGATATGATCGAAAAAGACGACATATAATATATGTTTGTTGCGGCTATGAAATACGAATTCCTCTACTCAAATATTAAGAAACCTAGGATTTTTTTAAGATGTTTCTTCAAAATTGCATTTTAGGATTAGTCAGCAGCACATTTTAGAGTCATGTAAATGTGTTGAGTCTTATCTCTACCAGGCTTCCACCGTCCATTTTCTACAATTGTGAACCGTCCGTCTAGGCGCATGCCTCGCTGCCGCTTCGATGGCCGGCACCATTGTGAGCAGCGCTGGTGAGCAAGGTGCCCGGGCCGGTGGAGGCCAACGAGCTGGAGCTCCCAGTATTACTTCTGCAGCTTGGCCCCTCACGTTGCCTCCCCTCCGCCGTGTTCTTCCTCCCGGCCGGCAAGCACCGCGGCTGCAGCGGACCAGCGCGTGGGGCCAGAAGGGGCGTGTCGTGTAGGTCAAGGGCCTCGATGTTGTGGCCCACGGCACATGGCGAAGAGCCGGAGGAGCACATCAGGAGGCAGAGTTGCTGAGGGGTGGTGTTCGAGCTGCAGGTCTGTGGCAGCGGTGCTCGATTCCACGACTGCTGTAGCTTGCAGCGTGATTCGCGCCGATAATGCTCGATTCGATAGGCGGCAGTAAAGCCAACACCTCCTTGCTCATCTTCCTCTAGCAGGAACACTCGAGCACCACCAAATCCGGGTCGAGCAACCCACGCAAGCCAAATCTTCCTTCTCTCTAATCCCTCTTAGTTGTATTTCGCATCGAGCAACGAAATCAGATAAGCCCCAATCCACCTGCAGATTGACAAGTGTGCAGCTGCAGCTCCCAAATTCGATCTCCTACCGATGTATCGCGTGTCCTCATGCAGGGAGGTGAGACGCAGGTAGGCGGCGTGGGGAGCAGGAGAAGGGAGGTGATGAGTGCCGTGCGGCCAGCTAACGGACAGGGCGAATGGGAGCTTGCAGACTAGGATAACAGATAGAGATTTGAACTTGTAAGCGGGGTAGGGGCGGTCCGTGGTTGATGCGGGAACTGAGATGGAGTGGGAGGTGATGTCAACGGTCAATGACGGATGGCTGAAACAGTCAATGATGAAGTTGGATCGCGTGTTGATTTCAGTAAAGTTCGAGGGGTTTTTTGCAAAATAAATGCGTGCCCATGGAGCTAGCCAGCATATATTTGTAGGTTGCGCAGGAGCTGCTATGACTACGATCGAAGATATCTTTCTTAGCTGACATCATAACAGTGAGGAAATATATACTACAAAAGCTGTATCCTAGGTGGCGTTTTCTTTGTTTAGCTTTGTGAACGGGCTCAGGTAGCTGATGGAGAGGTCTGCGCATATATATAGCAAATGAGTAACCTCTTGCATTCAAATAATCAGATATAGAATAATCTGTGCATTGTATCGATGGTACATAGTGAACTCAGGACCAGGCTAAGGCAGGTTAAGGTAAATTGAAACTATGACAGCCTCATGGCCACTATAAATGTGCACTATCCAACCTCATTGTGTGGCCTTCGGGCAGTTTATAGTGAAGGTAGGCAGTATCACGAGGTATACTTTAACTCATGATAATTTAAGAAAAGCATTGAAGTTGCAAACACTAATCTAAAGAGACAAAACTCTAGTATCACTTTTGAATTATTGACAGCAACTTAGCCTCATGAACCTTTGTTTGCTATTCGATTTATACACAAAGAATCGCATTGATTGCACTGTGTTTCAGGGTCTCCATTAGGTTCAATCGAAGATTAGAAGGCATGCTACTCAATAAATACTTAACTGGATTAGACATAGATTGGATTGGACAAGACTTTGTATAAGGTACCTCTGTTTTGACAGAAGTAAAGCAATTAGCATGGTATGATTAGCACTACAGTTCAACATTTCATAAACACTAAAACCTTGCACCTATAGTCGACACTATGAAGGCCAAATCAAAATTCAGATGTCCAATTGCTTCATCAGTGTTGGTGGAGAGGGAGGGTGTCCACATGTGGGAGACATACCACAAGGAAGCCTGCCCGTGGGTCGGCAAGGCATTTGGTCGAGCAACTTATAAGGCACAACAGCAGGTATCGCTGCAGGAGCTACTGCAACCGCTTCTCTTCCCTGTGCTCTTGAACAGCACGAGCGATGTTGGCTGCCTGCTCCGCTGCTCGTTCTGGTATCTACTGTCCGCGTTGATACACATGCCGACCACGGCGACACAACCTATGCGGGCGCAAGTCGCTATAGCCCGTGCACGCGGCCACGCGCCGGCGAGTACGCGAGTAACGCGACCACTCAGGCTGGGCAGAGCCATGATAGTCCTCAAGGTCCTCGTCGTCGTCGTGGACTTGCCCCAGTTCTCTTCTTCCGGCTACCGTTTTCACTGGTGCTGGATGAGTCGCGCTTGTCCTCATCGCCGCTGCCGGCCTGCCGCATTCGCCGACCCGGGCTGGCACCACCTCGTCACCATTGACAAATTCGTGCGACCCCGGGATGGCGCAACGGATGCCGCACCAGAAGCGTGGCCTGAGTAGCCCTTGCGGCCGGATGTGGCAGAGGCGAGCCGCGCGAGAATCCGAAAGGGAGGGAGGGGCGGCGAGGAAGAACGAGGTCATCGACGGCGAACGCGAAACGTCGAGAGGCTGCGACCTGAGCTCTGATTTGAGCCGCAGATGGAAGATCCAAAGGTCGAGAATTGACAATGACGTGGCTGATCTTGGAGGCTGGATTCGGTCTTTAGAGGTTTAATAAATCGTTTTTAAACCTAAAAAAATACTGCGAATCTTATGAAAAAATCAGAAAAAAATTTGATAGATAGATTGGGCAGGATTTTGTCAATCACTGTTTATGTTCATCTATGAGGCCCATGCACATATGCAAGTACTGATCGTGGGTGGTTTTCTCTGGGCTCACCGGCCCAGCCTACACTGGCTTTGCTTTCACACTTGATTTGTGGTCGTGGCCTCGTGGGTGATTTCTCTGGGCTCGACTTAAGTTATATTGGGCTTTATCAAGGTATGGCCCAAACTAATCCGGTCCATATAAACCATCGGATCCTTAATTCAGTTTGTTCAAAAATGTGTGGATCTAGAAATTCATTTTTTTCTTGTCTCTTTTTTTCCCCCACATAGAGCCACAGCGTCGACGTTTGATTATTCGTGGTTCTCCTGCAGAAACAACTCCAGCTAAGCGTTTTTCTTAGTACCAGTCAGTTGAGCATCCGTTTGCCTTAAACTAAGCATCGAGAATGGGTGCCACTCAACTGAAGGAGAAGACCACGTTGGCAGCACATGATTCAACATCGACTCCTGTACTCTGATAAGCTTGAGTCAGCATGCCAAGGGGTAAAGGACATGCCGTTCCTCAGTACATGATTGATGCTACATACTCACCGGATATTCATTGAACGTAGACATGGCAGAGCGAACTCGGAAGAAGCTAGTCCAGGCTCATTCCAATCCGTGTCCATGACAGCTAAAATTAGCCGCTATTTCAGCGGACTAGATTATCTGCACCGGTTCTTATAAAAGAGAAAAAAATGCCATACCATTCAATTCTCGAGATCAGTAATCATACTTGCAGTACCATAGGAGAGCATTCATACGACAGCGCGAACGATGATTATTCATCAACAGATATGATGGCAGATCGTCTTCAGAAAAGGTAAGATGAAACCCGAAGCAATTAGGATAATACGGGCTACCTCTATCAGTCTCTAAAAAGTAAAGCCGGCGACTATAGAAAACTGTATTTCCCCTCTGGCCTTTGCTGTTGTCCCTTTGAAGCACGAACTATGTTACATTCGATCTGAAGCTCTGAACCCTACGTCGCCGTGGATTCTTCCTCTTGGACATGACTGGAAACCCTGGATCCCAGTTCGGTCAGGGAACACACCACATCAAGCAGCACGGACAGGCTAACGTCAGTACATCGCAGCATGGTGTCTACGTGATCAACAACAGTAGGTTCAGAATAAGTTCAGGCATAACCATACACATTACATCTGGCCCAGGCATGTGGCGCAATGTAAGCTCGATCTGTCGATCATGTCCCCGTAACCTGCAGGGGGTTGCGCAGCGGCTGACGGCCCATCCATCACATACACATCTTGATCGGAATCGTATCAATCGTCCACACTGTTTCTGATGAAGTGAATGAGTTTGGCTCAACGACTTGTAGTTCTCATTCGGACTGGGCATGGCCCTGCCGGCCTTGGGTGCTCATCTTTGGCGGATTAGTCGGTTGGAGTGCGTCCAGCATGGCGCTGGACAAGACTACCAATCACCTATCCGAAGGACACCGGGCACTGAGCAGTATATGTCGAAGAGAAGGACGTTACCACTGAAGTTTCGGTTGTGCTCTGATATTTGAACGACACAGCCACGGGGCAGACGGGAAAGCATAACGTCTCGTCAGGCAGAGACGGATCAGGTTGGTTGGAGATCGCGATGGTCTGGTGTCTCGTCGAACGTCGATCCTCGTGGCAGTCGAAAAGCTGCTCCTGGCCGGCGATCGTGATGCCTGCTGTAAGATGCTGATCCTGAGAAATTCTGTAGCTACTTCTTGCTGCTCAGCTGGTATTGGTCTGAACTATGAGATTGGCTCAGAAAATGGTAGATTGGCAGAGGAACTTCTCTTACTGACTGCTGCATCGTCCACAAGCGATCATGATCAAAACCGTGGCTACTGATGAGTGATGAGTGTTCGTACTCGGCAACATCGAAAATTTTAGTTCGTTCGTACGGACTGGTCGATGAAGAGCTGCAGTGCTACATCATATGCATGATTGCGTAGATGCGGCGAAAGCGAGAACGAATTATTGCTTAAGAATTGCCACTGGGCACATTCTGATGAGAGTGCAAACTAGTTTTATAGTTCTGCTGCATCTGCAATTGCTTCTGCGTTTTGAAAGCCAGTTTGATGCAGCCTTACTAGCTGCTTCCCGAAGGAACAAAACAACACGATGTGACTGGAAATCTTCTTCTTTTTTTTATCAACCGTTGACAAGAAATCTGAAATCAATGGTTTTTTCCCAGTCAGTCTGCTCTATTTCTGACGTCCTAAACCTAAGGGACTGAATCTACCTCCGGTTCTTTGTTATATCTTTGTTTAAAAAAAGAGCAAGATGAAGAAAAAAGAAAAGGAATCCGGCTCTTTTCTAGCTGGCTTTTCTTTTCCTCTCGTGCTTACAAAAACAGCTTTACACGAAATGATAGACCAAGTGTGATATGGCAAGGTGATGGTATTTTTCTCATTCTTTTATACATTCATATGTGGTGGCATATATTCTTTTCCTTTTTCTTTTTCAAATGTAGAAAAATGTTAGTAAGCACAGCATTATTTCGTAGCCTTAACTGCTAAGGATTAAGGAACATGAATGCTTCCATCAGTGGCCAATTCAGCAATCATGGATGTACTTCACAAATTGAAAAACGCTCCAATAGGATATGCAAATTCTCAAAGACGATCCCCTCCTCTATTTTTGTTCGATGTATGTGTGTGTTTTTAAAGATCAATGTTCAATGTGTTATAGATGTTTCTTTTTTCTCGATCACAAGGGCGCGCCATGTCAAGCACTAGGTGCCAGCCGAATGTCAAAAGGATGTTAAGTTTGCAGTTCTAAGTTTTCCATGTTTGATAGTTACTTTGAGGACCAAATCAAGTGAAGATTTTGTGGGTTTTGATTTTGAGTTGGCTTCTTAATTGTGTCTTGAATTTGTTCTCCTTATGGAATACGTGCATAGCACATTCTAGAGGGGAAATTCTGTTCGATTTCTTCAGACAGCTCTCAGAGCCAGCGGTTCTATGCTGTAAACTTATTTATTTATTTATTATTTGTTTGAGCTGACCAACTGAAAGTTGTATCTAAATTTCAAAGTTATACTACCATGCTAATTTACTTGAAAGTTTTGGTCTTGCCCGAAGTTTACGATGGTTACGGATTCACTTACCGTGGTCTTACAAAAAGCGTGTGGGCAGATTGCACTCACCGTTCCAGTTTTGCATGTGCAATGCGACGGAAAAGAGGCCGCTAATTGTCAACTGCCGCAACCCCCGGGGCCCCCGTTCACATGCTTGCTTTTCACTAAAAATGATTCATCCTCCATGGCACAGGTTCACGTCCAGATGCTACTCCGAGTTTCAAGAGCACTCCAGAGTCCAGAATAAAAGAAGCATATACTTGTTGGTGGTGCCTCACAGAGTGGGGGGGGGGGGGGGGGGGGGGGGGGGGGGGAATTTTGTGGACGCTTGGTGACTGGAAGCTGTGAATTCTCTTCTGGAAAATGGAAATTTTTGACTCGTGTTAATACCCTCTAGGTGTTTCAGTGGTCGATGTATGTAGAGACTGCATCGATTTTGGCTAATCAAATTTTGCGGTGCCGATCTGCACCTTGTTTCTGGGACTTCGACATGGCAATTATCATCCATCCAAATAAATAGAAATAATTGATAGGTAGAAATAAACAGCAAATTCTGTGTTTGACAGCTGTGTTCGATGGTTGGAGACGGCCGGACAAGTTTTTTTTTTCGGTCCGTACATCTTTTTTAGCTGTTACCCTCATCCGTTATGGCGTTATGTCAGACTCTTCAAAATACTGGAAGGCGTGATGTTTGCTGACTTTTGGTCATTTTACGGCAACGCTTCTCGTCGTCACAGTGCCATTTCTTGTAACCGCACATGTGAACGCCGTTGGTCCTTGTTGA
>NC_028454.1:41536212-41806835 GCF_000263155.2 Setaria italica | reverse complement strand
GCCATGAGGCAGACTTGCACAGGAACATGGACCCGTGCTTGATTGCCGCTATTAATAGTCTTTAGCATGATCAGGTGGTCATTGCAGGGTTGGAAGTGGAGCTGGACCACGGCGGTCAGTTGTGGGATACGTGATGGACATGGTCCATCTCGAGGCCATACCTACCGAGCCGACGCCATTGCTGGAATGACTGAGGAGTGCTCCTGGTCGGCTGTGGGCGTTGATGAAGGATCACACCATGGAGTTCCGAAGAACGTCATTGGGGGTGGGGGAATGAAGAGCTTCTTATACAGTTTATTCATCTGCACAGTTACAAGAAGCAAATTGCTGCTGGTGTATATACTTTCCACCTGCTCCACTGAAAACAGAGCGGCGTCTCGCAAATCTCGACGGCACCGTGGTGCATAGTGCCAGTACAAACATCCACGCCGCCTCTCGAGTCTCGACACGCGACGCCAAGTGGACGGATGGACCCCCATCCCCCGGCGCAACCGACAACCGCGCGTTGCCGCCGTTCCCGGCGTTTCAACTCGTCGCAGCCGCCGGGTTTCCAGCTCGGGAAGCAGCAGCGGCGAGCCGCGGGTTTCCGTTGCCCGTTGCTCCACTACTTGCCCCAAAACGAGAGACCACGGGATCGGAAGAGAGAACATGCCTCAAGCAAACGAACGATTCTAGCAGTGCGAAGTGTATCAGCTTCAGCCTCACTTGTTGTAGCATTGCAGGTTGCCGCCCGGGTGACCGCCCAAAGCACATGCCGCGAGAAGAGCGTGGACTTGCCGAAGGAAGGGAGTGGAGTGGCGGAGTGATCTTTTTCTTTCTTTTTGTGTTTGGGTTTTATGGGAGGCACCGATGATCTGTGTTGCACGGTAGCGGCGGCATCAGTCGAGGGGGTAGCATGTGTCCTCACCGCCAGTGTTCCACAGGAAGTGCGCGTAGGCCGCCGCGTGGTGCGCGTTGCCGGGGTCGGCGGCGATGGCCTCCTGGTACGTCTCCTCCGCGGCCGCGAGGTCGTTGCGCGCCTGCCACAGGAACGCCGCGTACCGCCCCATCGCCTCCGCGTCCGCCGGCTCCGCGCGCACCGCCCGCTTGAAGAAGTGCTCCGCCCTGGACACGCGCAAAAACCAAAACACACCTCCGTCAGCGACCACCGCACGCTGTGTGCAGTGAAACCCAAAACCATCGCGCGCGGCGCTAAATCTGGCGTTCCCCGGAACAGCTGGGCACACTCACCGGTCGTGGTCGCCTTGCACCTGGTACAGGAACTGAGCGAAGTTGGCAAGCAGCAGCGAGTTGCTGGGCTCCTCGGACACGGCCTGCTCGTATCTCTGCGCCGTGGCCGCGTGCTCTGCCGAGTACTCCACGTCCAGCTTCGGCGCCTCCACCGGCGCGACGAGCTGCTCCAGAATTTCCGGGTCCATCAGCTCCTCGGCACGCGCGCTCGCTTGCATCCTGGTGGCTTCATCGGATATCCGCTTCCAGATGACCAGCTCGTCCTGTACATCCTCAACGGCCATTGAGTCGGACACGGACGCCTCCGAGCCGGCGCCCAGTGGTGTCGCCTGCTGTGACGCGTCCTGAGGCAAGACCGTTCCGCTTTGTCTGTACGACGACTCGTCCGACTGGCCGTCGCCGGTGGAGCCGGCGACCGGCCGCACCTTGCCGCCCCCGTCGCCGTTCCCGCCCACCGAGGCCGTGCGGCCAATGGAGAACGTCTTGAGCGCGGCGGGGTCGAACCGCTGCTGGGAAGAATGGGATTGCTCCGGTTGCTGGGTGTCCACCATCTCGACGGCCGCCACGGCGGCCTGGGGAGGCGGGATCGTGGCGGCGGTCGCGACGCTGTCGCCCATGGAGTAGACGGTGAAGTTGGCGAGGAGCAGCATGAGGGAGACCATGAGCGCCGGGGTGCCGGAGAAGATGTGCTGGAAGAGCCAGACAAAGGAGGCGTGCATCTCTGCGTGGACGCGCGCCAGGACCCCCTGCAGGTCCTCGTAGAAGAGCGCCTCCCGCATCTGCAGCGTGAAGCTCTGGAGCTCCCGGATGATGAGCACCATCGACGCGAAGGCGCGCCCCACCGCGGCGCGCGCGGACTCGCCGGCGCGGTCCACGAGCCGCTCGTCCCTCCGCCCCTGCTCCAGCTGCTGCTGCTGCTGCTTCCGCCGCTTGAGCATCCGCAGCGACAGCGGCAGCCCGACGCTGCTCGCGCTCCGCTCCACGCTCGCCGGCCACCCGCACCCGCCGGCGCCCGGGTGCTGCCCCGCCGCGAGCTCCTGGATCCTCCTCAAGAACTCCTCGTCGTCCCCGCCGTCGCTCCCGACGCTGTCAATGCTGGCGCTGAGGGTGCGCCTGATCGCGTGCTGCCCGGCGCGCCGCGGGGCGAGGCCGGCGCTCCAGCCCGCCAGCGACGACTGGCTCCTCGCCAGCCTGACGCCTGGCGCGGCATGCCGCAGCGACGTGGTAATGGCCGAGGACGAAGGCGACGCCGGGGAGGAGGACGAGGGGGAAGAAGAGCACGGCGGCGGCGTGACGACCGCCGCGACCTGGATGCCCATGGGTCTCGGCCAATACCGGCCACCACCGGAACGATGGTTGGGAATGGCCCGCGGCTCCAGAACCGCGGGAGGCTAAAATGCAAGGGAAGGGAGTGAAGGGAGGGGAAACGAGCGGTGGCCTTATTTCAGGATCCGGAAGGAGTCTCGGTCAACCTCCCCAGCTAGTGCCACTGCTAGTGCCGCAATGGCGACGCCACCTTTAGACAAAACTTTATAGACACCCGGAGCAGGAACAAATGATATTTTTTCTCCTCCGTAAAACAATAGGCACAGGCCAAATTTAGTAGGAATTGGTGTTGTCGCGTCGCTACAAATGGAAACTGTACCAAGATGAAAAAAAAATCGAAGGATTGAAAATACAGGGAAATGATTGGAGATGATGAAGGCCATAGAGCCAGCCTATTACCTCCTTCCCCCGGGATGTGTGTGTGCTGAGCTCGAGGAATCTGTAGACCACCGCCTGCCTCTCAGTTCTGTACAGACGGCTCCCCTCTGGCATCATCAACGTGTGTGCAGGGTATGGAGACGGAGCACACCTGAATATCTATATTGTTTTTCTCGTCGTATTGTATTTTTTTAGACCGTAGTATGTAAGCAAAATGGATGGCAAGTATCTGCAATGATAATTTCAGATGAAGACGAACGATGTCCCAAGATTTTTCTTTCTTTCTTTATACTTGGAGACAGCATGCCACAAGCTGTTCACTAGAGTCCCTTTCATATTCTTGGTTCCTTTTACAGTCACAGTTTATGGCACAGGAAGCAGCTCAGGTGTTTGGATGTTAGTGCTAAACTTTAGCAGTATCATATCGGATATATGCTAATTAGAAAGACTAAATATAAAGTAATTATAAAAGTAATTGCAGAACTCCGAGCTAATTCGCGAGACGAATCTATTAAGCCTAATTAATCCATCATTAGTAAATGGTTACGGTAGCACTACATTGTTAAATCATGGACTAATTAGGCTTATAGATTCGTCTCGCGAATTAGACTCCATCTGTGCAATTATTTTTATAATTAGCCTATATTTAATACTCCTAATCAGTATCCAAACATCCAATGTGATAGTTGCTAACTTTAGTATCCAAACACCCCATATACCGTAGACAAGATAGTTTTGCCGAGCAGCTGCAGGCAGCAGATGCAAAAACCTATACTTATTATATACATCAGGCATAATTCGACCCGAAGCATAGATTTTTTTAATAAAGTTCCGGAGCAAAGATTATTATATCGTTGGTCTGAAATTGACCATTATCCCCAGGGGGAGATTGCGGATGGGTTCTTATGGCTAGATACCGTAAATTCCACTGTGAAGTACTCCCTCCATCTTAAATTATTTTAGGTGAATAGATATTTGTATGCATCTAAACAGTGTATGTATAAGTACACACAAATATATATACATCTAAGAACAAATGACCTATTAAAATGGAGGAGATACTATCGTCGTACATAAATATCCTCCCAATGATCGTTGTACATAAATATCGTCCCATGTGGTTAGGCTTAAAAAGGGTGAAAAAATTTGCAACAGAGACCAGTAGAGACGAGGTGTTACTGTTGACGTGTCAACCTCTGTTCACGTGCCGTCACCCGCGGCGATGGTGCTGCAACCTGCGTGCCTGCAAAATGTGAAGCCTTGAGGCTCTTCCCTTCGCTGAAGCTCCCTCGATCCGCCACCGTCCCACACGCGTCCGCCATCAAGCCGCGGTGGCAACCTGCGATCAGACAGTGCCATACAAGTCATCGAGCCCACCTATGGGACCTGTCCCCACGGAACACGGTGCCGTGGCATGGCTGCATGGGCTCGACTCGGGGGTTCAGTGCTTACGCGTGTACAATGCACGGGCACGGAATGAATCACGTGTTGTTTTGTCTCGTTCATTGTTTTTTTTTATATTTATAGGGCGTAAAAGGTTCTGCCCGTGGTACCACTTTATACTGTAGTCTTTTAGGATATTTGCGAGTACATAAGCATATACTGCACGACTGTATTAGAGAACCGAATGATGCACGACAGATACAAAAGTTGCCAGAAAGAAAGTGAATTATTTCCATTTATTTGGCACCTAGCGAAACGTGCTCATCAAATTAAAAAGATTAGGTCTCTCAAAACTTTGTATTGCCATGGCACTTTATATTTTGGTTCATCTCTGGTGGAGGCATGGGCTCGCCGAGGGAGGCGGAGTTTTTGGGTGGTTGATCCATTGGCCGCGTCATCGGATCGGAGAAGAGCGGTGAGCGGCAGCAGTATACAGCACAACCGCTTATCCGGCAGAGAGGCGGGCTTGCCTGGGCATGCCATCAATAACCTGGAAATCTACAACGGGTGAACGGGATATGCTCATTTTCAGGCAGCATGAAACACAGGAATTGCAGGTAGATTGTACAGAACCATCAGGATTCAGGCCATGCGTGCATTCCTGGAGATTTTTCCCTTCTGCGAAAGGCACCGCGGCGGCAACGTTTTCCCGAGCCTGCGACGCCATTGTCCCGTTCGCCACCGTGTCCGACACGAAATATCCCGCAACGGCCGTCCCCATCCGCCGGCGTCCCGTTCGACCCCGCCGAATAAGCTTTCAGCATCCCCGCTGCGCGCGAATTCGACGGTCGAGACGTGCTCTAGGGCTCTAGGCTGTGGCCTGTGAGGAGGGGAAAGAGGCTGCGCCGCGGAGGAGGACCAGTCCTTTCACTCGATCGATGATGGCGCGCCCGGGCCTGGGTCCGCCAGCGACAGGCGACTCAAGTGCGCGCCGGGCCAGGGCTCGCGGCAAGCTGCCAAGCGATGGCGTGCAAGTTGGATCGCCATCACTAGGGCGCTACAAATCGGGTTGTATCTCTCAGATTTGCTCTCCCCGCTTGTTGATGCCGACGGTTGTTTGGTTTCTCCCTCGTATCGAGTGTGTGCTCCGTTCTATTTTTTGAGGTGACGGCGCGCTGACACTGCCATGTAGGATTGTGCTCCAGCTGCTTGCTAGTGTGAAAAAAAAATATCTGAAAATGACCTCAGGCTCGGAGGGCAACTTCATAGGCTCATAGCGCAGGGTACGCGTTAGAACATGGTAGAGATGAGCGCCATGTCTCTTTTACCTCCAAAATGAGGTGAAAAGGAGAGAAAGAAACGGAAAGGGAGTCTTAAGGGCAAGTACATTGCTACACGTCAGCGTCTCATAGGTCGTCTTATGCAGTGCCACGTAGAATTTTTGATGATGTGGAGGAGAGAGAGCGAGGAGAGAGAAAGAGGTCGTTGCTTCGCGAAACAACCACCTCATGAGCTAAATTGTAGGACTACAAGACAACTTAACAACCATTGTACGAGTTATTATTGCCATGCAACTCATAATATTTTATTTTTCTTATGCACAAATTAAGGAATTATATACCACTACCAGACAACTTATAGGACAACCCATTGTACAGGTTGCCTGTTAAATCGTCTCAAGATTACGTGTCAATGCATGAGACCGCCTATTAGATGACACCAATGTACTTGCCCTAACAAGTTGATTTCCGTCGGTTCTATAGATGATTACTGTAAGAAGAAATCGGATGGACGATTCAGACCGATGCTGGGACACTAGAGGTGTCTTCTGCGGTTCTGCCCGAATTATTATTTGGACTAACGGGAGCTGAATCTACCAACTAATCGGGTACTGCTATAATGTCTGAATCTACCAACCAAAGGCTGCGAGTACAGAGTTGCATTCTGTCACGAAGCTGAAGCTACATGAGAAGCCTGAAGAAGAATCGGTTGACCAAAGAGGAGAGCAGCAACCTGATGAGTTAGCAGGAGGAATCGGTGGCGTTAGGAGGACTGTTCGAGTATCAAGGCCCAACCCAAAGTATCCCGGTCCAAGTTGGTGGTCCAAGTAATGCTAGGCCCAAGACTGCAGGAGGAGTGTTGTTATAGAGAGCAATTAGCCGAGAGAGGAGGTGGGAAGGAAGAAGACGACTCTAGCTGGCTGTGTCCGGTGGTGGCGATCCGAGGGTCTTGTCTGCATCTCTAACATTCTGGTGAGGATCTCACTACTAAATCAGAGTTTATTCTTGAGAATTGAGAGTTAAACACCACAAATCGAGTTGTGCGTTACAATTGGTATTCAGAGCTATCGATCTCGGGTGTGAAGCTTGCGGCGTTTCCCAATTCCGCCTCAAGATCCTTGCGACGCTCCCCGATTACCTGCTCAAGTCGCATTACCTGACGCGGGAGCAGAAGAAGGCCAAAGAGATGGAGCAGGCGGTCTCCGATCTTGCTGATTTGGTCAAGTAGATGCAGGCCGAAGCGAAGCAGATGCAAGTCGATTGAGCTGCAGATTGTGTTGTAGATTGTGAGACTCTCCAAACCTTGAAGAAATTCCTCGATGCCAACACGGCAGTGATGAAGGATGTTGCGGGTTGGCATCCCCAAATCGATTCCAAGGTTGATGAACTCAAGGTGTCCGTGACTGATCTCCAAGCTAAAGTGGACAAAATTGTTGTTCGTCAAGATGAGCAAGAGAACCCCGCGTACAAGGTGTTCGGCACTGAGCATCTCGACTTCACCAAATCGAAGCTAGCAGCCGCCCATGTAGCTACGACCTCCTTGGAGGCGGCTTCAGGACCTGAAGGCCACCAGTTTGCACACGCTCACCGGGACCTGGCCATGGGGTGGTCGCCACCCTTGTGCCTTCCCCGATCACATGTGCGAAAATGTTACCAAATCTCACCCCAAGTGTATTTTCTCTTACTGGAGCTAGTAATATGGATACTAGTTGTGGTATTCCAAACTGGAATGCTTTGTTGCCTCAACTAGATTTCCCTTCCTTTGATGGTAGTAGTCCAAAGATTTGGAAAAAGAAGTGTGAGAATTTCTTTGAGATTTATGCTATCCCTCCTCACTTATGGGTGAAATTGCTACTATGTATTTCACTGGTTATGCTGCTTTTTGGTTACAAGCTATGGAAGCTACTGTCATAACTAGTTCTTGGGCAGAGCTTTGCCGCTATTTGTTGTAGGTTTGAGAAGAAGCAACACAATCAGCTTACCAGATTATGTAGATAGTTTGGTAGTGTGGTACATTATGTCGAGATGTTTGGTTATCTATTTTATCAGTTACTTGCTCATGATTCTTCTAATAAACCTGCTATGATTACCAATAGATTCATAGATGGCTTGCGTGATAATATAAGAGTTGTAGTCTTGATGCAAAGGCCTATCGATCTGGATACTGCTTGTTCACTCGCCATTTTGTAGGAAGAGATGATTGGAGATTTTTCCAAGAAAGAACATAAGAAGGTTGATTTTGTCACTCCTATCAGATCTTCTAGGAAAACAAGCAATCCTGATACACTCTCTGCAAGTAAAGGCTTCAGTCCCAACCCTTGCTGCTGATGAAAAAAGAAGTTCAGAATCTTTTAAGGCTTCTAGTAGTCAAGCTCCTGAAAACAAGTTAGTAGCACTGATGACCTACAGAAAAACCAAGGGCTTATGCTTTAAGTGTGGCTTAAGGTAGAATCCAAACCATAAATGTGCTCCAACAGTTGCTCTGAATATTGTTGAAGAACTATGGAAACTCATTCAAGATCCAAATGTGGAATTCCCTTTATCACCTCACTCCTATGAGTCTAATTCTAGAGAAGATCTTTGTGCACTGTCACTGGCTGCAGTTAATGGAGTAGAAGCCCCAAGAACAATCAAGTTTTCTGGGAAAGTGATGGATTTAAGTGCAGTCATACTTGCTGATTCTAGCAGTTCTAGTAACTTCATCAGTGAAAGTATGGCATGCAAGATACCCAATTGGAAGCAACTACCAACCCCAATTCAAGTGAGAGTAGCTAATGGTAATATGCTTACTTGCACTTATGAACTACCAGCTTGCAAAGTTTGGATTAGTGGCCAATGCTTCACTATATCCCTGAAAATACTGTCTCTCAGATATTATGATGTTATATTGGGTATGGACTAGTTGGAAATATACAGCCCAATGGAAGTATATTGGAAGCTTAAGTGGATGTCTTTTGAGTACAACAGTTCTAGAGTTAAACTACAAGGCACCAGATCTGATTTAACTGAATGTCAGCTAATTTCTAATGTAGAAGTGGAACATCTCCTAAGGAAAGATGAACTTTGGTGCATACTTGAACTATATTCAGCGAACTCAAGTGAAAATACCAATGATTGGCTACATGAAGTTCAGGATCTTGTCAATCAGTATGCTGATCTGTTTAAGGAGCCAACAACTCTACCGCCTGAAAGGCCATACGATCATTCAATCCCTTTCATTGCTGGAGCTCAACCTTTCAGGCTCAGGCCTTATAGATACAACCTAGCTCAGAAAGATGAAATTGAAGCACAAGTGAATGAGTTGTTGAAGAATGGCATGATCCAAGCTAGTACCGATCCATTTGCCTCATCAGTGTTGCTAGTCAAGAAGAAAACTGGTGATTGGAAGCTATGTGTTGCTTATAGAAGACTAAATGCATTGACAGTTAATGACAAGTTTCCATTACCTGTCATAGATGAATTTATGGATGAATTAGCCGGTGCACAGTGGTTCACATCCTTAGACATGAGATCAGGGTTCCATCAAATCAGGATCAAAAAGTCAGATCAGTTCAAAACAGATTTTTAAACCCACCATGGGCACTTTCAATACAAAGTAATGCTGTATGGGATTATTGGAGGGCCTGGTACATTTCAGAGGGTGATGAACAACATCCTGGCTCCACTGTGAAGGAATTGTGCCATTATTTTCATTGACGACATACTTGTTTATAGCAAAATTTGGCAACAACATTTGAAACATATTTCAACTGTGTTCAAGCTATTACAAAAACATCAATTCAAAAAAACTGTCCAAATGTTCTTTTGCAAAGCAAGAACTCCCTTACTTAGGTCACATTGTCAGCGCAAAACGAGTAGCAACTGATCCAAAGTCCAAATTGTACAACACTAACCAGTTCCAATTTCTGTTAAAGAGTTGAGAAGTTTTCTAGGCTTGGCAGGATATTACAGAAAATTTGTGAGGAATTTTGGTATTATCTCCAAACCACTCACTAATCTTCTCAAGCAAAATGAGCTGTTCTTGTCGACCTCTATTCATGATGAAGCATTCAACACTTTAAAAGAGGCTCTCATCACGGCTCCAGTTTTAGCATTGCCTGACTTTTCCAAGCAGTTTGTTGTGGAAACTGATGCTTCTGATAAATGAGTGGGGGCAATCCTACAGCAGAATGGACATCATGTATCTTTTGTAAGCAAAGCTTTAGGACCTAGAAATCAGACTCTGTCCATTTATGAAAAGGAATATTTAGCTATATTGATGGCCATTGATTGTTGGAGATAGTATTAGTTGCAAGGTGAATTTCTCATTCTTACAGATCAGAAAAGTTTGATACACCTTGATGATTAGAGATTGTCGACACCTTGGCAACACAAAGCTATAACCAAAATGTTGGGATTGCAATATAAAATCTGTAATAAAAAGGGTTTTGATAACAAAGTGGTTGATGCTTTGTCAAGAGTCACTTCACCTCACCATCAAGAAATACTGGCAGTTTCTCAGCTACAACCAGTTTGGATGCAAAGTGTTATTGAAAGATATTCTGCTCATCCTTAATTCAGTAAATTATTGGCATCCTTGTCTGTATCAGGTTTTGTTGGCCATTTCTCTTCAAACAATGGTGTCATCAAGTACAAAAGCAGAATCTGCGTAGCATATAATGTTGAAGCACAACACAAAGTACTCCAAGCTCTCCATGCAAGTCCTATTGTAGGTTTGATTGGTCCATAGACCCGGGGTCCCCAACGGGACTACTTTCCCACGACGCTTAGCCCAATAAAGGGCACATAAACAAATGTGTACCTAGGTCGGCCCAGCTACGCACAGTCAGGCTGAGACCATGATCCGGCCGTCGACCGGCTCCTCCAACCAAGAGGCCTAGTCGGTGCCCCGACTAGAGGAAGCCAGCCGAGGGTGGGGCCACAGTCCGACCCTGACTGAGTACTTCCGACCGAGCGCTCTCGACTGAGTTCTCCGACCTAATCCCCCGACTGGGGATTTGCCGTACCACTTGCACTGATCTCCCCGATCGCGGACGCCCGCCCGAAGTGGGCTCAGGGAGCAGGTGGGACGGATAACGAGGTAGCGCCTGGGTCAGCCGGCTGTACGCAGAGTCGTACCACGCCACGCCCTGCGCACGTTTGCACAGTGGCGCCGTAAACCTACCCGTTGTGGCGTAGTGGCCTAACAAGGAGAATAGGGACCGAGGACGGAAACCATACTATATCCACCGACGTGGGATTCGACAAGACTAGGCAGCGCCCGTACACTCACTCTCTTATCTTCCCCCGACCTGTAAGGACCGTCCCCTTGTACTATAAAAGAGGACGGACCCCCCTCCCCGCCCCGCCGCTTCTACACAGAGACAAGAGATGTGCTCTCAGACGTTCACACACACGTAGCGCTTGTCTGAGCACCTGCCCCTCTCTTCCACAGAGATGAGAACAAGGCCAGGACTCAGGCACCCCCCTCTCATACTCCTCTTGTTTGTACCCCCACTGCAAACTTTGAGCATCTAGGCTTAGGAATAAAGTCGACCGACTGCCCCTAACTGGACGTAGGGCGCGTTGCCCGAACCAGTGTACATCCTGTGTCATTGTGTGCTAGGTCATATCTGATCTAACGCACGGTAAAACTACAAATATTTACTTGTCGGCCAGATTTCACACCGACAAGGTCACTCTGGTATTCATGTCACTTATACAAGAGTTGAAACCCTATTTTCTTGGCCTGGATTAAAGAAAATGGTTCAAGAATTTGTCAGTAGCTACTCTGTATGCCAACAGGCTAAAACTGAACATGTGAAATATCCAGATTTGCTTCAACCTTTACCTGTTCCTGAACATGCATGGCAAGTTGTCAAATAGATTTCATTGAAGGATTGCCAACCTCTAAACATTACAACTGCATTTTGGTAGTAGTAGATAAGTTCTCAAAATATGCACATTTTATCCCTCTGGCCTACCCATTAACAGCCATGAAGGTTGCACTTAGGCCTGATCATGGGCCGCTCGACCCAGAAAACTTGACCCGACCCACGTGAAAAAACCCCGACCCGACCCGACCATGTGACAGGTCAGGCGCGGGCCAAAATTTTTGACCTAAAACCCAAAACACCCGACCCGACCCGACCCAACCTGACCTAACCATGTGACGGGTCGAGTGTGGGCCAAAAATTTTGACCCAACAACCCAAAAGAACCCAACCCGACCTGACACATGATCACGTCTAGTTGCACTAGTGTATATGGACAATGTGTATAAGCTTCATGGTTTACCTCAGGTGATAATCTCAGATAGGGACATAATTTTCACTAGTCCTCTATAGAAATAGTACTCTATGGAAAGAGTTGTTCAAAATGTCTGGTACTGACTTGAAACTTAGTTCAGCTTATCATCCACAGATAGATGGGCAAACAGAACGAGTTAATCAATGTCTAGAGCTTATCTGAGATGCTTTGTGCATAACTATCCTACTAAATGGAAAGAGTGGCTAGCACTTGTTGAGTTCTGGTACAATACATCATATCACTCATCTCTTAACAAGACCCATTTGAAATGCTTTATGACCATAAGCTACGACAGTTGGGGATTGACAGAGTAGAAGCTTGTGCTGTGGATGATCTAAAAGAATGGTTGTCCAATAGGAAGCTTACGAGTGAACTCTTACAACAGCATCTCATAAGAGCTCAACAGAGGTAGAAACATCATGCTGACAAGAATAGAGCAGAAAGAGTATTTCAGGTGGGGGATTTTGTTTATTTGAAACTTCAACCTTATATTCAAAAGTCAGTCATGCCTAGAGCCAACTACAAATTGTCATTTCGATACTTTGGGCCATTCTTGGTGATGAAAAAGATTGGAGCTGTGGCATATCTTCTACAACTTCCATCATCCTCGGCTATTCATCCAGTATTCCATGTTTCACAACTGAAGCGTGCTGTGGGCACTAACCAACAGGTCAGTCCCACTCTACCCCTATTGACACACAGTTCCAAGTTCCATTGCGTATACTTCAACACCGTTCTATTCAAAGAGGCAATTATGTTATTGATCAAGTATTGATACATTGGTCTTCTTGGCCAGTCTCACTGTCAACGTGGGAAAATAAGGCGGCGCTACAACAACAATTTCCGACTGCTCCGGCTGTACTAATGGAGGTGGGAATGTCATGAAGCTGAAGCTACACGAGAAGCCTGAAGAAGAATCGGTTGACCAAGGAGGAGAGCAGCAACCTAATGAGTTAGCTGGAGGAATCGGTGGCGCTAGGAGGACTGTTCGAGTATCAAGGCCCAACCCAAAGTATCTCAGCCCAAGTTGACGGCCCAAGTAATGCTAGGCCCAAGACTGCAGGAGGAGTGTTGTTATAGAGAGTAGTTAGCCGAGAGAGGAGGTGGGAAGGAAGAAGACGACTCTGGCCGGATCTATCCGGTGGCGGCGGCGGCGATCTGAGGATCCCGTTTGTATCTCTAACATTCTTGTGAGGATCTCACCACTAAATCGGAGTGTATTCTTGAGAATTGAGAGTTAAACACCACAAATCGAGTTGTGCGTTACACATTCCCGTCTAGATGCGTTGCTGATGTTCTCTTCTGCGATTACTTTTGGGCAGCTATCGTTCAATCCGGCAAAGGTCTTCAACCGTTTGGAAAGTTTACAGGCAAAATGGTTGCTGCAACCTTGTGCGGTCAGGAATCAAGGTTTCCTTCCTATTCAAAGTTTTAGATCTCAACATGCATGGGCGTAAAGATTTTGATATGCCTGCATCTCCTGCTGTTTTTGGCAGCAAGTTTAGACAGTGAAACAGCATCAACCCGGTAGATCCCAACGAAATCTCCAACGATATCCACATGTTCAGAATCAAATTGGTGCAGCTCAATATTCCTCAACTGCAAAAATGATCTGAATAGTCTCCCATTTCTCTGTCTAACTTTGATCCAAAAATAAAATGAAATTCTCAGTCTAACCCCTGCACCAGAGATGTTGGACTACTGAGCCGCAATGCAAAATTACAGCAACTTGGCACCAAAGCTGCCAAACTAGTTTAACCGAACTCTACTTGTGCGGTTCCCTCAAAGAGTTTGTACGAGCTTCTCCTCCTGCTACGAGTTAAAAAAGGAAGTTGGACGTGAACAATTGGCTTGATGGCGATCCAGAATATTCATCTCATCATATGATAGCCTAAAGACGCGTGATTGAGATCCAACGAAGAAGCTTAAACAGGTGGCTACATCAGTGGATGTTATCGTCCTCTGGAATACTGAATTACTGTACATGTATATCGTCTCCCGTCCGCGCGCGATACGGACGGTCGCCGTGCGTTCCGTGCCCGATCTCCTCTCGTCTCGAAACTTTCTTTTCCCCGCGATTCCGACGCGACGGCGGTGACAGCGGCATGACCGGCCGGCGTGAGCTCTGCGTCTGCTCCGCTACAAAGCTCGCCGCACCACACGACTAACAGTGGATTAATTAAGACTGTTCACGTGCGCACAGGTTTGTAGCAGCTGGTGTTGCTATCGGGCCCGAACGGGGATTTTGACCGCCGGTGAAATTCCTGCGTCGATTCAGCGGCTTTCAGGTGGCTGCTCACGTCAATCGGCGTCGCGATGGCTTGCTGCCACTTTGCTGCTCGCCTCAGCTCAGATATTTGCAGGGATAACCAGTCAGGTATCATTCTCCTTTGTCTTGCTCGAATGCAATTTTCCACGCAGTAGCCCCACTGCTCTACAGTCAGAGCATTGTCTACAAGCAGTAGCCTCCTTTGACTTTATTTGCTGAACAAAGCACCAGAAGCTCCGTTAATCTGATCTGATTACTGGAATCAGTGTATTTCAACAGAACACAGTTGGAGCGATAGCAGCAGTATGCCGACTTAGACATTGGTGATGCCGAGATCCTCTGAATGGCATCAGCTGTTCAGCTGGATAACTCGATGGCCGACAGAGATGCCGTTGATGAACAATCGCCGACGATCCAACGCCACCCCTCAGTTATCTCCACAGTCCACACCGCCTCACAGCGATTTCCCCCCGGCAGTCGGCTCGTCACTCTCGCCGAGTGCCCGTGTCTGCATTCCATCTCACACGTCCTGCTCTTATCCCCCCTCTGGTTAACCCGTCGTCACCGGGTCTCCGGAGCTCCCCATCACCGTACCTGTCGCATCTGCCACCTATCCTCGCTCCACTCAACGTGTCTCCATTGTTCACACACCAGCGATATCTGCAGAAGCTTGGGCGTTTGCCTTTCTTGGTCATGCCGCGCGGGAGACCGGCGAGCCATCAATTCTAGAACCTTCCTCCCTTTTCCGAAGAAACTGTTGTACTGCCAAGACGTTTTTTTTTTTGCAGTGGTCGTTTGGATGAAACCGTCACCAAATTCGTCCACGTGCAGTTTTTTCCTTCCACCATCCATCTCTTCTATTTGCAGGAACATCTTGCAATATTTGCCTTTGCAGGATTATACTGTAATATACCTTTTGCGATGAGCAAGGTAGAATATCTGGTGCTGCAAAATTGGCACGTACTTTTCCCACCCAGCTTCAGTTCCTCAGTGCCCGCCCTTTTCACTTGCTGATCTAGTGATTTCTGCCGTGTCAGCACCAACATGGCAAGTGGCGAGGTTTCCAAGCTAACGTCAAAGATTCATTCAAGAATTTTGACGACGTGGCTTCCCGAACAAATATCCGTCACACGTGGAAATTCAAACGGGAGGTGCGTATTCATAACCAAGGATATGCCCAAAAAGACGCAGATCTTTGGGATCTCCCACGGAAAATCTGCGGCAATTTGCACCCCAAGACTCTGCGCATGGCCTGGAACTACTTATGTGGATGAAAATGTGTTCAGATTCAGAGCGCTTGCGATTGCGATTGCGAGGAAACTACAGCGAGTCTTTGCTGGAGCAGCAGGAAATACTGGCCACTTGGGTGCACTAGACTAGATGGTTGCTGGCTGTCCGATCGTCGCGACATGCGCGCTGCGCGCAACTTGACGGGAACGGACGAATGGCTGGTGCAATCGGGCCTCCCGGAGCCGGCAGCCGGGCCACGTATGGCCCACGCACCAACCTTCCTGGGCTGATTTCGATACGCGGGCCCAGGACGGTGGTCCTGCACCCCGCCCCACGGGAAAGAAAATGTGTGGCGCAGATGGTCTTGGCGATTCGTGGTAGGCGCCACCTGCCCCTTGCGGTGACGTCACGCCGCTTACATCTTTCCGTGATTTTTTTTTGGAACGAACGGCACACGAGATTGTACATCTTCCGTGATCTGTGACAGGTTACCGATTGATGCATTTGGTGGCCATGATTGTGCTCGGCTGCTGTTACTGAAATTTCAGGGTACGCTTTTTCTCTTCGCCCTCTCGGGATTTTGCCATTTTGGTGTCAAGTTTCTGTTCATGACTTTTGGAGTGGAGGTGGCGAAGTAATGGAGAGCAACTCGATGGTGAAGCAAACTTTTCACCGAGTAAAGAATCAGCTGATTGGCAAGCTACACCTTTACTTTTGTACGGCGCGCACTGCGTGTTAGTGATTTCACCCGTACAGATTAGCGGCGATGGATAACCTTCATCATCTGGCCTACAAGTCATGCGCTCAGGGGCGAGAAAAATTACTCCAATGCCTCTGGCGACCCTGACCGACGACGGACACATCGGTCCTACTAGAACTATTGTCCATTGGGTATATTATAGAGGATAGGATATGATTTCATTACATTTCATCATCTGTGAAAGGAACTACCAGATTATGATGCTAGATTGCTCGTACATGTGTTTGTAAAAAGTTTCATTTGATCACCTTGGACTATTTATTGTCGTAGTCTCCACATAAATAACAGTTTTCCTATATAATGGCCCAAAACAACATCTGGTTTAAGTGGCCCATATTGGTGACAACATAGTGGCCCAGTCATCCAATGCTGTCATTGCCAAGCCCATGTAATGGCGCAGGCTCAACGGGGTCCTCGACCTCTCCCGAAAGGCAACGGGGCGGCGGCGGCGGCGCCGCGCGGCGCTCTTCAGTGATCTCGCCTCCGGCAACTATGGCCAAGGCAGATCTCACCGAGGTGGCGAGGTAACAATAACCAATGCCGTATCCTTTCGTTCCCCTTCTATAGATTTAACCGCTCGATTTAGAGCAGCGGCGCCAGAATACCTGTGCCTCCGTTCAAAGTCGCCGATTTCTGCAGATAGTTTTTTTTTTTTACGGTTGTTGCTTACTTCCATCTCCTCTAGAACTGTATTGTTAATTGTCCTGGTGATTCGCTGGTTTTCTAGTGAATTGTTTTATGGTTGCTTATTCGGACATATGCCGCAGCTTGATGTAAGTTCTGCAGTGACCGATTGACCTCAAGTGCTACTGAATTTTTAAAGGGCAGAGAGAATTTAGATTGCAATTCAGATCAGCCTGATCATCATCCTGGACCTGAAGTACTGAACTCCTGAAGGCACACGTGAATCACGAACAGACCGTGTTGTGCGAAAGACCAAGTAGCCCCTGTACAGCTAGTGCTAGTAACACTACAGTAAAAATTTTGGATAGCACTCAGTGCGTTGGCACATCGGGATGTGAATTCGAAGGGATTATCTGTTATGCATCCTATGCTAAATATAGGAGTTACGCTTACTTGTAATACTTCACTTCACTGATTTCCTTTGCCCAGTAGTGGTTGCATGGTTTAGTCATTGCATACCGCATCAATTTCCTGTTAGTTACACCAGCCTACTTGCTTTGCATATGTTTACAACTTACTTGCACGAAAAGCTAGATCTGATTTCTCATGTCATTTTCTTTACCGTTTATGTCTTCCCTTTCCTTATGATGGCAGACAATAGTCTGTCAGGTTGTGTGCTTGTTTTTGGTCCATCATAATTTTTGTCACTGATGTTGCTGTCGTCAGTTAAACGGGAACAGTTCCTCAGATATACAGGTTTGATGTTTTCTTTTCCTGAAGCGAACAGGCTAGTAGTACACATGATTGCCACTTTCGAAAACACTAGCTTGTAGCTTCCTAGTACGGTAGTGGTAGCTTGTGACCTGTCATTATGTTATTGTTTTCCGGAAGATTGTGTTCATGCACCTGTTGGCTGTTTCTTCTGTGCACCATCTAACAGTAAGAGATACTCTATGCCTACCGAAATTGTTAATTTGCTTTTTTTTTTGTTTTCTAGAATCTTATAGCTGAAGGCCTGTAAAATTTCAAAGTTTGATATTTTCGTGTTGAACGGGCAATCTGAAAAATCTATGGTATGACGAAGGTATTGCGTTTTCTATAATTATTCTTTGGGCTTTATTACATCAGTTTTCGAATTTTCTTTATTATTTTTTAATAACTATTTTATTTTTAGTGCTCCCATGCTTCTTTTTAGAATGATATCAAAGGCCCCCAAGAAAAAAATGCCACTCAATCACTCTAAGATAAATGAAATGTCAATATTCTTTTAAACACGACCAATTTGTCCTCCTTTCATCCTTTGAACCTCCCTCCGCAGCTTGCCTCCACAGGTAGCAAGTACTCTAGCTATCATCAGTACATTTGCCCTGGTGCGTGCAACAGTACCAAAGGGGACAGTCACATGCGCCTTCCAATCCTTAAAATCTCCCTACCTGTTGAAGTGGTGCCTATTGTCAGGACCATGTAAATCCTTGCCAGTCGCCCTCAGTATCTTTAAGAATCAAATTGATGTGGCTAAACAAAATACTAATTTTTCAGGTCCAGGGTAATGGGAAAAAAACAGTGGACAACCAGCTTATTTCTGCTAGTTATTGCTTCCCCATCAGCTCCTGGAGAAGTGTTCACACAGGTTGATTAATATTTTTGCCTCTTTTATTTGCTCTGTTCTGATTCCCGTTTGCTATTACATGCCCTTTGGCGTTTTAAATCGATGACTTTGAATAAAGTTACAATAAGAATGAATTTTGGGGTTTTTTCTTGTAAAAGGTGATTAGGATCTACAGGTTCTAGTGTGTGTGGGTGTGTGTTTGGGTCTCTGTATGACTCCTTGTTCTACTATTAATACAATGATACGCAGCTCTCCTGCGTGTTCGAGAAAAAAAGAATGAATTTTGGGGTGGAATATGACTATTACCGGCTAAAGGCCATGATCTGGCTGGCTGGTCAGTCCTTTGCTCTTGTGTGTTGAGGGAACATATATCATTCTTGTATGCATGTTCGGTTGAGAAGTCTGGTTCTAGTGACATGTCCTTATGTGTAGACTTGTTTCGTTTCCATGATAGTGTAGCCTAGACCTAGTACTATTTTCATCGCCTAACAACTATGTCATGCAGGCTAACAGTGACATATAACAAGCTACCATTAATGAAATGTTTTGCCAGCATCAGCGTGTGGTTTTTCTTCTGTTCCCGATTAAGTAGCAATCAGTACTCTCTTTCCCAGTTTCTCCTTGGCAAAACGGGTAAAATCATGTAGAATTGGGACTTAACTGGGACACTTCAGAGTTCAGACTATTGACCAAAGTAGCTTGTATGCATAATGGTTAGCACATGCTCAACAACAGAAATATACATTGCTCTGGAAGGACTACCAGAATGGTTAATCATTTCCTTTCGCGTGAATTCACAGTACAAAGGCTATGTAACATAAAGATGTTATAGAAACGCTCTGGTGAACATAAGAGGTAACATCATCGGTGGCTCAGATCCACAATGTAATCAATCAAGATCTTATCCCAACTGATCACATGGTTGTGGTCATATTGATAATGAGGTCTGGTTGTGAAGGCAGGGTCCACACGGCATTCTACTGCGGTTGCAGTTGCAGTCATTCGCAGCTTATTCATTTATGGGTCGGCAATGAAAGAAAATATGCATTTTTTTGGTGTTGATATAAAATGATAACTCTAGAAAACGAATATTTCGGCAATCATTTGGGTAATGTACAAAATCATTTCCTGTTTTCTGGCATGCATTGTGCGAGATTGCTTACAGAAACTCATTATTCAACACGAGCAGGTGAACGTTAACCTTTCTGGTGGGAAGGAACATTACTGGGTGTCCGACCATTTCTTCCATGATGTTGTTATCGTGAAAATATCCACTACATTTGAAGGCTAATCGGAACTACACCAGAAGAGACGTGGATCTCAATTTTCAAAGGATGCATTTCTTCAGGCTACAGCAGATATGAATAACCGAGAATTTTTACTAAGATATCGTGCAGCCTGGTTCGTCCTTGGGATATTGGGATTGACCTCTCTGGATACATTGTTGATTCCTACAAAAATTCCTTCGGTTCTTCGATGCTGTGAGCCCTCACCTCTGACGAACATGCTCCTGTGGCTCTTCGCCTACATGCCCCTACAGGCAACGGTATGGGGGCTCTACTCTATACATGCCTCATCAATATATCGTGCAGCATAATTCTTTTTTTTAATCCTTCGTGCAGCATAATTCTTTTTTTTTAATCCTTCGTGCAGTATAATTCTCACTAGACTTGTGTTTAGGGGTGGGGGCAGCAGGATATAATCCTCCCTCCATACCTATCTTCACTGTCACATTCCAGAAGGACAGACAATGCTGAATCTTCAGTGTTCCAAAGTTTTGTTACCCTCGACTGTTGGGACAGTTCTGAGCCCTCTTAACCAAAGTGATTGCTGCATCACACCTGTAGCATGTGTAGGACGTAGAAAAGTTCCTGCGCCGTGCACAGCATGTTTACGTCTAGTCCATGTCGCCATCGCATTTGTTTGCTCCGCAACAACAATCTTTTTGCGTAATCCGAAGCGCGTGATTAATTCCGCGCTGCCGCTGCAGTTGGCCATCAGCTGTCTGACGTGGTTTAGTTGTTGACTACCGAGGCTAGCGGCGACGCAAATCAATGGGCCGCCGCGCACCATAAACTTCCCAACCAACTATTCCGACGCGATTAAAGCCTCCTCTCCCCATCTCTGCCCAGTCGCGCACGCCCCATCCTCCTGCTGGATGACGAAGCCAAAGCTTATGGACTTGTCGATACTGCTGCCGCCTGCGACGACGATTATACGTCTCTTGCGGGCTTGGGATAACCATCAGCGTTTCGTCTCGGGCGCACGGGAAAAGGGAATCGTGGACAGGTCAGGCCAGATACGACGCGAGCCCGGCACGGCTGCCCGTTGGCGTCCACTCATCCGCCTCGATCTGCCTCTCATAAATTCAACGTGCTGGTGAGAAAATGCGGACGAGATAGCTCACGGCGGCATTTACCTTTTCTAGCGCGGCGTAGTACGGTGTACTACCACTTGGCATCGGCCATCGGCTAGCTAACCTCCTCACGCACGATGCTCTCCCGTGGCGCACATCGCTCTCTAGAAGTAATGGCCACTCAAGTTAGCTGCGGGAAGAGGGTGTGGTGCCTTGCAGTTATACACCGTCTCCCGTCGAGGCTGGCGCTGGCCTGTGGCCTCTGCAGCTGCAGGCCTTCCCATCAATCCACGGGTATCCATGCAATACAGCCCCGTCACCACCAACGACCAGCCTCGCGTATATTTATTAACTCCGCCTCGCCGCCCCACTCCACTGCCAACTCGCAGTCTCGATCCCCTCTGCTCTGCTCCAAGCCTCCAACCCCTCCTTCTCCGGGGCCGGCCTGCTGGCGAGATCGAGCGCTAGCAAGATGGTGGCGTCTCGCCGGTTCAAGCCCATCGAGGAGTGCTGCTCGGAGGGGCGGTCGGAGCAGACGGTGGCCGCCGACCTGGACGGCACGCTGCTCATCTCCCGGAGCGCGTTCCCCTACTACCTCCTCGTGGCGCTCGAGGCCGGCAGCGTCCTCCGCGCCGTGCTCCTCCTCCTCTCCGTGCCATTCGTCTACGTCACCTACATCTTCTTCTCCGAGTCGCTGGCCATCAGCACGCTCGTCTACATCTCCGTCGCGGGGCTCAAGGTGCGCAGCATCGAGATGGTGGCGCGCTCCGTGCTGCCCAAGTTCTACGCCGGCGACGTGCACCCGGAGAGCTGGAGGGTGTTCAACTCCTTCGGCAAGCGCTACATCATCACGGCCAGCCCACGGATCATGGTGGAGCCCTTCGCACGGGCATTCCTCGGCGCAGACAAGGTCGTCGGGACGGAGCTGGAGGTCGGCAAGAACGGCAAGGCCACGGGCTTCATGGTCAAGCCCGGCGTGCTCGTCGGCGACCACAAGAAGCAGGCCGTCGTCAAGGAGCTCGGCGACGCCGTGCCCGACGTCGGCATGGGGGACAGGGAGACCGACTTCGACTTCATGTCCATCTGCAAGGTTTGACGTCGTAATCCCATCCCGTGTCTTAATTTACTTGCAAAATTCTCGTCAGTTATTGATACTGTGTCTACGTGTGACCGTGTGCTCCGAATTGGTATCGTACGGCGTTGTTACCTGATCTAAATATCTGATCTCGTGGAGTATTTAGACCCCCGTTTGGTTCTCTAGGAGCTCCTAGGAGCTCCTAAAATTTCTATCACATCGAATGTTTATATACTAATTATAAAATTAATTGGAAGCTAATTTGCGAGGTGAATCTATTAATTATAAAATCAATTGCACAAATGGAGGCTAATTTGCGAGGTGAATCTATTAAGCCTAATTAGTTCATGATTTGCTAATTAGTTCATGATTTGATAATGTGGTGCTACAGTAAATATGTGCTAATGATGAATTAATTAGTCTTAATAGATTCGTCTCGGGAATTAGCCTCTATCTGTGTAATTAGTTTTATAATTAACTAGCCTCCGAATATTTAATGGGACATGAATTTTAATCCGTACTAAAATCCAAACGCCCCTCGGTAGCATCCGACATACATGGTTTAGGCTTTAGCCGGCAACCTGGAACTATAGTGTGGCAGGTTGGAATTTAAGTAGAAATTAAAAGCACTCGGCCCTTTCACAGTTTAGGTAGGCATGTCACTAAAGACACTTGTTCAGTGTTTTTTTAGCCTGAAGGCCAACCCAGATTGGAACTTAAGATGTTCTGGCAAATTTGGTATGACCATACACCACCACAGTCAGTAGAACCGTCTAGAATCTTAGGGCTTGTTGAGTAATGCAAAGTTGAGATTTTAAAGACAGTCCAGGCGGAGTATATCAACCAACGTACTCCTCATGCGGAGCAGTGTACTAATCTCTGTCCATTTGTTTTCTCAAGAAATCAGAGAGTTTAGTCGATGCCAGGCCTTTATGACACATATATGCAGTAGCTGTACACTCTGAACACTGAACAGCTGCTGCTCCCGTCCAAGCTGCTACAGTAACAGCGCACCATCTAGTGTCTCCGCACTGCCATCAGCCTTCGTAATGCCCTGATAAGTGATAACTCAGGATGGTCGTCACCTCTCAGCTGTCATCGTTGACACGTTTGACAGCGGAAGTGAGCATGATCGAGAGAGATCGGTAGCGTGGCGCGTGGGACAGTGGGTGGACGCCGGAGATCATATCGGTGGTGTCGCTGGCGGCTGGGCCGTGCGGATTGAATGCGCGGGATCAGTGGATCACTCGTCACAGTCGCATCCGTCCCCGTCCCGGCTCCGGCCTCGTCTCGGCTCCATTTACGGCTGTTTGGTGGTGAATTCATGGCGCCCTGTCCCCGGCCGGGCGCAATGAAGGAGACCGGCCTGGAGCGGCTGGCTGGCGCGTGAGGCATGAAAGCTGGCGCTGAGCGTGCCAGATCTAAGACTGCCGCTTCTTTTTCTTTCTTTCCATCGTCCGGCCGGCCGGCCTGGCAGTGGAGTAAATACGGTACGTGCACTGTTCGTCCTGGGACCGTCGGTATGGCGCTGTCTTGCCAGTATAACTAATTTGTTTCTCGCCCCAGTGCTGGAGACTGGAGTAGTGTCTTGCACCCTGTTCGGGTGCTGGTAGTGGCAGCAGGGCTAGTTGTCCGGCCATCTTTGGCCTGCTACGCTATGGGCTACTTCACGTGCAGCAGATCGGTAGTTTGAGTATACATCAAGCCGCCAGCTTGTGGTCTCTGAAATCGTTACACGGAATTGGTATTTGGTAGCAGTAGCACTTCACTTGTGTGCGGTGTTTTAGCTTCAAAATACTTGCTGAGGCGATTTCTGTGTTTGGTGGAATGTGGTGGTCTCTGAAACATCATGCATGTCTTTCAGTTCATCGAACCGCACCGCTCGTCACTATTGACTATTGCTACTACAGCTTTGTGGTTGGTACTACTATTACAAAGCACATGGCAAAATTATTGAGCGCACCGGTGGCTGTGGCTGTGCAGGAGGCCTACCTGGTGACGTCGAGGAAGTACAGCCCGGTGGCCAAGAACCAGCTGCTGAGCCCGCTGATCCTGCACGACGGCCGCCTCGTGCAGCGCCCGACGCCGCTCGTCGCGCTCGTCACCTTCCTGTGGATGCCGTTCGGCTTCGCGCTCGCGCTCATGCGGGTCTACATCAACCTGCCCCTGCCCGAGCGCATCGTCTACTACACCTACAAGCTCATGGGCATCAGGCTCATCGTCAAGGGTAACCCGCCGCCCCCGCCCAAGAAGGGCCACCCGGGGGTCCTCTTCGTGTGCAACCACCGCACCGTGCTCGACCCCGTCGAGGTCGCTGTCGCGCTCCGCCGCAAGGTCAGCTGCGTCACCTACAGCATCTCCAAGTTCTCCGAGCTCATCTCGCCTATCAAGGCCGTCGCGCTGTCGCGGGAGCGCGAGAAGGACGCCGAGAACATCCGACGCCTGCTGGAGGAGGGCGACCTCGTCATCTGCCCCGAGGGCACCACCTGCCGCGAGCCCTTCCTACTGCGCTTCAGCGCCCTGTTCGCCGAGCTCACCGACCGCATCGTGCCCGTGGCCATCAACACCAAGGAGAGCATGTTCCACGGCTCAACCGTGCGCGGCTTCAAGATCATGGACCCCTACTTCTTCTTCATGAACCCGCGGCCGACGTACGAGGTCACGTTCCTGAACCAGCTGCCCAAGGAGCTCACCTGCAGCGGTGGCAAGTCGCCCATCGAGGTGGCCAATTACATCCAGAAGACGCTCAGCGGGCAGCTCGGCTTCGAGTGCACCACCATCACCCGAAAGGAGAAGTACAGCATACTCGCCGGCACCGACGGCCGTGTCCCGTCCAAGAACAAGGAGAAGGAGAAGAACTAGCGATCAAATCAAGGCCGCGGCAGCAAACAATCAGTACTCCGGACTCAGGCAGCCGATTAATTACAATACTGCTGTTATTTGTTCCGATTAATTGTTGTTTGTCGAAAAGTTGGTCAATTACTTATTGTTTCCATTGACAATGTCATGTGGGCCGTGTATTAGTACAAGATTGGAGATCATAATTATCTTAAAATTCATCCATTTTCGAATAGAAGGATGGGTAATTATACAGCACAGTTGTTGTTTTTTTCAGAGTTACTCGACATGCCATCTCTTTCCAAAGTTATCATATAGTACAAGTATATATGATACACGTTTTTTAACACATAGTATAATGAAGCTGTTTCTTTTATGCTAGTGCTCAAACAACATGTACATATTTGCCCCAATACTATTGTGTGGTTTCAAATGGTTGTGTTTCGTACATAAGCTCTCTCCCTCACCCTCTCCTCATTTATTTACTGCTAAGTTAGCAAAAAAAAAAAGTACAAACTGCAATTTGAGGGGTCCATCCGGTCGGCAACATCAAACTTAATCGGGCGACCGTGGGTGCTCTCGTGCTGCAAGTTCTTCATCTGACTTTTATTACAAAACCGTCTCTGGACCTTCGACCGCGTAGCAAAGGATTCATAATCATCTAAAACTTCATCCATTTTCGAATAGAATGATGGGTAATTACACAGCACAGTTGTTTTTTTCAGATTTACTCGACACACCATGTTTCCCAAAGTTATCATATAGTACAAGTATATATGATACACTTTTTTAATACATAGTATAATGAAGTTGTTTCTTCTATACCATGCACAAAAAACATGTACATATTTGCCCCAATGTCGTACCTAAGCTCTCTCACTCACCCTCTCCTCGTTTATTTACTGCTAAGTTAGCAAAAAAGTAAGAGCTGCAATTCGAGGGTCCATCCGGTCGTCAACTCTCTCTCTCACCATCTCCTCATTTATTTTTTAGATAATGGATAATATTCCAGCATCCATCAGTCCATTATTGAAGATGATCAATCCATTATTATTACAAGTACTACTTGCTACGCCCATAAGTTTGAAAAAAAGACACAAAGACGACTCAAAAACCAATTCACAAACTAAAAAGATCATCCATTTAAATTAAAGAAACCTAAATAAGCTGCCATCTCCAAGGTTTGGCATGCTAAAATGAAGAGCTTCTCATCGTTCTTACTTCGCTGCAACTCGGCTCAAGATCAAAGACAATATGAATAGTACCTGCAAAAAAGTTTTTAGTCGATATTTTTCAAAAACCACCTCATTTCGAGACAGACATAGGGAGTGTTTGTTTCTTTAGTCTCTCCTAAAATTTCTATCACATCGAATGTTTAGATACTAATT
The DNA here is from genome assembly GCF_000263155.2 of Setaria italica. Taxonomy (NCBI): domain Eukaryota; kingdom Viridiplantae; phylum Streptophyta; class Magnoliopsida; order Poales; family Poaceae; genus Setaria; species Setaria italica. The sequence continues at coordinate 41,780,802 of NC_028454.1, read as the reverse complement.
AGGAGTATTAAATATAGACTAATTACAAAACCAATTGCACATATGGAAACTAATTTGCGAGACGAATCTATTAAACCTAATTAGTTCATGATTTAACAATGTGATGCTACAGTAAACATGTGCTAATGATGGATTAATTAGGCTTAATATATTCGTCTCGTGAATTAGCCTCCATCTGTGTAATTAGTTTTATAATTAGCTCATATTTACTCCTCCTAATTAGCCTCCGAATATTCGATGTGACATGAATTTTAGGAGGTCCTAAAGATCCAAACACCCCCATATTGCCCAACAAAAAGTTGATACCCGTCAGTAGGTACAGATTTGGCATGTGCCCTACTGTTTAACCCATGAAAGGGAACATGTCATTGATGATTGTTGGCGTACCAAATACTAAATGTATCGCACGCCATAGAAATTTGGATCAACAATGAAGGAAAAGATGATTAATGGATTCCTCATAACTCCAAAAAGCTGCAATATCTATCCCCATTCCAATTCCTCCTAAGATGAAAATCTTAATTTTCCAATTCCTCCTAAGATGAAAATCTTAAATTTCAATGGTAATCTCATATGCCATATTTCCTGTGTAACTCTAATTCCGGAATTGACGACGCTTATTCATAGATTTCATAGTAATCTCCTCATTTATTCATTTATTTACTGCTAAGTTAGAAAAATGTAATCGCCTCATTTATTTACTGCTAAGTTAGAAGAAAAAAAGTACGAGCTGCAGTTCGAGGGGTCCATCGAGTAGGCAACAGCCGACCGTGGGCGCTCTCCCGATGCAAGTTCTTCGTCTGACTTTTGTTACATCCGAGGGCATGAAGAGTAGAGGTTGGAATTTTTGCCTCACATTTTGAAAAACTAGTATTAATAATGGAATAAAGAGCTTTGTTCATCCAGCAGACCTCAACAAAAGTACACAGCTCGATCCACACAAACACACTCAAGTAGGCAACAATAGCGAACAAACCTATAACAGTCTAATGCAGGGGGAAAACGATATGACTTTGACAGGCAGGACAGCTTTCAAGAGGCAGCACAGCATGCACGAAGAAGCCAATGTGCGTGGGCACATCGCACGAGTCATACTTAAGCAGCTGCCGCTGTGGTGGTCGGGATCACAAAGGCTCCCTGCTGCGGTGCCTCCTCCGATGGCGCGACGTAGCCGGCGAGGTCCCTCGGCTTGACGTGCACGCGGAGACCGTTCTTCATGAACAGCGTGAGCGACATCTTCTGCTCCACCTTGTGCCCCGGGACGAGCTCCATCGAGTGGCGGAGCAGCACGGCCGACGCGATGGACTTCATCTGCAGGTAGGCCAGGTCCTTGCCGAGGCACGTCCTCGGCCCGCCGTTGAACGCCACGAAGCGGTACGCGTCCTTGGCCGGCTCGAACCGGGTCCCGTCCGCCGACAGCCACCGCTCGGGTCGGAACTCGGCGCAGTCCTTCCCCCATATGCTCTCCATCCTCCCAACCGAGTAGATGGAGTAGGTGACCGCCGAGCCGGCCGGCACCACGGTGCCGTCCGGCAGCACGTCGTCCGCCACCACGTACTTGGAGTCCTGCGGCACCGAGGGGTACAGCCGCAGCGTCTCCGCCAGCGCCGCCTTCAGGTACACGAGCCGGTCCAGCTCGTCGAAGTCCAGCGGCTCCTCGGTCCACCTACCCGTGTCGTCACCCCGGGTCTCCCTGAGCACGGACGCGATCTCCACGACCACCTTGCGCTCGACGTCGCGGCGCAGCATGAGCATCCAGAAGAACCAGCTGAGCGCGACGGACGACGTGTCGCGCCCGGCGAGCACGAAGTTGAGCGCGATCCACTGGAGCACGTCCTCCGGGAACGCCCTCCCGTTGCCGTCGCGCTTCTTCATGAACCTGGAGAGCAGGTCGTCCGACGGCGTCGCCTTGCGCGCCGCGATGGCCTCCGTCATGTACCGGTCCACGATCGCGAGGCTCTCGCGGAGGTTCCGCTCGCTCCCGACGCCGAGCGCCTTCTTGATGCGCCACAGGAAGCTGGGGAACAGGAACCTCTGCAGCGTCGCCTCGGTGGCGGAGTCGAAAGCGTTGGCGAAAGGGTTCTCTTGCAACCCCGGCGACAGGGTCTCGGGGTCCTTGCCGAAGGTGAGGCCGCAGATGTTGTCGAAGGTGAGGCGCAAGAGCAGGTCCTGGAGGTCGACGCTCGCTGCGGCGCCGCTGTGATCGGCGAGGATGCCCCAGAGGCGGTACTTGATGATGCGGTTGGCCCAGCGCGCCATCGCCTGGCGCAAGGTCCGGGTGGTGAACTCGAGCGCCGCGGTCTTTCGCTGGAGCAGCCACGTCTCGCCGTCGGAGTTGAAGATGCCCTGGCCGAGGAGGTCGTGGAACGCCGCCTGCCACATGGGGCCCTTGGGGTAGTTGTCGAAGCGCGCGCGCAGGATGTGCTCCAGGTTCCGCGGGTTGCACGTCACGGTCACCAGGCCCTGGCGCCGCGCCAGGAACGGCAGCGGCAGGATGCACGTCTGGTACGTGGCCGCCTCCCCCGTGGAGCGCAGGTTGTCGACGATCCAGTCGTGGACGCGCGCCCGGTTCAGCACGACGCTGGGCAGGCTGCCGACGAGCGGCCACACCCGCGGCCCCGACAGCCGCCGCGTCAGCGCCCAGAACCACACCATGTACGCCGAAACCAAAGCCGCGGCGGCGGCGGCGACAGCGTAGGGGTGCAAATGCAACGCGCCAGCATCCAGTATCATTGCCATGCCGGTGTGCGTTTTAAGCTTGTGTACTGCTGCACCTGGCTGCAGTAACACTCTGGCGATATAATTAGGAGGGTTTGGGATTAGCCGCTGCGATTAAGAAATGGAGGTGTTCTTGGTGAGTTGGGAAATGTGTTTGGCGCCCTCGTGTATATATATCATCTGCGCCCCAAGTTTAAATGTGGTTCAGTCTGGCAAGATTTTGAATTCCTCCTGGGCAAATAAAATGCGTTGTTCTTGTCCATACTTCTTGCCTTGATGGCCGTTCTGCTCAACAAGAATCTTTAATCTAGCAATGTTGCTCACTTCAGTGAACGTACTGGGACTAAAGTAATCGCGGTTGGTGCCTTTTTGTTTCAAAGCGTGTAACAGAAAGCAATGAGCGCTGTAGGTGGTATTTGGCACTGGTTTTGCTGTAGAAAATTCAGTGCGTGTGCTGCCTTGAAGACCTCTCTCGCTTTCCTTCTTGCTAGTGCGAACTACCGGGATGGTTGCCCATACTTTAACTAACCTATTTCGTCAAATGCCTCACCTTTGACATACTAGAATCATGCAGTGCTCCCAACACCGACTTGGCAGCAATAGTTGGTGAGAAATATCTGGCCTACCAGCTATTCACCCAACAAATTAAACAAGAAAGAAAAAGCAAATGGACATAAGGCCAAATTCATTTACGAGAGGTTTCATTTCCATCATATTCTTGTTACGACGAGTACGTTCTAACTTTCGATTGTGTGTTCTTGGTAGTTGGCACTTGACAGTATCCAAATGGTACTATGCCAAAAAAATTCAATCAACTTTTTTATTATCTTAATAACTGTTTAGAACAGTAATTCTTTTTTTTTTATCTCCTTTTGGCTTCGGCGATTTCAAGTGCTAAACATCCAATTCGAAAACCTAATTCTGTAAGAAATATTTAATAAATAATGGCATTAAATTATCTTTGAAAATCCTTGAAGGAAAAAAAACACTTAACAATCAGCAAAATTGGACCTTAGTTTAGTGGAAAGAGGACTGTCATGGGCTAAAACTAGAACTTGGCTCGAGAAGTGGGCTGATCTAGTCTGGAGGAAAAAAAATGCGGTCCAATATAGGCTCTGCTTCCCAAATTGGTCACGCTGTTATTTTCTCCTTGGGGGTGTTTCCATTAAAATTCTAAAGTAGTAATTATGCCTTGGAGCAGGTGCTAGTAATACCTTGAATGCTTGAATAGATGCTGGTAGTATCACAATCCACAAGGACATGCAAATGCAGAGGCAGGAATGAATCATTCAAAGTCTGATACTATGCAGTTTCAGTTTCAGCAGAATTTCTCAACTTCAGTGCTGAAGCATACCAAGATGATGCAAAGGCTGGGGAAAAAACTATGATATAAGTCTGTGTCTGATACTATGCAGTTTCAGTTTCCAACAAAATTCCTATTTGCAGAGGCTGTGGCCTACCTTTTGCGCTCCTGCAAATTCCAGTACCGATACTGACGGTGAGAAATAAGACATGTAGAAAAACTCAGAGAAGTGTGTGAGTGTTCGCGTTTGTTTTTGTCAAATTAACAAAGTATACAACAACTAAAGGGGGAGGAAAACATAACATGTGGTTTCGGGTCACAGCAACAATGTTTGCAGATGAGAAATCAAAAATCTCGAAATCGATCCATTTTTGGCTTATCTTCCTGGTGATGGACTGATGGTGTCCACCAGATCACTCTGTCCCGACTTTGCTTATACTAGTCAACCATGACTTGGTACAGCACCAAACAGAGTTGCTGCTGGCTATACTGGATGAAATTGAAACAAGAAAAACACTAGCAGAGTAGGACTGCACAGACAGTGCTAAGACGACCTCGACAAGCCGCTGATAAAACGTCTTTGAAACTAAGTGAAGATTGTACAGATCAAAAAACATTCATCAGTTGCGAGAATGTGTCACGTAAAGTAACATTGCAACAATGATGTGTATGTCAGATTGTTAGAGTATCATATGAATATGCTGACCGTGAGTGATTAATTATAGTGCAGGAATTCATGTGAGTGTGTTTAAACACTGTAAATTATAATTTCCTATGCATAATAGTCCTCCATACATATTGCCCCTTCAAATAGTTGAAAACATCTGGTGGCTTTGGAAATTGATTTACATCTAATGATGTATGGAGGACTATTATCAATAGCAGTCCAGAGCAAGGAGGGATAAAAGCTCAGTTTAAACACCACTCTCTTTAGTTTTATCAGAGGCAAATGATGTTGTTACATTGACCGATACAAAAGCACTGACATTATTGACTTCCATGAAAAATTACTATCATTTTTTTCCTAAAAAAATGAAAGCTGCTCACAATGTGCAGGAAAATTAATCCTGATTCCACTGGATGTACGTGAAACGTGAATTCAGTGAAATTGTTGTGCATAGGCTTTACATCTACAGAAACAATCCTTATGCCAAGACTGCTATTGTTTTAGAGTGGTAGATAGATATAGTTCAAAAATTCTGCAAATATTGCAGTTCAGATATTAATCCAGTCACCCTAAATGCTTGGACAAACATTTTACTATCCCCAATTCAGCAAACTAGCATCACGAAACTTCTGCCCACAAACACTACTGATTACTCGAATGTGAATCAAGGCAGTACGATTCCAGGTTCCTAACTCCTAAGCAAGCAATTAGGAGTACGATTGCAGGTTCCTAAACAAGCAATATCAGCTTAAGCATAGCAGTACGAGGTAGCACCGGCATCTGGCTAAATCCCGAAACAGACAAGCTACGGGCCAAGCTGCATGACCCATGGCGAGCTCTCACGTGAATTCAAGCGCGCGTCTGCTCGCTCCACTGGTTGGGAGGGCGACGATCCGCGCGCGCCCTTCCTTTCCCGTCCTTGCTGCAGTATTCAGGGGCGCGGAGCTGAGAGCTCAAGTGCTGAACCTGGGGATAGACCTGGGAACGGGGATCCAAGCCGGTAGGGTGTTGTTCGAAAATTTTGGATGCTATTTGTAAATATTCGGATCACGATTATTAATCGCGATCCAAACCAGGGGTTATATGTAAATTATTTGGATCGCGATTATTAGTCGCGATCTAAATTCTATTACGCGAGAGGGGGGGAGGTTCCGCAAATCTTGGGGTCAGCAACGCGCCGCCGGCGACCACCGCGAGTTCCCCGCCCCCCGCTGCCTCTCGTCCCTTGCTCGCCCTCCATCGAATTCCCGCGCCCAGCTGGCAGCTGCCGCTTCCACCCCCTCCCGCGCCGCTGCTGCCGGTCATGGCAACCCCTCGTTACCTCCTTCGGGAGGTGAGATGCTGGCCGGCGCTTGAGAGCGCGGAGTGCCCAGAGACGGGAGGCCGCGTTGCAGATTTGTTGTGAAGCCACCAGGCAGCAGGGTCGACGCCCGGACGGTGAGTCGGTGAGCGGCGCTGGCGGACTTCCCTGGCGCGCGGTGGCCTATTTAGCTCGCCATTCTGAAGCTCACTCTCTCAAACTGAGCTGTCCTCAAATATTCAGCGCTGAGGATCTGAGACTGAGGGCAGAACAAATGCAATACATGCGGTCAAAATTCAGATGGAAATTCAGTGACTTTTTTTTTACGGTCACCGAGGGGAGAGAATCCACCTGAATTTCATTTAAAGGTCTTGAGCAAACCAAAACAGTACAAGATCTTCAACAACAAAATAAAAAATAAGAAGAGTACACCTAGACACCACAAAGAAAGAGAAATACAACACGTATACAATTCAAACACAAGTCGAAGAACAATCACTGTTCGCCGATTAGAACCACCATTGAACAACATACTCGCCAATATATCTTAACCATTTCACAACCACACCAACCCTCATAGCTGCGCCGCTTCGTTATTGCCCTCCATATGAGGAACCATCAACGAAGGGTGAATAAAGGTGGTGAGAGGTGCGCAAACCAGAGCCTACTAGACACAACGATCTTCCTTGAAGCTAATGGTAACACCTTTAGAAGGACATCCGAGCTCCATATACCATCATCCAACGCCATTCGAGGGGAGGAAGCCTCAAAGGAGAATGGTGGAAGAGGTGGAAACACCATCTGGCATAAAATGTGATGGCACCATCAACAAGAAGAGCACCGATGGAGTAGAGGCGCCAAATGGGGGACACTCGCCGAACCACGACGATAGCCAACAACCAATGTCAATAAGTGCAAGAAGTATAACGACAATAAAGAGATGAAGATGATAGGAGGCATCGAACAGCCAAGGATCACAACTGATTGTGCAAAGGTGAGACACCCTCGCGCTCCGAGCGCGAAGCTTTCGCTGCACAACAGCCTCCACCACATCTGTGAACGGCACCGGCGGTGGAGATGGTATAGGAGTCGCAAGACAACGCCTCCATGGAGGAGAACGGCGCTTGCAGGCGTCATCGTTATCGCAGGTAGGAAACCAGGCTTTCACCGACGACTCACACCACTGGCGCACATATGTAGACAGCAGCCGGCCGCCGCCGCCACGCGCCACCCCAGCCCAGTCCTAGGCCCAGGCAATGCACGGTAAGGAGCACCGGTGGATCCACCTGCATCGAGCACAACGGAAGCCACAACACGGTGTCGACTGGCGTTAGCCTAGTCCGCGAACTCCGAGAGAGGAACGCCCAGGGAGCCCCAAGCTTCCCCACCGGGATTTTCCAGATCCGGGACGGACTAGTCCTCCAAAGGCCGCGGTCGGCTTACCCCTCGCTGTTCGGGGCATCGCCCACCTGAGGTGTGCGCCGACCTCAACCTACGGTGCCCAGTCACCGCGTGCCCGTGCTAGATCTGCAGGCGAGCAAGCGGTGCCCGCGCTGGATCTACAGGCCTGACCCAACATCAATGGAGAGCAGCTAGATCAAGGTGCTTTGGCACTAGATCAGGCCTCTAGCAAGCCTCTCCAGGCCGGATGTGTCATTTGCAGGGGAGCAGCTGCTATGTCCGGTGGCCGGCCCTCTGGTTTGCTCCATCGTTGGCCTCAAGGAAGACAAGGAAGAAACGAGAGGGTGAAACAGAGGTAGTTGGAAGGGGGAACGACAAGCGCCGCTTGGAGCTATCTTTTGGCCGCCGCTGGCGGTGGCAGCAACGGCAACGGTGGCGGCGAGAGGAGTCGGGGCTTTTTGGCTGGCGGTGGTAGTCACCCTCGGCGCCAGCTGGAACGACACGGAGGGTCTCGGGTTTCTCACGTGCCTGTTCGCCGAAATTCAGTAACCTTACAAATTGATCCAGCAACTAGAACCAGTTCACGGTACACTTTTTGAGCAAGGAAGGATACAGCTCCATTTCAACACCATTTCTTTGATTGGATCAGAGGTAAAGCATTAACAGATGAACCGGAGTGTTGCTAATGCTACAGCCTACATGAACCTGCACAGAGCTAACTTTTCTAACACTTCATGTCCAAATCCAAGTCGGTGAGGTAATCACGGAACTACTTTATACAAGACACTACTACTGCTTATGAGTTCTAAAAAATGTCACTACTGTCCGTACATGTGAATTGCAATATGGTATAGCAGTCTAATAGAGCATATGAACTGATCAGCACTTCAGCAGGAAAACATTTGGCACACCCAGGCATTTAGCTCCAGGTGTATATTTTAAGATTCGCGTAGATTGTATAATGAATAGGTGTTCTCGAGTTAAGGTTCTCTGAGACTCTGACACGCATCACGGTGTTCATGCAGGTGATGTTAGAGGCTGGCCAAATCCACTGGCAGGCCCGGTTCTTGAGGTCCATGGATCCAATGGCTGTTGACAGGGGTGCCATGTGGCCCATATCCCAAGCGCAATGTACGCGTTGCGACTAGCTGATCTTTAATAGGAGTCTCAATGGATACTGATTACTGAATGAATTGAAATCTTAGCGCATTCAGATCATTCATGTTGATCCGATGATCATCAACATGATCTCTATGATAACTTATCATTTTGTACGAACTCAAGTATTCTTTTGCTTCCACTCGAGGGCCTTGAATCTTACTTGAACCCCTGATCTCAGATCACCAATAAAATACTCTGAACAGTCACAATAAATAACGGAATAGCACAATCAAATTAATGCAACGCTAACATTTACTATTGGAACATTATACTTTGAACTATTGTGCTGATGACATGATGAACACTATTAGGACAACATCCGGGAACTAGTGCAACACTGGATTCGGCGTAGTAGGCTGATGATTTGAATATACCAATGGATCTGATTTGTCATGTCGGCACGGTTATGGACGAGATGGTGGTGAGGCATTTGTCTCAATTTCCCATCAACAAGCATGAGGCACGTAGGAAACTTAGGTCCTGTTTGGTATGGCTCCAACTCCGGGTGAAGCTGCTTCACTCCAGAACTCCACATGGAGCCAGTTCCGCTTCAAAACTCCAGAACAAAAATGAGGTGTTTGGCTAGATGGGTGCTCTCAGCTCCAAAAAAGATCGATTTCAGTGTGGATTGCCATTGTTGCCCCCCAATTAAGGCCCCACTTGTCATCCTCTCTATCCCATCTTCTTCTTCCCCTTTTTCCACTGCACTGTGCCGCACACGGGAGACCCTCCACGGGCGGCGGGGTGGGTAGCGACGGGGCGGCGGGTGGCGAGGGGCGGCGGCGGGCGGCGACGGGCGGCGGGCGGCGACGGGCGGCAGGCGGCGACAGGCAGCGGCGGGCGACGGGCGCGGCGGCGGACGGCGACGGGCGACGGGCAGCGGCGGGCGGCGACGGGCGACGGGCAGGGCTCCGGCGGCGAGTGGGGCTCGGGAGAATAGAATGAAACGTTTTTTTGTGTAACCAGTGGCATTGGTGGGTAATTACCCACCAACTCCACGAGAAGGTTCGAAAGAGAGGTTTCTGGAGCAGCAAAAGAGGTGCTCCAAAACTCCACCTCCATTTGCACTACAGCTCCATGGAGTTGGCAACTCCATGAAGTTTTGGAGTTGGAGTGTTTGGCTGAATTTTTTGATGGAGTTGCTGGAGTTTAGGAGTGGAGCCGTGCCAAACAGGGCCTTAAAAACGAAAGTTTCCATTTTTTCCCTCTTAAAATAAAAAAGTTGTGGTAGCGGTAGGTGCCAACCTGAGCTTGATTTACCTTAAAACTCGGGGCCGCACAAATAACTAGTTGCCGTATGCAACCAAACAGATAGGGTCATTTTGATCGGACAAGGCGACGGATCAATCGATGGAACATCCATCATTAATTTTCCGCTGCCCGATATGATCGATCGATGAACTTAGCTAGCTCATCAGTATTAATTTTAAGATTTTTTTTACTAGTGTATGATTATTTGCGCTCCGTCCATCATTCGTAAAACAAATGGCTTCCTCTCATCTTTCAGAGAAGAGAGAGAATTTTCACTCCATGAGGATTCTCCAGATGGCGTCTGCTGCAGTTGTACTATACGTACAAGCTAACTAGGAACCAGCTGACCTAGCCAACGCGATCTATTTCAATTTCCTGTCTGTAGTCGTACAGTATAAAGCACGCGTTTTTTACGCAGTTAGTCAGCTATCTCCATATATTCTGTGTTTTGGAATACATCGTATAGGGTCAAAGGATATACGTGCAGCGTACCTGAAGGAAGGCCCTCTGCCTGCCTCGGCCTTCTTGGAGGGCATGCAGCTATAAGCTCCGACCAGCGATCGACAGGTAAGCAGCTAGTAGAGTACAAATTGTGCGATCAAATTAAGCATCTATACTGCATATCGATTTTGGTTTGGCTGCACTTCCTGCCTGCGCCCATTCTCGGTTCCGATCGATCGCTCCGTTGCTGTAGCATTTCTCATCACATCTCTCTAATTTCTTTCCTTGTGCGATTTCTCATCACTTGAGTGCTTCCTTCATCACCTGCGCAGAGACATGAACGGCGGCGTACGGAAGAAGAGTGGGATCTACAAGCTGCTGGTGATCTTTCTGTTCTTCGGGTGCGCCATCGTGGCGCTGCTCGTCCGCGGCAACGGCGGCTGCTGCGTCGTCGTCCAATTGGCAGTACTGCCACGGGCCATTCCAGTGTCCCTCGGGGATGCTCCTCCTGCTGCTAGAGTATCATCTTCTACGCCAAGTGGCGAGATCCCAACAACCTCTTCGGAAGCACCGTCATCATCACCTCATGATCGTCAGGAGTCAGAGGCAGTAGCAGCCTCCGAGGAGGGGGAGGTTTTCTCTGCTAGACCGTACGCGGCGGACAGCGAGTGGGACATCCAGTGGGAGAGCGTCGCCAGGAGCCTCTCGTCATCCAGCGGCAATGATGACACTGGCAGTGGCATCGTCAGAGTGGGCCTGCTCAACTTCAACTCGTCGGAGGTGGCGCGCTGGAGGAGCACGTTGCCGGCCGCCGACGTCCGGGCGGTGAGCCTGGCGCCTGCCGCGGACGCAGTCACCTGGGAAGCCCTCTACCCGAACTGGGTCGACGAGGACAGCAACAGAAGTAGCTGCCCCTCCCTCCCCGACCCCGATCCCGCGGTTCACGATTTCGATCTCGTCGCCGTCAAGCTCCCCTGCCGCCGCCAAGGCTGGTCCAGGGACGTGCGCAGGCTCCACCTCCAGCTCTCCGCCGCCAAGCTCGCCCTCCACGGCAGCAGCTCAAGTACTCCCAAGGCTGGTATGGTGTTGATCCTGAGCGAGCCCAAGTGCCTTCCACTACCCAATCTCTTCCCCTGCAAGCACCTCCTCTCGCGCCATGCGCACGCCTGGCTCTACAGCCCCGACGCCGCCTACCTCCGACACCGCCTCGACCTGCCCGTGGGCTCCTGCCAGCTCGCCGTCCCTTCTCTCCGGCCGCCGCCACCTGGACAACCAGGTGCGACGCCGCCCAGATCAAGCATCGGTAGGCAGGCCTACGTCACCGTGCTGCACTCGGCCGACGCCTACGTCTGCGGCGCCATTGCGCTGGCGCAGAGCATCCGGCAGTCGGGGTCCACGCGCGACCTGGTGGCCTTGGTGGACGCGGAGAACGTGGGGGCCGAGCACCGCGCCGCCCTCGCCACGGCGGGGTGGCAGGTGCGCCCGGCCCCGCGCATCCGTAACCCGCGCGCGGCGCGGGACACCTACAACGAGTGGAACTACAGCAAGTTCCGGCTGTGGCAGCTGACGCACTACGACAAGGTGGTGTTCCTGGACGCCGACCTGCTGGTGCTGCGCGACATGGACTTCCTGTTCGAGGAGGCGTCCGAGCTGAGCGCGACGGTGAACAGTGGCGTGCGCTTCAACTCGGGCGTGATGGTGCTGGAGCCGTGCAACTGCACCTTCGAGCTGCTCATGTCGGGCATCCACGACATCGACTCCTACAACGGCGGCGACCAGGGGTACCTGAACGAGGTGTTCACGTGGTGGCACCGCCTGCCGCGCCGCGCCAACTTCCTCAAGTACGTCTGGGCCGAGGAGGTCCGGACGGCGCAGGCGCGGGTGCTGAGCGCGGAGCCGGCGGAGGTGCATGCCGTGCACTACTTGGGCATCAAGCCGTGGCTGTGCTACCGCGACTACGACTGCAACTGGAACGTCCCGGCGCTGCGGCAGTTCGCGAGCGACGAGGCGCACGCTCGGTGGTGGGCGGTGCACGACCGGATCGAGCCCCCGGAGCTGAGGGACAGGTTCTGCGCGCTGGGCGAGAGCCAGGTGGCGATGCTGGAGCAGCACAGGAGGGACGCGGCGACGGTCAATGCCTCGGACGGCCACTGGAACCGCACCATCACCGATCCGCGGCGCCTCATCAAAGCCAATTAGCAGCACTAGTACAGTGTCGATGCTGTTCCTCATTGGGCCAGGGCGCCAGGCTGGGAGAGAGCAGGAGCTAGCATAGACAAAATATCGTTACAGAAATGGTATATACTTGATCTCCTTCGACTATTGTACGTATGAGTCCAGTTAATCTTCTTGAACTATGAATTAGTCTCCTTCATATCATGCTTGGATCACATGACTTGTAGCTAAGAGATACTACGGAAAATCCATTTTGCCCTTTCTTTTTCATGTGCGCGAAGGGTTAAGGTGAATGTGCCCTCTCATCATTTCTCAGAAGTTTGGGTCCTTTTGACTGCTTTTAGTCTAAAATAGGTGGGTTTGAAGGAAACATGGAGTAAATTTTAGTTCACCTTTTTATATAGTTCTGAGATCCAAACAAGACCTTACTGTAAGGTGTGTAGAACGAAGTTTGAGGATGAGTAATACTGGAACATTGGACTTGGCCTATATAGGAATTCTAAAAATTCTAAATAAATCTTAAAGCCCATGTATGACAAGAGAACGGTGGTGAGTGATGGAACTTTCAGCCCACCATGATACATGCTAGTTGAGGTGGAGAATGACCAACTTAATTAAGGAGGTTGTCTTCATCTTGCCAAAATACATGTGTGGCGAGAGTAAGGAAACACTACATATGTCAATATGTTCGCTTGTCTCCCAAAAAAGAATCTTAGTGCAGTAGCTTTAGAGGTAGCGCATTGCTTAGTCCGATCATCTCCAAGAGTGTCCAAAATATATTCCTAAAACTCGATTTTAGGAACTAATAGAAAAAATATTGCTTCAACAGTTGTCTAAACTGGTGCCTAATTTTTTAGCGCGTCCAATTCTAACATCAATTTGTACTATTTTTACACCCCACCCGCTCACTCCCAATAAAAAAAAAGACATTCGATGAGAGAAAAATGCCATTCTTTTTTCTTGGAGAAAAAAGTTACCGTTCCTTTTTTTCCGGAGTAGATGGGCAACGCCAGTAGGAAAAGAACCGTCAGTTTTTTTTTTCACGTGGAAAACCCAATACCGGGTCCACAGATTGTTTGATGTGGTGAAACTTAATGGGCTTGTTCGGCTGATGGTTTCTTCGTCTGAAAAATACCCATTCTGCTGTTTTGTGTGAGAGAAAAACATTGTTCCATGGTTGAAAAGTAGAGCTGATTCTGACCAATAAACTCAAGAGATCAAGTTGATTCAGTTTTTTTTGGATCTAGTTTTTTTTAAACCATTGGGTGATGAGTTTCTTTTTCCTCCCGATAATTTTTAGTAATGTCGAAAACTAGTTTTTGACACTCTTGGAGAAGCTTAGTATGGTTAATTACAAGTGATTTTTAGGGTGGTGGATCGCACAACGTACTCATTCGGGTTACTTTGAGCATGTTCTTGTATAAAATTGACACATAGAGTTGCTGCGAAGAAAAAAAACTTTGTCTAAACCTCTTCAGCTAGATACAAGTTCAAGGAAAAAACGACCCAGAGACGAAAAGAGATGCATGTTGCATGGAGGCGGCTCACGGAAGACGATATTCGCGTCCAAGCAGTAGAGACAAATTAAATTCAGCCAGTTGCTCGACCCGATCCGTCCAGCGAGCAACAGCCCGTGACTAGGGGTGAGTATTCGGGTTACCAGAAAATTTCGGGTCGGGTTTTTCGAGCTTTTACAAATTCGGGTTCTGCAACCTGAGGTTTGCCCGAGATAATTGAAACCCGACATTTCAGGTACCCGAAAATTCAGATTCGGGCTCGGATAATCCCGAATTGCCCGAACAATATGCATCTAGGCATCTTAGCAAGAATCCACGAGGAATTTCCAAAGCATCCATCGATTAACCATAACCGCAGAACAACAAGCTTACAAAACAAGGCCGTAAGACTTCACATTCATAGAAGAGGACAAAAAGGCATGCAAATTCGAGAGGAGAAGCAGATCATTATTAAAACCATATGCAGATCGACACTCATGTACAGGCATTCACTGATCTGAACAGAAGAAAAACTATCTTGCTTGCTGGTTGCGGAAGATTTGGACAGGAAGCTAACGTTGCTCCGGTGATGAGCACGAGCACCGAGCGACACTGATTCTCCCTTCTCTGGGCACGGTGGCGCAGCTATCGTCGGCTTCGGCGAGGGCGCATGGGTGAGACGGCTCGGCTCCCATTAGCTCTCGGTGCGGCCGTGCGAGCACGAGGGCGGCAGAGAAAGGGAAGCGCGTAGCTACATCCCCAGCGGAGAGCCGGAGAGTGAGATGGCATGTTTGCATTCATTGCTGGCCGCTTGTCTCGCCTGGCCTGGCAAGAAATCGGCAGGAGCTTGTCGTTTGGTTTGTTTACTACTTGCCTCGGTGCCTGTGATTTCAAGGTTTTACAACGCCAGGCGAGCCGAATTCGCTCTCTTGCGCGGGCAAGCCTAACTTTGCCTGGTAAATTGAGGCTAGTAGATGAGCAAGCGTACCAAACGTGCCCGCAGATGCACAGCAGCACGGGATAGAAGGGAGCTGTGCGGCTGGGGCTGGGGAGGGTGGGCTAGCAGGATAGGGTTGGGAAGCTAGGTGGGCCGTAAAGTATGAGTTGGGCTGAAGTGCAATATTATATGTGGGCTGTTGCAGATTATTAAGGTCTTTTTATTAGCTCGGGTTACTCGGGTTGTTCGGGTACCAGGAGTGCAAGCCTGAACTCCCCGAAGCAAATTCGGGTTATGGGACATGGAACCCGGAATAGGTTCGGGTTTCTTAAATTTCGGGCTTTTCAGGTTCGGGCTCGGGTTTTTCGGGTTCAGGGTTCGGGTATCGGGTTTTATGCCCACCGCCCCTGGGCCGTGGCCAACCTTTTCGTTCCATGGATTATTCGTGCCATGCATGACATGATGATCAATCATACATCATTGCATTGCTCGATTTTACAAGTACGCTCATCTCATGCATGAGCTTCATTCGACACAGGAAAGAGAGAGATCGATTGATCAGGGGATGGAGTAATATCTAACCCACCGACAAGTACCAAACATTCAGTCAGGTGGAGGATTACTCCTGCGTCTGCAACAGTGAGATGATGTCGAGGGAGATGGTGCAGAGGCGCCGCAGCGCCTCCTCTCTCTTAGCAAGCTCCGCCGGGTACGTCGTCCTGCTCGGGCGCTGCTGCCTTCGGAACAGCGTCCGGCACACCGCGGGGTACTCGGCTGCGGCGCTCACGTGCACGAAGGCGTAGTCGTAGTCCTGCTCCGCGAGGGAGGCCCGCGCCGCCAGGAGCGCGTCGCGCGCGGCCGCGTACTTGCGGGCGCAGGTGCGGAGGAGCGCGCGGTCCGCCTCGGGGGTGGCGGCAGCGTCGCTGGCGTTTCCGAGGAAGGAGGCGGTGCCGGAGGCATTGGCGGCGGCGGCGGAGACGGCGATGGCGCAGAGACCGGGGACGTCGGCGGTGGTGCTGGAGGGGTCGTCGGCGAGGGTGGCGATGCAGATGTCGTAGAAGCTAGTGGAGTTGCATGTTGACTGCACCAGGCGGGGTTGATGGCGTTCCTTGCTGCTGCTTCTTTGTTGTGGTGTTTCGAGGACGGGGACGATGGAGGAGTCGGAGAGGGGGAAGAGGATGCTCAGCTGGATGAGGAGCAAGACAAGCAAGAGGGAGTCCGCGGTAGCCATTGCCGCAGCCGTATGCCCGTTTCTCCACTCGATGACGGATGGCTGAGGCAGAGCCCAGGAGAAGATATACGCTTGTGTGCGTTCGCTCGCTCCGAGTCCGCGGATATGGACAAAATTCTGAAAAGGTCTTGGCTGCTCTACTTGGTTGTCTCTTGCTTCACGTGCAACCATCTCGATCGGATCTACATGCTCTTACGTTCTCTGGTATAAAATCGTGTTCGGATCCGAGGGCCAAAATTTAGCATTTGCTCGTGTAAATAGAAAGGCTAATGGACAGACTAAAGTTTAGCTATGTCTAAAAAAATATAAAAGTATTAGCCGGGAGAGATGAGCTAACGGTGCTAAAAAGGAACTAGTATCTTAGGAAAAGATCAAAATATCCCTAATTTCATGAAGAGGAAGCGAGAATAAAGTCAAAAGTGACGCTCTATCCATTAACTATATTTTTAAATAAATATGTGCTAAAGTTTAGCCTTAACCCATCTAAATATGACCTAAGCTCTTTAATAAATTTATCTAAATAATTATATGTTAAAATTTAGCCGGCTAAAATTTAGACTACCTAATAACCCATCCAAACATGCATGTCTAAGTTCTAGCATAATAAATTTACTACACACGAGGGCACTACTTTACTACGACACCGCCACGAGACCACAAGCAAGCAGCACCGAAGAGGCCCAAGTCCTGAAGCCCAGCCAGACAGTGCCGGCGGATTCGGACTACACGGCCGGGCCGTAATTGGAAGATGAAAGCTAGAAAAGGCCCATATGGCCCATATTTTATAACAAATTGCATATGATACGTACCATTATTTGGTGGGCCTAGGGACTTAGCTAGTCAGATTGCTGCAACAAGGCCCGCTTAACCAGCCTGCCTGCTGCTGCTCGCCGGCTGCGATCCCATCCGCTCTCGCTCCGTCTCCGGCTCCGGCGGCTCTCTGACGAGCTATCGGAGCATGCGGCACCAACACGCCTGCAGTCGGAGCCACCAGGTGGGCGCGCTCCTCCTCGTCGCTGCCACCTTCCTGCTCACCCGCCTTTTCGACCGCCTCCTCCTCGACACATCTTCTCCTTCCTCTTCCTCCTTCCCCCTAAACGCCGCCCGCCCCTCCTCTTCCCCCGACCTCCGCATCTACGTCTACTCCGAGGATGAGATCCAGGGCCTCCGCACCCTACTCCGCGGACGCGACGGCACCGTCGCCGCAGCCACCTGCCTCAAGGGTCAGTGGGGTACCCAGGTAAACCTCCAACCCCCACCTCCTTTCGTTTCTCCTCCACTCCACGTCCCATTTGTTACAGAGCACCGACACCGGTCTGGCCTGAGGAGGCACATCTACATCTCATCTAAACTACTACTATTTGTTAACGCGCAGCTAACTTGTTGCAATTGTTTATTCCTTACATTACAGTATATAGTTGCTGCCCCTGGACCTAGCTGTAAGCATTCTTCCTAATTCGACTCAGAGGGCTTGAACTATTAACCCTGCATAACATTAATCATACTGTTGCCTATCTAGGTCATCCAGTTCAATCAGTATTTCAAGCAATGCAGCACACAATTTGACAAAGTCCTGATTGAAAATTTTGTTACTGTAGGTCACACAACTTATATCAAATGTTCAGTTATTCATCTCATCAGAGTAGTATAGCAGAATCTACTAGTATGATCCTTTCTGTTGTTCATTTAGTTCGTGGTACTACATTCCCTGTCTCTTACACTCCACAGAAAACAAAACAATGACCCTCATGTCGATGGTTTTCCATCTTATAGGTCAAGATCCACCAGCTTCTTCTAAAGTCAAGATTCAGAACATTCAACAAGGATCAAGCAAATCTTTTCTTTGTTCCGAGTTATGTCAAGTGTGTTCGCATGACAGGGGCACTCAATGACAAGGAAATCAATCAGACCTATGTCAAGGTAAAACCCCCAAACAATTTTCCTGGATCATGTGCGTTTGAAAGCAAATTTCTTACTGCTCCACCTTCATTTGCTGCAGGTTCTGAGTCAGATGCCATATTTCCGTAGATCAAGTGGGCGTGACCACATTTTTGTTTTCCCAAGGTACCATCTTTTAACTAGTGTTTGATAACCTGGGAGCAACAAATAATCATTTTTTTCATTTTTGCTGAAGCAATATATGTTTGGGGGACTTCTTTTTACCTGAGAAGACTATGCCTTTTCTGTGATATGTAGTGGTGCTGGAGCTCATCTATTTCGCTCATGGGCAACATTTCTGAATCGATCTATTATCCTTACTCCAGAGGTATGAGCTGTTTGTGGTGCTATTCACATTTTCCTAATTCTTTTTCATGGAAAGAAAGGAGCTGTAGTGTTTAAATTATCCAGATGACTCTAGGGCTGTTTCTGCTGTCTATTTAAGAAGTCTTTTCTATAACATTGTTATAATAAGGTTTCCTAACTCCTGATTCATAGTGCTACAACGACGTCATGATATCTCAAATCTCATGGTTATTACTCTTAGCGGCCAAAGCTCCAAGATCACACCCTGACTTGCTAGTACAATTAAATTGTACTTAAGTGTGGTAAAAAATGTAGGCCTGCTTTTTGCGATTGTCTTCCATTAGCACATCTCATGTATGCATACAGATTATATTTTCTCTTGCATAAGATATCGATGGTTTCCCGATGGTAACTTAGATGGTGGTTGTTATTTGTTACACCTTATCTAAATAAAACGAAATTCATGAGGTATCTGCAATTTGTTTGCAAGTGAGTTTGAAAAAGGTCAGAGAATTAACTTGGTTCATGAATGTTGTTCTATCCTATGCAAGCTACTTAGAATGGCCATGTGTTACATTTGCCAGGGTGACCGTACAGACAAACGAGGCACAAGTGCATTTAATACATGGAAAGATATTATTATACCTGGTAATGTTGATGACTCTATGGTGAAGTCTGATGCTCGTGCTGTACAACCAATTCCGTTGACGAAAAGGAAGTACTTAGCCAACTTCCTTGGACGCGCCCAGGGGAAAGCAGGGCGCCTTCAACTGGTGAAGCTTGCAAAGCAGTATCCTGACAAGGTTGTCTTCAGTTTGATTTCCAGAATCACTTTAATATGGTAATACAATAAAATTAAATAGTCATTATTGTAAATTTTGATCATTTCATTCAGTATTAGCGGATGAAAAGTGGTAATTCAAGGTTTGACCTTAATTCATTTTTTTTGTAGCAATGTAACATCATGTTTCTCTGTTAAAAAAATTATGTATAGGCACATTGCCATACATGGAAGTAGGAATTAAGCATCCATGTTTTAGTTATCTACCTCAACTACATGATTGCACTATATTTCACTTTCTAGGTTGCCTTTTCTCTTATTATTAAGTGCTTTGGACACTCTTTTTTTTTTAAACTCCGACTGTCTGTAACATTGGTTTTGTGAACAGCTGGAATCTCCAGAACTGAAGTTGTCTGGCCCTAACAAATTGGGAAGGCTCGATTACTTCAAGCACCTGAGGAATGCAAAGTTCTGTTTGGCTCCTCGTGGCGAATCGTCATGGACACTTCGATTCTATGAGTCCTTTTTTGTGGTGAGCTCTCCTCTTCTCCTACTGCTAAAAGACGATTTTATGTTGAATGGCAAATCATAAGCTTGTGAATGTCGATGATAGGAATGTGTGCCAGTAATTTTGTCAGATGAAGCTGAGCTTCCTTTCCAGAATGTGATCGACTACAGAGAAATCTCGATTAAGTGGCCGTCGTCTAGGATTGGGCCTGAACTACTTGAGTACCTTGAATCAATACCAGGTATTGCATGGTACTCAGTTTGTGCTAGACGCTATAGTCATACATTAAGGCTGGGCTGGATCAAAGGAAGTTGACGTCTCTTGCTGTTGCAGATGAAAGGGTAGAGGAAATGATTGGTCATGGGCGTGACATGAGATGCTTGTGGGTGTATGCAGCGGATTCGGAGCCTTGCTCTGCCATGAGCGGTATCCTGTCAGAGCTACAGAGGAAGGTGCGACGGTTCCATCAATCGCCAGAGACGTTCTGGCTGCACAACAGGTCGATTGTGAACAGAGATCTGGTTGAGTTCCACAGCTGGAGGACGCCCGTTCCATTGCCATGACCCATAAATTCTGATTGAAACTAGTCGGCAGCTGTTCTGTATCTTTCTTTTTGAAAAGCAGCTGTTCTGTATCATGTAGACCTTTTGGAATGAGACGCTGTTGTTGTCGTTCTGCTAATCTTGAGAAGAAACACGCATACCTTACCTTAAGGATTAACACTATAGAAGAAGTTTACTGTTTTTTCATTTCATTGTATCGAGGGCACCTGTCTTCACTCGAGCCAACAAATTAGATGTGATTAGTCTTTGGCTATTATTACTACTGTTAGTAAGGGTTATTGAAAATATAGTGATTTGAGAATATTTTTTAACCTCGAATCTTCGAATACCATTTTTGTGACAAGCATTAATACTTCTGTGAGTTTTAAAAGTTTGGTTGTATACGTACTTTCAGAAGTCCTCCATTTAAGAACAGAACGATCGAGCACCATGTCTGTGCGGTCCTGCCGATCGTGGTTTTGTCTTGGTCCTTCAGAACTAGCTCGTTGGAAGCGGCGACGATGCCGATCGCTATCCGTTTGGCCACCCTGCATTGGGAATTACCGGCGCTCGCGGTCAGAGACAACCGTCCAAACCGAGCCGTGCCAAGCCATCTTCTGAAGTCAAAGGGGGCGTCCCGTGTCGGTCGCCCAACCCCATGGCCGTGCGCAACTCCTGATTTGGTTTCCCAAAATTGTTGGTCACCGGAGCTCAGAAAATTAGGGCGTCCAGTTGATCGATCCGGAGGTGGGCGTGCAGGGTCCGGGGCCGGTGGCCTGGCATCGAGATCAGCGGTGGATTTTGCGGAGGACAAGGGGGAACGGACATGGAGACGCAGTTGCAAGGCCTGACCGACGGAGTGCGAGAAGGCTCTCCCTCCCTCAAATGGTTAGACCAAAGCCCAGGTTGCTGTGCGCGCGAGGATAAAAGAATCGCCGGCGATCAAAGTGAGGAGGCCGAATCTGTTTTCGACGAACACGTCAGGACAACAGGTCTTCCGCCACGCACATCTACAACACTACTGCTCCTAGTTACTCTACTTGTTTATCATTGACTCTATATTGACCATGTTCATCCACTCTGACTGTATATTGACAGTAAACTTGACTGCTGTCAGGTTATGCATGCAGTACGTGCATAGTATTTCAGAATTCAGAGGAGTTCAGTACGCATGCGAAATCTATGTTTGCTCATCAATTTGGTGAGGAATAGACATGCTTATTATTGCCCCCACATGCATGGATCTTGTTATCATCTTTCAGGGTATCCACATGAGGCTCCTATAATGATTCATACTACTACTACGTCCAAGCATTTCAATTGAGCTCCACAAATTCCAATTTGCTTTTACTTTTGAGGAATGATGCTGTGTCGGGGACAAAGCAGTTCTAGCTAATCAAGCAGAGTCACCCCCCTCGCAACGTAGGATACCGACCAAATACGCCATAACAAAATCATCATCATCCAAAGCCACGATAATTATCCCCCCAAAACAGCTTTACCCGGAGGAGCCGGCCCGTGCTCGCGTGCACGGGCACGACCACCCTTCAACACACGCACACCTGTGCATGATAAAAAGGGATCTCGCCATGCATGCACGTCAATCACTTTTCGGCACGAAAAGACGCACACGTAGATGACTCGGCGATCAGGATCGTCGGAGGAGGAACCAATCAATCATGGCCGTGCCCGTCGCGTCCGCGCACAATCCGATCCGACGACCCAATCCATTCGTCACGCGAGAGAGAGAGAGTTAACTAATCCCGGCCGGCACGTTAGCAATCACGACGTATCTGGAGCTGGACCACGCTGAGGCCGGGGCCGGGGGCCGATCCGGCTAACTAGCTGAAGGATCGCGTGCAGTGTGGGGGTGGGGCGCGCCGATCGTACGCGACGCGCGACCCGGACGTCCGTCCGCGCGCGCCCTGTTCGTTCGTTCCTCGGGAATTGGCTCCCACGCAGCACGGATTTTCCGTGCACGGCGCGCTCGGGAACGCCCAAAGGCCGTAAAGCCGGCACGGCCGGCGCCGCGACCGACGCCCGCGACTGGGCTGCATGCCGATGCCGATGCCGAGCGGCTAGCGCAGGGCAGGGCGACGCGGCCGGGACGGGGCACACCGGTGGTGCGGGCGCCATTATTCAAAGGGCACGGCGGCTTCACCCCCCGGGCCGTGGCAACCCGGGCTTAAAAAACTTGGCAAAGCAAAAGGAATGGGGTGGTGCTGCCGCCGCTTTCCGGAGCGGCCGCTCGCGATCTCATTCCGACTGCCCGCCCCTGCCGCGGCCGGCGAGTGTGGCCCTATCATTGGTATCTGCCGAGCGACGCCCCAAAAGCGTGACACCCGCCTCAGCTTTTCAGGAGCCCGGCCAGGTCGTCGAAAAGCTTCGTGTTCTCCGCGGACTTAACGGGTGTGTGACTGTGTGAGTGGGAGTGACTGTGACTGACCCAAGCCAAGCTGCTACGCTCTAGAGCACTCCGAACAAGCCGGATCACGAGCGGCGAGTGACGAGAGCGCTGCCCGCTGGCCTCGTTTGTCTGCTGAGAGGACGCCTTTGCCCCGCTTAGGCGCGTACGGTCGTGTCCCCTGCTTGGAACGTGACTGTCGATCTTTTCCGAGCTGGCGCGCTGCTGAGAGTTTGTGCGAGCGACGCTAGCGGACGACAGGAACACTCGGCCTGATCGAGCGGGAGCGTCATGCTCGTACGGCCCCCTGCGTCTCGCGTTAACTCTTATGCAGGGTGGCGGTGATGATTGGGCGTGTACCATTGGCGCGTACGCTCCCGCGACTGTCTCCGTGTGAACAAAAGCGGGTGCAGGTCGCTAGCGGGAGGAGGCAGGCCGCAGCTACCACTCACATGAGCAACAGTGAACTGACTACAGGAACGAGTGAGAACAGGATCGGCAGACATGAGTGGGTAGCTGGATCGGATTGATCGGCGCTGGTTGACAGAGCGCAAGAGGCCACGCGACATGTTACCCGCCCCTGACATCTCTTTTGAATTCCATGCATATGCATGATCTTATCACACTAATTTTGGCAAGCACTGACAAGTTTGACCCCGAGTCCCCGACGCATGGAGGAGGAGATCGAACACCTCCACACACCAACCAATAATTAACTCGCGTGCAAATAGGAACCCATTGCACAAGTGATAAACAAGACAGGTGATTTAAAAAAAATTCCTGGGAAAACTGGCATGCGTCTTGGCAGTAGGTGCAGTTTGCAGCGAGAGAGATGCAGGTCTGTCTTGTTGCCGCTTAACTTGTTCAGACGAACGAGAAACCACTCAAGAGATGTTAGCACGCCGCGCCGGCCGTTTATTCAAAGCGCGACGCGAGCGCTGGACCGGCCGGCTGAGCGAACTCCGAAACCAGAGGTTGCTGAATGCTGATTGCCCGTGCGCCGTGAGCGACGGGTCCTCGCCGCGCGCGATTCTCTTGCGCTAGGTCGCGACCCATGCAAGGAGCCAGAGATCTCCATGGGAGGCCGCGCACCCCAAATCAGCACCCGCCACGGCGGCATTAGAATACTCATGGACTCGGCAACACACAACACAGGGCCTCATTCTAAGACATGGTGCTACGCGACAGGACGGCACTTAGATTTGCATGCAGCGCGCGACCAAGGCCGCATTATCAATAGCGCTTAAGGATGTCGGGCGCGGGTCACGAGAGAAATAGCGAGCGAGAGAGAGAGCGTTTTTGCAAAACAGTGGCAGCTTTTGCGCATGTCTCCCTCTTCCTCTCTGCTCTCAGGGTTCGAGGAAAGAAAACAAATGGAAAGCACCGAGACCTTCGAATCCGCTACTGCCACTGCCACTGCCACGACCGCGGCCTCGGCGCCCTGCCCCCGCCCCGGTTAATTATATAAGTGCCCCCTCTGCGCATCTATAGATTTCAGCATTGCCTCTGACCGGAAGAAGATCCCGGAAGCAACCAAATCAGAAGCAGAAGCTTATTAGCTAGTAGTAAGTAGTTTGCACTAGCACGCAGCTGCGTGTTGTGCTGTGTTGTGTCGATCCAGTTCTTGATCGATCTCTCACAACCTCTGCGTAGCTCATCGGTTAATAAATCCATCTGGGATTATCGTAGATAAGACATATAGCAAGGAGTGCATACTATACATATTGGTAGCAGCAGCTAGTAGCTGCTAGTGATCGAGCGGTCTCGGTCATGGAGGCGCTGAGCGGGCGGGTAGGGGTGAAGTGCGGGCGGTGGAACCCTACGGCGGAGCAGGTGAAGGTCCTGACGGAGCTCTTCCGCGCGGGGCTGCGGACGCCCAGCACGGAGCAGATCCAGCGCATCTCCACCCACCTCAGCGCCTTCGGCAAGGTGGAGAGCAAGAACGTCTTCTACTGGTTCCAGAACCACAAGGCCCGAGAGCGCCACCACCACAAGAAGCGCCGCCGCGGCGCCTCATCCCCTGACAGCGGCAGCGGCAGCGGCAGCAACGAGGAAGACGCCGTCGGGCGCGCCGCCTCCCACGAGGCGGTCGTCGAACCCGACCTCGTGCTGCAGCCGCCGGAGAGCAAGCGGGAAGCCAGGAGCTACAGCCACCATCACCGGCTCCTGACATGTAAGCATCATATCATGCTCACCGTGTTACAACTTACAACTTACTAGTCGTATGCATTGCCACATTGGCTGGCCCTGAGATCATGAGCTCATCCGCCGGGTGTTGACGACATGCAGGCTACGTGAGGGACGTGGTGGAGCAGCAGGCGGCCGAGGCGCTGTGGGAGCGGCCGACGAGGGAGGTGGAGACGTTGGAGCTCTTCCCCCTCAAGTCCTACGTCGACCTCGAGGCGGAGAAGGTCCGATACGTCAGGAGCAGCGCCAGCGAGCAGTGCAGGGAGTTCTCCTTCTTCGACGTCGCCGCCGGCCGGGATCCGCCGCTGGAGCTCAGGCTCTGCAGCTTCGGCCCCTAGACCGGCGGGCGCATGCACGTAGTGTGTTGGGCCTTGTCGCGCGCGCGCATCATTGTGTAGTCCTTGATTCTAGCTACCGACATGAAAAGGTGTAGGAGTTGAGATACAGCATAATTTGTACGCTCTACCGACGTGTTGCATGGAGAGGATCTGGGAGGATCAGGGAAAGAGCACGCCGATGAAATTTCAGTTTGCCTTTCCTTGATCTTTTCATCATGAGATTGGGATGTACTACTACTTCTTTTCGTTCTTTTCTGCTGCCTATGCATGGCATACTAAAATTAACCCTGTTCACCACTGATGATATATCCTTTTTCATCTTCTTCTTCTTCTTGGAATGAACCTCCTCATGGTATATCCATGTACTACCATGCATTATTATTTCATGCTCATGTCCATGCATACACGTCTGTTTGCTAGCAAGTGATACTTGTTTATTAAGGAGACAACGATCTAGTACTAAGCTTGCGATTGCATATGTAGGCTCTGAATTTCCTTGACGCTATGCGAGTTTTGACTGTTGTTTTATATGTTTGTGGCGTTTGTGAACTGTGTGATTCATGCATGCATACTACAATGTGTTAGGTGGGAAAGATGCATGCAGTAGGAACACGTACAGCAGCAGGCTTTTACAGGACAGGGCATAGGATTCAAAATGCCGTGCTATGGCCATCTAATTTTTAACCGTCAGCCGCGCCTGTGGTACCGGGGGAGTGCTTGTTGTCTCTGGCTTCAGAGATAAGAAAGCAGTTCTGACGGGTTCATAGCATGTGATAGTCAACTGCCACCCGCTTGCCTCTAGGGAAATGTTGGCTGCTGATCAGTTTGCTTTGGAGGCTTGTTGTTGGACATGGAGTTTCAAAGCTTGCAGATGACTTTTCGGCCATCCGGACCATGCTTTCTTGTTTGTTGACTCTGTCACACGGACGATCGACGACCCATAATCTTTCTTTTTGTGACAATTGAGTCTGCGTGCACACAGAGAACGTACTGGTATTGTACCACGTTCCATGTGCAGCTTTGCAGGTTTCATACTAACGGTGCAAAAGAAACATTTGATTTGCCTGGCGCCCTCGCCGGCCCAAAAGCAGAAGAAGATAAAAAGTCGAGTACTCTTGCTGTCTTGCAGAATGTTTGGTTAATAACTGTACTTCCTATGGTCAGCTCCACGCCATAGCGGTAGAAAATGTAACATGCAGCTTTCAAGCAAACTCAATTTGTTAAGAATTAATATATTATCATTTTTTGTTAATTTTCCCCCCGATTTTGCACCATTGGCAACTCCAACTCCACTAGGTATATGTTTTGGATAATCTAATAAAACCACCACTTTTCTTCCGAAGGAGCTAGTATCTATATGGGCAGCAAAGATTAAAAAAATAATCAAATAATGAAAGAGTGTCAAATAGTTTCTGTGCGCCGTTGAGCATGGTTCAGTTTAGTTAAGTTCTTTTGTGGTGGAGCCTATCTATCTGGATTAGAGTGTGACTATTATAACTTCGTCAATCTTAAAATGTGACAGCTTATTAGTCTCCTATAGGGGTTCACAAGGGTTAGAGTGTGCGTGCCAACGTTCATTAGAGTGTGTGCGCATGTGTCGTGTCGTGTGCATGTAAGAAATGACATACATGAAAATATAGATTACAAATAGACATGAATTATTGTCTAGAAAAAAGGGGAAAAGGAAAAAAAAAGAGAGGCAAGGATACTATGGGCTGAATGAACCCTGCAGCTTGCCCATCTTATCTATTTGAAAGGCCTGGAACCAACTTCGCTCTGGGCTTGTCACTAAGGATGGCATAAGGTGTCGTAGCCCAGGTCCGCCAGCGAACGAACCTTGATGCTGTTCCAATAGAAAAAGGCCCGTGAGTTTCTTCGGTCTTCTCAGCTAGTACGAGTTTTTACCCCTTTTTACAACAAAGCAGATACAATCATAATTGTACGGTGCGCTAGATTGGTTGAATATAGCATATCCTGAAACTACATATAATTGTAGGTCAAATAGATCTAAGTTATATAGGCTAAGATGATTTCACTTATTACATTATCCAAAAAAATAAATGCTAAACGTTCATCCGTCCACTGTGGCCGCATTCGGTTTCTAAATCAATGTCGCTCTTAGAATTTGATACCCTCGTTACGTGCAGTAGTCCCCGCATCTTGAAAAAATATTACGAGTACGATACGAGCTTGCACCGTATCAAGAACAACGTAGATGAATCTTGTAGAAAATCCTAGATGGTGGTGTTGAAGCAACCGCGACAAGAGAATATGAGGTTGGAGAATTGACCGCGAATTCTTTAAGCACAACTCCAAAATAGTACAAGTGATTGTCGCTCTCTCACAACCCTATTTGACCTTTCAGGACTTTAAGGTCCTCTGATTCTTGCCCTATATAAGAATCTAGTGATATAGAATTATTTAGCCTATCCCTCTTGAGTGCTCTTAATTGCCTGTCACAAGTCTTGGATGAGACATTGGTATTTGTCTTTAGCTTGATTGATTCCTAGAGGCTCCACCCCCTTGTTTATATAGTCCCCTCCAAGACTCTCGTATATGCAAGTAGGAATCCTACACCTAGTAGGAACGATCAAGTCCTAGTAGAAATAAAAGTCTTAATAGCACACCCCCATTGAGTTCTAATCCAAGTAGGATTTGAGTCACTATACAACAATCTCCACCTTGACTCTAATCCTTTGAAGTCATTATGCTCCTCCAAGAATTCGCTCCAAATCGACTTCTTTTTTATTTTTTATCCTCCCACCACAGGAGTGCCCCTACTACAGGGGCTCGTGCACATCACCACGATGTACGTGTAAGCGTCCAGGCTTGAGTGCCCGGACCCTCCACCTGAGAGCTCCTTTCTTGTGTAGTTTGGTTAACCACACCACCCTCTCCTACATCCCTCCATGCCATAGGTCTGTACCGCCTCCAAGCTCCACCTGCTCACTGGTACTGCGTGGTCGGTCCCACCACATCTTCCTCCTTCCAACAGCTCGCAGCTTCACCTCTACGACTGTTAAATTTTACAACCACCTTTGCAGCCTTCCACTTGACCGCAAATGAGATTTCAGTATCGGTCGTTGACGAGACGACTTCCTTCTCCTGATCAGGATTTTTACCAAATCTCTCAATGGTTGCACCAATTTTAAGATTTCCTATCACTCGGTATCCTCCATTAATCCAGATACTTTTCATGATCACTTGCCCTTAGCAAGTAACTCGCATAACTCCACCTTGAAGCGATAAGCCACAACCTTGGAGTCCTAGCAACCTCACAGATATTAGATTCTTTTTCAAACCTGGGATATACCGAACTCCCATCAGTGTACAATATGTTCCATTATGCATCTTCACTCTAACTGTTTCAACCTCAGTGTCTGCATACTCCTTGCAATTCGCCAAGTGAACAGTTCCATTCACCGGGAGTAAAGATCCTTCGTCAAACATCTCCCTTGCCGAACATATATGGAAACAACTCCTCGAATCTAATATCCATTCACGAGTAGTATCTTGTTGACTGATGATAAGTACATCACTTTCATCCTCACTTGCCACTAAGCATACTCCTCTCATAGTCTGCAAATTTGGACAGTCTTTTATCATGCGACCCTCTTTGTCACAAAGATAGCATGTACGACTGCCCTTGCTCTTGCCTTTCTTCTTCCCATGATTCTTGACTTTTGCCTGCTCCACTTGAAACAATCAATGCTTGATCACCTGAGTATGAAGATTCTTGTGGCTTCTTCAAGGACTCTGCCTCCAGTAGGTATGCAATTATCGTGTTGAAGTTGAGAGTAATTTTTTCGATGAGAATATTCATCACCAATTGCTCCCACGATGACGGTAAGGATGAAACCAATATGATGACCTTATCATTCTCTTCAATGTTCTCATCCACACTAATCAGTTGCGTGACAAGCTTGTTGAAGACATTCAGATGGTCGACGAATCGTGCGCCTTCCTCCATGCGCAACCTGAATAGTTGGCGCTTTAGCACCCACTGATTTGTCAGCGACTTTGCCATATACAAGTCTTCTAAGCTCTTCCATAATTTTTTCGGTCAATTTTCTTAATTACCGAGTACTTCGGAGAGACATAGTCAAATTGTACTGACAGCCTCCCGTTCCATCACCTTCCGTTCTTCAGCAGTTGTGCTCTCCAGTTTGTTTCCCTCAAGAGCATCAATCAACCCTTGCTGGACAAGCATATCTGTCACCACGCACTGCCCCATGTTGAAATTCCCTTTGCCATCAAATTTCTCTACTTGATTCCACATCCTTGACATTATCTTGATTTTGTGCTTCCTAGCACTGCCGACCTTCTCACAAAATCAAATCAATCCGACCTTAGCTCTGATGCCACTTGTTAAAATCTGATACCTCTCGTTATGCGCAACAACTCCTGGATCTTGAAAGGATATTGCGAGTACGACACGAACTTGCACCGTATCAAGAACAACGTAGATGAATCTCGTAGAAAACCCTAGATGATGGTGTTGAAGCAACCGCGACAAGAGAATAGGATTTTGGTGAAGCGGACCGTGAATTCTTAAGCACAACTCCAAAAGAGTACAATTGATTGTTGCTTCCTCACAACCCTTCTTAACCCTTTAGGATCCTCTGATTCTTGCCCTATACAAGAATTTAGTGCTATAGAACTGTTTAGCCTATCCCTCTTGAATGCACCTAATTGCCTCTCACAAGTCTTTAACAAGATTTTGGTGTTTGCTTTTAGCTTGATTGATTCCTAGAGGCTCCACCCCCTTGTTTATATAGTCCCCTCTAAAGCTCTCATACATGCAAGTAGAAGTGCTACATCCAGTAGGATTCAACGAATTAAGTCCTAGTAAAAATAGAAGTCCTAATAGCACATCCCATTGAATCATAATCCAAGTAGGCTTTGAGTCACCGTACCACAATTACACATTATACAACGAAGTGAGCCGCATTCAGTTTGTCAAATATCTGGAGTAGGATGGAAAATGTTTCATCACAATTGCACATTATACAACGAAGTGAGCCGCATTCAGTTTGTCAAATATCTGGAGTAGGATGGAAAATGTTTCATCCCAACTAATACCAACTACCTAGCTAGGTTGAGTCCTCGACTCCATGTCTACTTTAGGACGCAGATCAACCTGATTTCGGAGTCTTACACGTAGCTTACGTCTTTGACGGACTGACGGTTCTTAGGAATTATCTCCCTAGCTCTAGGTGATGGCATGGCACGTAAGATGGCGTACCGACCTAATAATAGTTATAAGCATGCATGTCCCTCTTTTCATTTTCACTGCGTTCTTTCTTTATGTTTAGGACAGTAATGTGTAGGTTTGGTTTGACTGATTGTTTATACTACTATGTTCACAAGCCAAAGTTTCCTTCAATTACAAGTGCTTTCTTATCTCCTCGACCTGTTTCGTTGAATGCGGTTCCATTGTTCGTCTTCTTTTTTATCATTATCCATTGTTCGTCTTCGACATAAGGAAATAAGACATCATAGGTGTAGCTCATGGTTTCGTTGAATATGGTTCCATTGTTCCTGGAAACTGAAAAAAGGAACTACTAAGAGCGATTGGACATCAACCAGACGCCTGCTCCTGATTGTGTATCGATACCTTAATATTAGTGTTCCAGGTTCAGGAAAAAAAGTGTATTTAAATGTTTGTTGGAAGATTGGCTGCTTAATTTTGTACAAGTTTTGCTAGTGGAGACGACGGGTCTCCTTTTTGTCCTTCGGCTCTTTACATAAATTTCTGTTTGTCTCAATTGAGTCACCCCTGCTGTTTGTGTCAAAAATAAAAATATGCAGGTAACCCAAATAAAAATTACTATGCTTATTATGACGCAATTCTGTTTGGTTCCGGCCGAAAAATTGAAATCAGCAAACCACAGGAAACCCTTCCCAGGAAAATATACACAGCCTCGTTGCCAGGCACAGACAGATGAGAGAAGTAGCCGGTATGTTTCTCAAGTACAAGGTTTGATCAGATGCGCACATAGATGAAAGGCCAACAAAAGAGAACAAATACAAGAAAGACGCTAGCATCCGCGCACACAGAATCCCCCGATCGACACTCTACCGGTACTTCCTCGACGACGAGTTCATGAACTTGATGCACTCCTCCACCGCTTCGCTCTTATGCGAGTCGTCGACGACCACCGGTGGCGCAGGCTGCTGCCGCCTACTGCTATGCCTCGCCGGCGTGCAATCCGGTGACGCAACGGTGGCAGTAGCAGCTGTTTTCTTGGTCGTCGAAGCCGACCGGAAGAACGCCCTGATGATGCTCACCCTCGCTCGCCGGTAGAACCGCGCGGCCGTCCACCGGGCGCTCCGCAGCAGGCGAGACCCGCACGCGCCCCGCACCTGCCGAGGCCGTTCCCGGTCAGGCGCCGCCCTCCGGCCGGATCTGGACGCCAGGGAAATCATGGGCGTGGCGCTGCCGATCTCGGCTGGGCTGATCCTTGTGCACTCGCTCCCCTTCCTCCTCATCGTCGGTCGAATGCCTCCTACGAGCCCAATATAGTGTGTGCGTATATCAGCAGGACGGCCTAGAGCCTACGCAGCAGGACACGTTTTATACGGCAAGGGCTGGTGGTATCCCTCAGCTCAGCTCAAAGGAAAAGCTAGGAGAGGCTAGTGCAAGTATGTGACAAGAGCATGAAAGGCACTGCAAGCAAGCTCAGAAAAGAAAAAGGAAGCAAAGGGAGCGACAAGGTACTGAAACAAAGGCTGGTCCAATTGACCGCTACGGTGGCATCGATCGGATCGATCAGAGAAGAGAAGCGATGAGCAGAGTGGTCATCGATCGGCTAGCCCTTCTAATGTTTCAGTATGACCGGGGAACCGCCAAAGCAAGGCTTGCAGCTTTAGAGAGACGAGAGACCGCGACGTTTGTGTGTGTGTTGTGTACGGGGTGCAGTATATTCTTGTTGCCTTGCGCCGGTGGTGGTGGCCGGAGAATATTTCCAGTGGAAGCGAGCAAGCAGATCTTGCAAAGGATCTAAGCCCACCCGAGGCTGGAGATGGAAAGAGAAAGCGAGGAGAGAGAGAGGTGAGGAGGGAGAGGAAAAAGCTAGTGCGTGATGCAACCAGAGAACATTGGACCGTCAGAGGAGAGGCCGAGCGCGCAGTTCTTTTGAGGCTGGCCGAGAGGCCGAGCCGTGCTCCTCAAGGGGCCCCGTCATCGCCATGGGTCTGCCCTAAAGCCGTTCCGGGACAAGACAGCGCGCACAAGGCGACGCGACGGGGAGACATGGAATTGACGGGACGGTGGCGGGCGGGGCGCGACGGTGCTCGCCGCGGGGGACACAGTGGGGGCTGCCCCGGCGTGCGCGCTGCCCGAGGCATGACGGCATGGGACGCGACGTGTGCGGCGTGGACAATGCGGCGCGCGGGAACCAATCATTGCGCATTTCGGGGGACGACGCTTCCTCGGGAATGCGGGCGCGGCGCTGCTGGCTGCCCGATCGATCGCTGGGCGCCTGCCTGGGCCGGCGGCACTCGGCAGACGGCTGCGCCGGCTGTGAGCTTGTGAAGATCGCGGGCAGACGGGCAGCGGCAGCGCTGCAGTACGGCAGGGTGTGCCGGCGGCCCTGCCGTCGTCTTTTGCGCGCGCGCTGCTTTTCCTTTGGTTTTTCTGGCTCCGGACGCTGATTGTTCGCTTGTTCTTCCGACTGAGGAGTCTTGGTACAGGTACCGGTCTTGTTGCCCTCCCGCCTTGGGAACTGGGAGCTTGGCGTCTCTGTCGCTCAACTGCTCGGGTACTCCATACTTTTGACTGCGTCATGGATGTATGAGAACGATAGGAATGAATCACGTTGCATAAGCTCGGTCCGGAAGGTTAAAGCCGCAGGGGGTATGCATGTTTGATTACATGGTGACCGGGAAAGCTTTACCACGCGCGTCACAGTGAAAACTGAAAAGAAGGTTCTAGCTAGTCTTCTAGAGGCGTAATTCGTCTTTTTTTTAGAGCGCACAAAACTGGGAAAGATGCTCGTGCCCGTAAAATCAGCTTCGAGCTTGACTAGATCTGAAGACCGGGACCATC
This sequence comes from Setaria italica, assembly GCF_000263155.2. Classification (NCBI taxonomy): domain Eukaryota; kingdom Viridiplantae; phylum Streptophyta; class Magnoliopsida; order Poales; family Poaceae; genus Setaria; species Setaria italica. Next base: position 41,747,667 of record NC_028454.1, on the reverse strand, counting down.
GTCAGTCCATGTTTCGGTCTTGAAGACGACAAGGTCCCCAACAGGCCAACAGTACAAGCAGCATCTCCAGGTAGATCACCGGTCGGAAAAACCAATTTACCAGGCTGATCTTGTGTAGGAGTATATACGATGCCGAATGGAAAAGTAATCACCTTCATACTTCATAGCACGTTGTTTTTACTTTTCTGAGAGACGATTGCAGCACGTTGTTAGTCAAGTCATTTCTTTCAAATACTGTGTTGTTAAAGTGAAGTTGACGCCTTGATGGTATCAGTAGTCATTCAGGTTCAGCCTTTCGTGAAGACCGCACGTTGATGCCTCGCTAGATTGCTGCACCTCCTCCTAATTAGGGATCAAACCCAGGCTTTGACGTCCTGTTGTCTCCCTAGCGCGTTCTTTATTTCAACGGTAGGCTACATGTCATGTCCACATCAAGACGTCTATTTACCGGTACGTCTCTCTCTCGTAGTTATTCATAGGGATAAATTGTATGTGCGTGATTTTATAGGTGATGTGTGTGAGTGTGAAAGCCTCTGTCAGTGTAGCGTGTCACCGTGTGATCCGAAAAAAAAAAATGCGTAGCGTGACTTTACACCTAGGCCACCAGTTTGACGTCTTAAGTTTTCGCTGGGCTGTTGGTGTTACAGGCCTTTACACGGCCCATGCCTGATACGTAGCCTTTTATGTATGAGTTGCCTCTAGACCAATGCATTCAGCAAAGCTAATAGGCCACAGCCCACCTAAGGAACGCCTAGAAATTATGTCTTCATGGGCTGGGCCAGCATCAGTAACAAAGTAAAGGCTTTTTTAGGTTTTTATTTCCATTTATTTCTTCTTCTTTTTTTTGGCGAGACGAAACGAAACCAGTAACCAAGCAGATTAAGGTTACATGTTTGGCTACCCGCCCACACCACCACACGGGGACTCAAAATGCAGGGAATCAGATCCTCTGCAATTTGAGCTAGCAAAGTGGCCATGTTTTGAGAACTTGCGTCGCTCACTTATGTTTGTCGACGGTTGATCCTAAGTCCTAACCTAAAATTAAGCTCCAGCCTCATATGGGTTAATATTGTCTGTGTAAACGAGAGTCGAACCATAGTTGCTGGCTCCATTCCATACGAACTAAGCCCGTTGACCATAACTTCCCATGACATCTGTTGAGGCCTTGGCGTTTTCTGCCTCCACGTGGCAACCAACATGCCACGTGCCGCACTGCAAAGAAGCTAATAAAAAATGCCCCGAGCAAGAAATGAGGGATTTGATTATGTGGAAACAGTGCCATAAAGAAATGGCAGAATTCACAGCGAAGATCAGCAAGGAGAATAAAAATGAAAGCACTCTCAGGTTGCTCCAAAGTTCAAACTAGCAGCAAAACTATCCGACACACAGACTATACTATTAACCATTGGAGATTGAACGCTAACAATTTCAGAAACTTATTTCTGACACCATGTTACACGGCTCATCTCCCTGCCCACACTTTCAGAAACTTTGCATAGCTTGCAGCCTAAGAGCTGGTCATTCCAAGCACGCACTAGTACAGTAGTTGCTACCTAAGACGGAGCACACCGATAGTACGAGCGAGACGGATACAGTGTCTTGGCTCCAGCCAGCTGCTGCATCCGAAAGGCATGGGCGGCCGAGCAATCCAACAGCGTTGCAACGGCATGTCACGACCGAGCGATGGCCCCACTCGCGCACGCACGGCACCGTTACATCACATCGCAAACAAGCTCACAACAGGTGCGACGGGCACGACACGTACTGCATGAACTCGGCGTCGCGGAGCAGCGCCGCCATGGTCTCCGGGGGCAGGCACACCTCGATGTCCACGCTGCCATCGCCGGCGCGCCCCGGGAACGCCGACATCTTGCCGTCGAACTTGTTGGCGCGCCCGCTCCGCACCGCCAGGGGCCGGCCCCACCCGAAGTCGTTGCCCTCGTACATCGGGAACCGGTTCGAGCTCCCCATCGTGATCACCGACCCGTCAGGGTTGCCCAGCGGGAAGCACCCGGGCTTGGCCTGCCACGCCGCCGCCGCGCGCCGGATGGCGCCGTCGCCGTACGCCGCGAGGCTCGCGTTCAGCTTGCCCGCCGCGCACCGCAGGTCGTACCGCGCCAGCTCCGACACCGTCGCCGTCGTCACCGCGCTCTGGATGGCGTTGCCGAAGTAGGTCGGGGAGATGGCCGGCCGCAGCCGGTGCCGGCAGTTCACCGCCATCCGGAACGTCGTCGTGGCGTCGGGCGCCAGGCGCTTCCGGGCCCGCGTCACCGCGAGCCATATCTGCGCGCACAGCGACTGGAACGACGAGATCTCGCGGCGCGCTTCGGGATTCTTCGGGTCGTGCGCCATCTTGCCGTAGACCTCGGCGTCGTGGCCGCCGCTCGGGCGACGGTTGGCTATTGCCTTCATCTCGCGAATCGCGTCCGCGCTGAAGTGGAAGACGCGCTCCCGGAGAGGCGCGTCCACGTCGAAGGTCACCGCCGGGCCGACGCCTCCGGGGAAGCGGAGGACGGCAGTGGACTCGCCGAAGAAATTTCTGCGGAAGTCCAGCAGCCTGGGTGCCTCACCGCGGCAGATAGCGGCCCAGGTGTTGAAGAAGTGCCAAAAGGAGGTGCCGTCCACGACGGCGTGGTTGGCGACGATGCCGATGAAGACGGCGCCGTCGCCGAGCACGGTGACCTGGAACGACGTGAGCGGGCGGCGGTGCCCCTCATAGCTCACGGTCCGGTCCATGGGGAACAGGTCCTTTGTCAGCTTGGTCGGGACGTCCGCGTCAGGGACGAGAAAGTCGTCAAGCGACAGGCCGGGCGCGACGGCGTGGAGAAAGTCGACGCCCGCATCGTTGCAGCGGATGACGATGCGGTCGTCGGGCAGCGTGACGAGGCGGCCGGCGAGGGCCGGGACGGCGGCGAGCGCCCGCGACAGCGAGGACACGAGCAGCGAGACGAGCGAGGCCATGGGCAGGTCGGGGGCCGGGAAGAAGAGCCCCTTCTGGATGTAGTGGCACGACAGCATAGGCAGGTCGGAGACGGACAGCGTGAGGTCGCCGATCGCCGACGCGGCGTCCGGGCGGACGTGCTGCCTCGATACGACGGTGATGCCCGAGGCCGGCGCGTCCAGGCAGGCTGCCTGCGGCAGCTTGGACATAATGGCGGACACGGCCGGCGCCGCGTCCACCATGGGCATGGTGGAGATCATCTGAGCCATGTGTGGTCGATTGCTCGGCGCTCTTGCACCACCGGCCGCTCGCTTCCACTGCTGCTGATGCAGCAGTAGCGGTGGCAGTTGAGCAGATAGGCAGTGTGCGTGTGGGTGAGCGTTGCTCGATGCTGCCAAAGAGGTGGTTTGGGCAGTACTGCCTTGCTGAACACCGAACAACCTTGGGCAGTTTATATAGGACACGAAGAGGGGGCTGGATGCATGCACCTGGGCCGGTACTCTGCCTTCTTTGCCAGTACTGTTTTGGATATTCTCCGGCCAGGTTTTTGTGGCTGTCAGAGGCAGATATCAGATAAAGCAGAAGCTAGAGATTTGTTCTACTCCTGCCTGTGAACAGTGTGGCACAGCAAGAAAACACAAAAGATGAAAAAGATACAGTTTTTAAAATACTGACGAACTGGATTGTTTCATCACAAGTTTTTGACATCTGTTGTGTGTACCAGGAACTCAATTGGAGTGCTCTGCAACAGGTGTCCCTTCCTCCGGAACGAAGACGAACAAGTGTCCCTGCAGACACCAGAAAATTTTGACCAATTTTTCCTTGAAAAAAACAGAGAGAGCGAGGGACGGATACCTGTAGAAAGGCTAGCTAATCAATCCGGTAACTGATCGGTTTAGATGACTGGTAGAGCACTTATTGACGAGATATTACAGAGTATACACTAAACATGTTGCCGGACGGGTTCAATGAACGTGCAGCGGCTTTCCATATTCAAATGAACGTGTAACATCACAAGTTTTTTTGTTGCCGTGCCAATAGCCTCGAATTAATCTCTTGGGGCTACATGGATTTTTGAATGCGTCGGCCGCCACTATAACGTCCATCTAGCTACGTGTATACTAGGCGATTAGGCTGGGAAAAGAGAGCATCTCCATAATTCATCATGTCGTCCAATCCATATCCACCTCAAGAACAAATAGTGCGGTATTAATTAGTCCGTAGCTTTTACGCCTCCATCATCATCTGCTCGTCAGTTACGTGGTCTACGTCCCTGCTGGAATAGAATACGTTGCTCCTCCCTTGTCGCCTAGTCAGTCTAGTGACATACGAAAAATCGTTGCTTGCTCAAACGATGCTTTCGGTCGGTGGTTTACATTTCCCGTCGAGAAAGGTGTTCTTCGCGTTTTGTTTTTCCAATCCCAACCGTATTTTATTGCATGCACATGTTCAAGTGTACATCGAGCGAATTGTTACACTGAAAGAAAAATTGCTCGGCGATGCCTTGCTGACGGAACAAAGAACACCTATTAAAATAGCTGCAGATACCACTGGCCGCTGTCACAGTACGTACTCCGTACACAGCTGATGATCAGTGTATTTAATTGAAGATGCAAGTGTATCATTGGAGTATTATCTGTGGTAATTTCTCTATAGTATTTTGCAGCAAAATTTTCGTTTCGGGGGGTGTCAGTGCTCGGCCTCAGCCGCCGATCCGCCGTCCTTGCCCGCCTCCTCCGTGCCGCGGCACGCGCACGCATGCGTGGAGCGTCAGGACTCAGTACTCAGGACCGAGACCGGTGGATCGCAATAGCCCCGTGTGCTACAGGGCTGAAACGACCCCCAAGTCCGTGCCGCGTCGGTCTCCACCCGTCGCGACCATACGTGATGCCAAGCTAGCGTTCGTGACACCATGCGAGGCGAGAGGACGTGCTAGCAGCGAGTAGACCGGGGCGCACGCTCGGTCACGGTTGGTTGGTCCGGCGCGCGGGGGCCGCTCGTCCTTGAAGTTTCGGCGGGGTACGTACGTACATGGCTCGTTCATGAACCTGCCTGCCTCCCGTCCCGTCCTGTCCGGCTTGCCGCCGTTGCCGTTGCCGTCCGTCCTGGCGTCCTGCAGCGAATCTTCTTCGGTCGCGGGGGGACGGCACACCGTACACGGAGGCTGAGACCGATGCGCCCTGCTTCTGCTGGTCCCTGTTGCCTACCCACACGCCGCTATGTGCATGCACTCCGCCGCCGCGGCGGCTCGTGCAGAGGAGTGTGAGCCGCGCACACAACCATGCGTACATACATGTATCGGACAGGGGCGCGTACATGCACCAGGCAGGAACGTGTAAACTAGTCGTCGTTGCACGTTGCTCGGCTCCTCGCTGCTGCGGCTTGGTGAGCTGGAGCTCGATCATTCGACCCGCCAGCCACTGAACCTGACTACCTGAGCGCCGCCCCGCCTGCGGCTGCCACGGCGGGTGGCCAGTTTCTTATTGGCGATCCGGGCTCTTGCTCAGCACCCGCCCCTCCGGCCGCGTGATTGAGGCCTCCCACGGACACGAGCGCATCGGGATGGCCGGTCTCGGGGCATAGGAAATTCGCGGCCGCGGATCCCGAGGGCGCTCGGGCGGCAGCTCCGATCAAGCGCTCCGTGCGCCCCGGCATAGTATAATGGCAAGCTGCGCGCGCGCGAGCGCGGCACGATCGGGTAAGGGACTGAGAGGGGGGCCAGGAATAAACAATGGCAGACAAGGTGACCTGCACCCGGCCGGCCGGCGCGCGCGGCCTCGCTGGCTCTGCGGCAGGCGGCAGCCGGGAGCCGGCCGGCCTTGGCGAATGTCAAATGCCAGCGCGGCTGGCGCGGGTGCAGGTGCAGCTCAGCTGGTGGCCACGGCGGTCGTGGGACGGTGGCGCAAGTTGGGCTCCCGCTCCCGCCGGCCTGGGGCAGCCTTTTGGTTGTCTGGGGTCTTCCGGTCCGGCTGCCAACCCATAATTTCGCGATCTCCATTCCCCCTGCCCGCTGCGCCTGTCTGCGGATCGCTGATCATCAAGGTGGGGTGTCCCAGACACACCACCACCAAACACATCAACTTTAATAGTCTAGATCGTTTGATGGGATTGCTCTTTTTCGTTCAACGAAGATATAGTGCTTTGGTTGGAAAATCAGGGAGGAAAATTACGAGCGACAACATTTCATCATGGACATAAGTTATGCTTAGAGATCAATCCATGTGCTCAATGAAGGGGTGTGATCTCGCTTAAAAAATCCATTTGCCTAAAGGAATAGTCCTCCAAGTTTTATCCACTCAGTGCTGTATGAACAGTTGTATGAACAGTTTTCGAGGTATACTTTTCGTCTTTATGTTACGAGGTAGCACATATACTTTTCACGCTTGTAATTTGTATTTTAGCTTGTTTCTCACTTAAATAAGTTTTCATATGAACTCCAATATAGGTAATCTTTATATAAAATTATAGTTTTTTTAAGACCTACAACTTTCTAGTTCTTTAAAAGAGGTTGTTTATATGATCGAATCGTTGGCAACAAGGTTAAAAGAATAAAATTCCCTAATGGATCATCAATGAAGTACTCCTATAATTCACACTCGTTATAGAAGGTTTTTGCCCATTCACCATGATTTCGAACTTGAAAACCACCAATCTTTGACTATTAAACTGTGTAAACCGTGTATATATCACCACGGCACCCCTTCAACCCCTGTTTTAACTGGTTTCGAGTGGTTTTGACTGCCACGACTGGAACCACCCGCCATGTCAGCACGCTGAGTCACATGAGTCCACACACGCGATGGCGGCGGGTCGCCGTGGCCATGGACCAGCACCAGGACCTCGGAGCCCTCCGGCGACTACCAACCACCTCACCGTCGACGTGTACGGCGAGCTCGGCGGCGGCGATGGCGCACGGGAGCTGGGGCGCCGCTTCGCCCCCGCGTCGCGCCGCGCTCTGCTCAGATAGCGCGAGCAGGTTTGCGGCGGGACGGCCCTTTCTCCCTCCGCCGCCACCGCGGCGCACGCAGGCGCAGCGCGCAGCTGGTCCACACAACGCGGTGCCGGTTCCGCGACGAACTTTCTTGGCTATTGGCTTGTGGCACCATATATGCTGCAAGTGATGCAGGTGAGCAGATCTTCAAGAATGGAGAGACGCGCTGCCAAGGAAAATAAGATTATCCTCGGCGGCTAGCTCATCGGGTGGCGTCAGGGTGGCTGAGCGCTGGGTTGCTGGCTGCAGCATGTGGCATCAGGTGGATTAGCCCAGCAACCTGACATTCTCACAGAGAATTGATGGATCCAACTTTTGGAGTTTGCAGCAAGATTGTTTCCAGGGACGGCGAGCGGCAGCACGTGAAGGGGCGGGTCCTGGCGAGCGGCGGCGCGGGAAGGGCCATGGCCGCAGTCCTAGCCAGCCCGAGCGAACGAGCTTGAGATGCCTGAAGAAGATGAAGGGATCGGGAATGACATGTTGGACCCACTATATTTTTATTATTTATTTTATTAAATATAAGAATGTTTCTGAATTTTTTTACTCACTGTGCCCAACCTTACCGCGTAAGGACTGACAGGTGGGCCCATTATCACTTGTCATCCAAGTTAGCGAAAACCACTTCCAAACCAGTTTAATGGTCAAATTTATCCGGTTTATACAGTTTAATAGTTAAAGATTTCTGGTTTTCAAGCACTTCTTCCTTTCTATAATCATGAATATGGTGATTGCTTAGAATATTCTATGCGTGCTAGAAAAGCTAATTATGTTGCATTTCTTCTCCCTAATCATGGTGATGTTTTCCCGCATTGTTCATGCATGCATGCATTCTGCGCTAAGAAAATTCCATCCGATTGAGGCGCCAGGCATCAGCAACCGCCGTCACTCATTGGATAAGGATTTGCAACCTCGAGTGAGGACAGACCGTAGCAATATTATACAGTTTATTTGCTGTCAGGCAACAGTCCGTGAGTAACGACAGACAAAAACCAAATCCATTGAACAAATCTTGGTCCAGTTTGAGTGCTCTAATCAACATGCACTTAATTCCGAATCTGGAATATTAAATCGCCTTTTTTTCCAACAATAAAGGGAGCAGTCCACCATGGACGTGGACAGGCACACAAGAAGAAAATGTTATCTATCCACAATTAACAAAAGCGCCTTGTATGTCTTGATCGATAAACCCACCACAGCATTTCAAGTAAATTTTGTGCTGAGGCCACTGAGGACCACCAATTTAAATTCTTTTCTGCAACAAGATTTATTACTACGCGCAGTCTTTTTCATCGACGGGTAAAGCTTGGAAATCCCCGTCAGACTGCAAGGACAACAGCAGAATCAACTAACCGATGCTCGTTTTCTCTTTGGGAGAGTAGTAATCAAGAGCTGGTAGTCAGATTCTTTTACTAGTATAATTTGATTGCATGTCAGCAAAACAATCATTGTATGTTTAGCTGGTAGACAAGTAGCGGGTCTCCAAGTCATTTACCAACTTGCAGTCCGAACCAGAGCTTGCTAGAAAGTCTAAGATCAGGTGAGTCGGGTTCAATGGATCAGACATTTCCAAGGGTTCTAGCCTATATGCCTACAAACCCCCGAGGCATCCCCCGATCGAGGCCGCCATCTTCTCCTTCCTGAGCACGGAGAGGATTCGCTATGCGTTGTCGATTCCCCAGCGGTGAGTCGAATTTCTTCTCCCTCCATTCCATATCCTGCGAAGGTCACGGCAGGACCCGCCCCCTGAAACGACGCGACTGGAATTCGCGTCGCTCAAAGCTCAGCCATGATCCACGTGCAGGTGCTAGCGCCACCTGCCGTGTCCCCAATGGGCGGATCCGATCCGGTGGGCGGTGGGAGCGCGCATTTCCCTCTTGTGCGCCATCATGCATGGCCACTACGATCGGTTTTGCATTGGCAGTCGGTCAGGGTCCTCGTGGGCATCGCTCGCTTGCTCTGTTGGGGAGGCAGAACAGAACACAGGTATCCAGAACATCACCACCGACGCCATCGGAGCCTGGGAGAGATGGCATGGCAGCCAACGTAATAAGTGCCATGGCCTAACTACCCCGCATGTCTCATATTTCCCTTTCGTTTCCCTCCGCAGCTCCGCTAGCTCCATACACTGCTTCGAGTCCTCTCAAAAAAAAAAATAAACACTGCTTCGAGTCAATGGTGACTGGTGCCAAACCTGATCATGGATGGACGGACGAATTCATGCATGGTAGGCGGCGTATCGTAGCGTTTGCCGCGACTGTTCCTCCTATCGAGGTCGCCCTCGCCGCAACAGAAGTAGGACGACGACCAACCTGCCAGCACCCAGCCACCCACACGTCACCCGTGCAATCGCGCTCCGATAGCAATGGCATGTATATCGTGTTGTTCTGTCCGCGTTCGAGTAACCGATCGATCGAGAAGAAAAAGGGAAAGCAGATCATCATGCTGAACCAACCGGCACCGGACGTGCTGCTGGTGCGCCAAGAGGCCAAGACCCATCATAAAAGCGCGATGGCTTTGGCCGTTTGGCGGCCGGGCAGGGCCGGCCGTGCGGCTCCGCGTGAATCTATCCACCTGACGATGGTGGGGGTGCGCGCGCGCGCCGTCAACCAAAGGCAAAGCGAAACACCCGCGCGCACCCGCCCGGAGGGGGGAGCACCGAGCACCAGCCGGGGGTTAGTGCGCTCGCGTTTCGCCGTGCTCCAGACACGTGTAACTCGCGTCCGTTACGTTTGGTCTCGTCTTTCGTGACGCTTTTTTAGGCCTTTGTTTCTCCAGCGACTAAAGTAAACCCCTTCAGTGAAGGAAACTTCAGTCCCTATTCTGTTTGAATGCATGAACTAAAGTTCATTAATGCAGATGAATAAAGATCGAAATGCCTCTAATTCAAGGAGGAGCGGGAGGCACATCTACAGGCGGAATGGCAGGGATCGCCAGCGTCGATCTACTCCTTGGCCTTCCTCGTCGCGTCCTTCCTAGCTGGAGAAGTAGCAGCGACCTTCTTCAGCGGCGGTGCGGAAGGGGGGGGGTGGCAGGGGCGGCGGGGGGTGATGACGGTGGGGGCCGAGCGAGAGGGAGGCTGGCGGCAGTGGCCAGGCGGAAGGACGGCGGGGGCTGAGCGGAAGGGAGGCATTAATAAGGGGTGGATCCTATCAACAGTCTCCTTAATCCCTTTTAGCAATCTCTTAGAGACTAAAGTTAACATTTAGAGACTAGTTTAGTCCGCAACCCCAAACCAAACAGGATCTTATTGACCTTGTCATCGGATGCTAGTAGTGGGGTCGCGGCCGGCCTGAACCAAGTTGCTGGCTCCCACGCTGACAGCGACGCCGCTGGCGTCGAGACATGTAATTTCCATACGAAAATGAGGAACACTTCCCAATTCCGATCGCCATTAACAACGCTGCGAGCTGCGTGCTGCGTGCTCACTGATCTAGCGGCAGACCTACCGGCCACTTGTGAATTGAGATCACGACAAAGCTTCGAATGTTTAGATATTAATTAGGAGTATTAAATATAGGTTAATTACAAAAATAATTGCATAAATGAAGGCTAATTCACGAGATGAATCTATTAAACCTAATCAGTCCATGATTTGACCATGTGATGCTACAATAAATATGTGCTAATCATGGATTAATTAGGTTTAATAGATTCATCTCGCGAATTAGCCTTTATTTATGCAATTGATTTTGTAACTAACCTATATTTAATACTTCGGTATCTAAACATTCGTTTAGTCCTTAGAATCAAACATCCCTAGATAATAATGAGGATCGAACACATGGTAAATAACAAACAGACGCGCCTCAGAACCCCTTAAAAAGCTGTTCCCCCGAACTGTTACGAATCTGTACTAGTACTGCAGATCCTCTTTTTTTTTTTTGGGACGAGCACTTGGTACGGTAGCAGTTGGTGGCCTCTAGAGGCACAGCACGGGCGTCTGGGCGTATGGGCATCAGGCCGACGGACGCCACGGGGGCGTCGTGGCTAGCACCGGAGCCATCCAAACGCCGATCCCACTTGGGAAATTATTGAGCCGACGTCCTGGGCGACGCGAACGAATCGGCTTTCTAGACTCTTATCTAGCGGTCTCCCTCGCTCGTCGATCGCCCCATTTTCATCTCGGAGCAGAGAACCACTGCTACGAGCACTGGAGTAACAGCGATAGATGGGTCGTGGTCGTGCGGCACGCAGGGCCTTTCGAGCATCCGCCTGGCCGGGTCAAAACGCGAGACGCGTGTGGTGCGGCGAGCAGGAGCGCTCCAGCACTCCAGTGACTCGCGCGGGTGCCAGCGACGTCAGCGAGCGTGCAAAGCCTGGGAACGACAGGTTCACTGAACGCCCGTAGCTCTAGCAGCGAGAGGAGAGGAGGGGCTGGTGCCGAGGGAAAGGGCGAAAAGAGTGGGGGATAAGATCTGCCCAAATCGGGCACGCGAGGACGTCGGTTTCTTGGCATGAAAAGGTCACGTGCGGCATCATTGTGACGGAGAAATGGCTGCAGAAGAGTGGTGCTTATCAGGAGGAGCTCGCCGGTGGACGTGTCGACGCCGAAATCACTTGCTAGTAGACAGTGTTCTATGGACAGAACGGGCCACGCGGGTCGTCGTCAAACTATAAACAGTCGGCCCATATTGTATTTCTTTTTAGGCGGGATGGCCGCACCAGGCCGAACTCGGTCTGTGACGAGTATGCGAGCCACGGCAGCATGTTGTAAGTTTAATTATGTGGGCTACGAGAAAACAAGCATGGCAATGCATGGGCCTGCACAGAAAAGAAAAGAGAAACAAACAAACAAACCAATTGAATAAAGATCGTGTTGTTCGCAGTTAGTAGATGTAGAGGCTCCAATATATTTATGCTCCATTTTCTAAAAATAAAATTTAATACTACGTAGTTGATTCGTCCATGTCAGGAGAATATGGATTAGTTCAAGACTGACGAACTGTAGCTCTTTACAGAAAAAGAAAAGAAGAGTCGCTTTCAAAACTAAATAAGTATAATCACAAAAAAGAATACCAAAAGAAAAATGAAAGCAACAGCGCTCGATTGAGCTATTTATTTGATGAAAACGGAACTTTTGAAAGAAAGGTTTGCTTTCAAGGCTGCAAGAGGAAATGAAAAAGAAAAGCTTCAGTACTCGAAACAAGGATAAGGGAATATCATGACACAAGGGATTGAAATTGAACAAAATGTGCAGTATGTGTAGTTAATACATATACGACGTAGTAGTTGCCAAACTCCGACTCGTATTTCTATAGATCGAACTGATAATCTGATTCTGACTCTTATCGTCAGCCTGAAACCACATGCAAAGATTCAACCTGCGAACAAAGCATTGGCACGACCGCACGAGTGCATGACACTCCCAGACCGCATTCTGAAAACCTATGCAAATTTATCCATCCACTTCAAATGAATAGTTCTCTCCATCCATTAGTGATACGAATGACAAGCTGATGTTGGAGGTTAGTATTGTTTTCTGATGTTGCTAATACTTTTGCAAAATATCAAGGAACCCATTGGAGGCTTCATACGACATTATGGACTCAAACGGTGACAAACAATTTTATTAGCACAACAAAGCCCCCGCACTCTAAGCTGAATGAAGAACGTCATTAGAAATGGTTACTTTCATGCTCTTTTTCCATCTATTCCTGAGCTATCCATAGACTGAAAAACATACAATGTGAGCCTAACATTGGGCCTGTTTGGAATCGCGGTAGGGAGAATCGCTTCTCAAATAAACTGCATAAATATAGAAAAAGCGCTTCCCTAAGCAGGTCTCGTCCAGCTTATATGTTTTAGCACAAATGGCAGCAGTGGGGAGAAGCGTGGCCAGGAGAAGCTGAAAAAAACGTTCCGTTTGGCTGCTAGTTTCAGCTTATTTTAGCCATAAGTAGGATTTAAGTTGTTCCAAACAGACCATTACCAGCCATAATCAACAGTATGATATAGGTAATGCCTGGTTTAGAAACACAGTAAAGTTGTGGCAAAGGCTCAAAGATTGGCAAGATCCAACATGCTGCTAACATCTCTAGTAGAAAAAGAACGCAGAAAAAAAAAGTGTACCCATGCCCATGCCAGAAAAAAGTACCTACTCATGCAAGCATCTGCTAATTGTCCTGTACGTTGTACTATTTGTACCTAAAGATTCAAAAGAATTTCAACACGAAAGCTTCAAAAACAACATAAAATAAAATCTCATTCGAACAAACATTTAAGATCATGGCTTCAAGATGATTCCTACCACACAGGTAAGAATAACATGCATAAATATCATAAACAATCCCTACGTGTTAACATGCCCAGGATAAAATGGGATCATGTAACATAGGCCAATAAACGCGATTGAAACATTTTTCAGTCATCTGATTCTCAAAAGTTGGCAGCAAAATAGCACGTACTGCCATGTGTCTAGAACAAAAACTTCAGAAAGTTGAGGAAGAACACAAGAAGACTCAAGATAAGGTTAACATAGATAGCCACACATGATGGGTAAAACTTTGTATATCCATCTTCTTAATGATCTGACAACCTGTGGGTATGAAGGGAGCAATAAAGAATGATTCTTATCAATAATGAATCAAGATCTTATCATCAGAATGGTATCTAGACATAAATCTAAAGAATAATGCTAACTAATTGCTGTTGTCTATGGGCAAGTGAATTTGATCGAGATAGATCGATAGAGGATTGAATTTAATTGAATTCTACTATTAAGATACAAGAAAACAAAACTGGATAGTCATGAGGGGATGTCACTTCAGCTTAGTAATCAGTTTATACAAATGTCATACAAAAAAGAGCTTTCACAACTGGTATATGCAATTCTGTGATGCCATGATGTGGCCCTTCTTTCTTTTTTCCCAGGAAATTATCAGAATGTGGAAAAGGAATTTTCGAAGTTATTTCAGCTTAGCAATCAGTTTTTACAAATACCACATAAAAGTGATATTTTACAATCTGGTATATGCAATTATGTGACGCCATGAGGCTCCCCTTTATTCTCCTTTTTTTCAAGCTGAAAACTGACCAAATGTGGAGAATGGCATTTTTAATGCAGGCATAGCACTGAACTAAGTGACGAAAACAGAATTCATGGCCTTTAACAAAGAGGGATCATCCATGAACAAGATATACCACAATCAGATTTTCAAGTCCTATAAGCTCTTGTCTAGGTTTTGGTGAGGTACTGAGGCGCAATTTTGTTTCCACAAGCAATCAACTAAATAGTTAATAACAAAAAAGAAAAAACCTACTCCTCCAAGCAGTTCTATAACTTCCCTTTCAAGAACATAACTACATAAGGCCACCCTCTCCATTCCTATGGATCTGGAAGTCCAGGTGTACCAACAAATTTCGAGTCTTTTCATGTCTCATCTTGATGGATAGACTGAACATAAGAAACCTTATAAAACGGAAAAACTTCATGCCCAGGATAGCAACTGTAATTGTGCAATGTGCAACAACAATGTGGAGGAAACTGCCTACCACCTATTCTTCACCTGCAGCTTCAGTTCAGCCTGCTGGAGCAAAATTGGCCTACAATTGCACCTCAACCTTCCATTCTGCAGGATGCTAAAGACTGCAAAAGACATGTCCAAAACCCTTTCTTCATGGAAATTTTTATTATAGCTGCTTGGCACATCTGGAAGCAAAGGAATGCACTGATTTTCGAAGGGAAACGTCCATCCATAAATTCCTGGGTCTCACATTTTGTGGATGAGGCCAGACTTCAAGCTCACAGAATCAAAGAAAGCAATAGGCAATCTTTCCTTAACTAGGTTGATTTAATTTAGCTTAGCCTGTTTAGCTCTTTCATGAAGCTTTTTCCTTTTTAGGGTACTTTGGTGCCCCTTTTGCTGTTATCATGTACAGTTTCTTCTTTCTTTTTAATATATCACAGTGGGGGCATTCCCCGCTGTACAGTTTTTTTTAAAAAAAACCTTGATAGAACTACCAACAAAGAATAATGTTCCTGCGGCTCCAGAAGAGTACGACACATTGACATTAACAAGGTTGTTCGAGAGTAACCTTAGCACAATGTCAGTCAATTGTGGGCAAGCAGTAAGTCTATTCAAGAAAACTAGAAATTCTGTTCAATCATCAGACCAACTGCAATAACACGCACCATGTCAGAGGTTCCCATCAATCCTTTACAAAATATGTAAGCAGGTAGCCTTGAGAAATCTACACCGGTGGGTAAGAAGATACTTGTTAGGAATTCCCTTACACAAGCATGGAAATCTCTGCTCACCCCAACGAGAGGCTAGCAACTCTGGGAATGCACCAAACATGAAGCATGTCCTTGGTCAATCCTTTGATCATTTAACAGGAGAGGCCTCATAGACTTATGTGAGGAATACTGTTTAGGCAAAAAGATCAACCAGCATCAAATTGAGCTTTGATGGGAAGCTAAGGATCCACAAAGCCTCTGGATCAGTTGATCAATTATGCCATATGCATTGTCCCCCAGCTAACCAGATATCCTCTGTGGATAAAGAGACTATGCAACGCAAAGATATGTAATTGATATGTTTGGGTAACTTCCAGCTACAACAATCATTCAGTCAATGAAAAGTACAAAGGTTTGCAGGGGCATCCTCCTAGTCTGTGCTGTAGATTATCTCCAAGCATGCAAACTCAAGGACCAGCACAAATCATCACAACTATTGAGTGCTAATTACAAACTTGTCGGATTCTACTAACCCATCCATGCATGACTCCCCAGCTATCGGATTTCCCATTCATACACCATGTGCTCCTTCCCAACAGTAACATGTATCTTTTTAATAACCTCAGCCATTATTACCTTCCTGACCAGAGAAATAACTTGTGGATTTTCCCAGAAATATAGCATTGCAAATTGAAAATATGCATGGAATTTAACAGAAGCTATCAGCCTTTCCATCTTAACAGCTGAATGTACCTAATTACACCATAAACAAGGCTCTCCATTACAAACTAAGCATAAATCAGCCACATGTTTTATTTAGTTATACATACTAAATGAGAGATTAAAGGATAGGGCTTGATTAGCTGAAAGGCCAAGGCAGTAAGTAATGTTACACTTTCCCATGTTGTATCACTCAAAGAAAATAGTAAATGGAAAACCTATGCAGTGTCCAAGGCTGCAAGTGATCCAGAAGCACTTGTTCACCAATATATAGAAGCATTGATGCTGTACAGTAGGTCAGTAGCTAGTACCTATTTCCTTATGTCCAAATGATTGTTTAAAACACATACATGAAACAATATATGTATATTATATATAGTCTAGACGAAAGGAGTATAATAGTTGAAAGAACCCTTTTCCTCTCATACCCTGCCGGAATATATTTGCTTTTCAAGCAAAAACGCAAGAGGATCCCTTGGAAAAACTTACAGCACAAACTCGTGAAGATCGCAATGTGCAAGCTAAAAGGACCATCCAGCAACTGAATAGACCCGACTCCCTATGTTCTACAATGTTGTACATAGCACACCATGTGCATTGACCAAGGAAGTACAAGTTTGAAGTATAAAGTCCATGTGAAATGACCATCTCCTACTAGATAATACGACACAGCCACTTCACCTCTTTCAAAGCATTTAAAATTAGGGGTAGTGAATGGAAATATTGCAATAACTACCCTCCTGATATCCTTAATGGACAACATTGTGAAACGTTTTAGAGAACATCAATTTGTGGAAGTTCCAAACAATGTCATCGAAGCTTAGTAAATACATAATGCATAGTTACTTAGCTTTAAGGCTCAGTCAAACCAAGATATAATTTTAAAATCAATTTAAAAGAACATAAGGAAACTCCTGGATAGTGCATCATTTCTATGTTTAGAAGAATTATAAAGCCAAAACAAAACATACATTTTCATGGTTATTTTTTAAAATCAATGTAGATTATACTTAGCCTTTGCACAGATTTGGATCAAACTCCCTAAAATGTATGACTAGGTTTTTTTTTCCCAAATTGCACTTTACATTGATGTGTGCCAACTCTAATCATTCTTGGTTGTGACAAAGCACCAAATACAACAATTTGAACACACCATATAGACGAAAAACACAGCAGTACAATTGCCTTCGATGTATACAACAATTCAACGGATCACATACAATGGAAACAGAGCACATAGCAGTACAATTGCCTTTGATGAGTATACTGTATACAACAATTTCAACACACCAGACACAAGGAAAACAGCAGTACAACTGCAGAAAAAGATAAGACCCCAAAACAAGACACAAGTACACCATCGAAGCAAACCATTAAACATTCATGGTACACATCAAATCTGTCATACATAATACTTTGTAGGCATCAAAACATTCCACAACATGCACAAATATATACATATATGGAGCAAACCATAAAATAACACTATTGACTTTATTCCCAGGCAGGAAAGAAGAACCAACTCACAGTGCATTCTCAGTTCCACACCCACACAAACTCCTGTTCAATAGTCGCCACGATACTCGCTGTAATCATCCCTCCCAGCGGGTACCACCTTCTCTTCCACCCGCTCTGCAGCCTTCTCCTCCTTGTACTTCACCCCTTCACCAATTGCTAGTCCCCCGAGGGCTCCAGCCACAGCACCCACCGCAAGTCCAGTGCCTACTCCATACCTTCCGCTCCCACTATCACCACCCCCTGTCCTACCTCTCTGCTCATACTGCCTGCTGTAGTCGACCGGTGCGGAAGGCCCTCCCGTGTACTCATACTGAGGTGGAGGTGCTGGTGCAGAGTAGTACCCACTGGGCCGGTAGTATTGCTCGGATCCGTACTGCGGCGGGGCCGAGTAGGCGGGAGGCGGAGGTGGTGGAAAGTAGTATGGGGAGCTGGATGGCGGCGGGTACTGGGGCTCAGGAGGAGGCGGCGAGCGCTCGCGGATGGCGACGCGGATGCGGAGCTTTCCCTGTGGACGGCCGGAGGGGCGGAGGAGAGGGAGGCTGACGAGAGGGGAGGCCGCGGAATCGTGGCTAGGGTTAGGGTTTGTGGGGAAGAGGAGGTCGCGGAGAGGCGAGCGGGCGGATCCGACGAGCGGCTTGGGCGAGTCGGAAGGCTTGGAGTGGAAGACGTCGAGGGACAGGAGGATGGAGGGATCGTGCGGGGAGAGGTGAGGCGGGAGCGGGAGGACGAGGCGCTCGTTCCAGGCGGGCTTGCAACCGCCGGCGTCGTCGGGGCGGGTGGCGGCGCGGCGGGAGGGGTCGAGGTAGGCGACGACGTAGGCGCGGAGGTCACCGCGTCGCCAGTTGACGTTCTTCAGGTGCTTCCCGGAGACGACTGTAACCTCAAGGTCGAACGCCTTGGGCGGCGCCGCTGGCGGCGGCGGCATCGAAGGCGGTGGGGCTTGGAATTGGGGGTGGGCATTCGGAGGAAGCGGGTGCTGGTGCTGGTGCGGGTGGAGGGGCGAGGAGGGAGACGGCGAAGCCATGGCGCGGCGGCGGAGCAGCGGGCTGGTCTGGTTTGTTTGTGGGGGCTCGTGGTTTTGGCACTTGTTCTGTTGTTCAGCTGGAGTGAGCAAGGAAAGGGCGATGACTGATTTTTTTTTTAAACCGGGTTTATATTTCACATATGTTTAGAGACACTCTTGAAAGAAAAGAAAATTACAACCGAGTCCTTGTAAATTCCTCCCGGTCTTCCTCGCCACCGGCGGCCGGAGTAACCAGCTTGAAGCCAACCTCCTCTCGGCAGCGAAGGAACATAGTTTTTGGTTGCCATCTTAAGCAGCACATCGAACACAGCCTGCTGTGTAAACGCTGAATGACCCGACTGAAAAAGATGGCCACTGCCCATCACATCACCTAACAACGAGGAATCTGACACCTCAAGAACCGTCGAGATCCCAGCTCACCGGACGACAATGAACCCCGAAGGGGAGCAGAACCACCAAAGAAAGGTGGAAACCAAAGCCCAACCCAGTTTCTTAATGAGTTGGTAGACGTAACTCTCTAATCTTCCGTCAGCGTTGACGGAGATGAGGAAGGGATAGAAGAACTTGATGTTGCCGCTGCTCACAATGTCGGGGAAACCGCCGGAGATGTCGGAGGAGCCCACGCTGAAGCTCGACATGGTGTCATCCTCTCCACCTCTCCGCCGTCGCACGCCGGAGCCGCAACAGCACCGGGAGACGAACCCACACCGCATCACCGGCATGGTCAAGTCTAACCCTAATCTACCTAATCCAAACCTAGTAGAGTAGGATATGTACAACGGCCACCCAATCCACAAGTCCCCACCCCTCCAACGCTGACAAGACCGCTGTAGGCGGGGAGGACCCGACGGATTCAGCGCCGGAGTGAAAATCGTCCTCGACTCGCCGTGTTGTACTGTAGAGAGAGGAGACCAGAAGATCCGAGCCCCCGCTCAGCTGACCAACCAGGGCGATGACTGATGAAGTGATCGTGCCGCGTCCGCCAAAAATCTGCCAACAACTACAAAGATTGCGGAGCACTGGAGCATGCTGCAGAACCCAATTAGAGCCCTTTTCACAGGCCCGCTACTTTTCCTAGTGACCGCCTCCTACTCCAGGGAGCACATCTTATTCAGTCTTCTTCATTTCTTCGGATGCCGCCAACCAAACAGGGAGCATATCCCGTACAAATAGCACAAATGTTAGAGATGTGAAAATTTCAAATGTGGACCACTGGATAGTATCAGGTGCAAATAGCACATTGTGATTGTTGAACTGAAAGACCATGTAAGCATGCATGAAGTAGCTTATATTTTAATCTTGATAGGCTAGGCACAACAAATTCCAAAATGATGGGGTGAATGCAATAAATCCTAGTGCCAAAGAGAGGAATTGTATTTAGGGACCTGAATAACTTATCAGAATCCAAACCTTTCTACACAGAATTTATATGAAATACCAGGCACTCCTTTTTTCTTCTTCTAAGGGACAAAACCCCTGTTCATATGCATTGCAAAACAGGACAATGAGTTTACAAGAGTTTGTACTGCAAAACAGGACAATGAGTTTACAAGAGTTGTACCTCTCTATTACAATGATCTAGATGAGCTCCTGCTCAACCCGACAAAGTCATTGGTCTGCATTCATTTTCCAAAACTACCAGGAGTCCAGGACTGAAAATGTTACAAGAACAACCCTTCGG
The DNA here is from genome assembly GCF_000263155.2 of Setaria italica. Taxonomy (NCBI): domain Eukaryota; kingdom Viridiplantae; phylum Streptophyta; class Magnoliopsida; order Poales; family Poaceae; genus Setaria; species Setaria italica. The sequence continues at coordinate 41,727,616 of NC_028454.1, read as the reverse complement.
ACTCCAAGGACTAGCAGTCTAGCACATCAACAAACTCACAGAACACAAGCAACATCAGTACAACTCCTGTGGCTCTCCCACGCTGGAGCAACAAATGTTTGAGGACAGAAGCTGAACAAATTGAACACTGAATACTGAAACTGAAGACAGAAATTCCTATTTTCAATACTGAGCAATAACATGTTTTATCTGCAGTAATCAGGAATTCCAGTTTGGACTGAAGAAACTGTAAATTGAACACATTTCAAATTTCTCAAACACGCTGGTGGTGCAAATTGGTGCTGGCGATAGTTGATACACATGTGCACTGCAAGATGGTTCGGACTTCAGAAATCAGAATGGGCATCTTTGCTGCTCACTGAAAATAAAAGGTAAGACAACTTAGATCAAACAAGATATATTCTTCAAAGCATACTATTAAGTGATCTTGAATTGATGAAGTGAGGTATGAGGCATCTACTTTAAAAACAAAGATCTTTCATGTTAACAAAATGAAAAAAAAAGTCATGGTACTTGCAATTGCTGAAAATGAGTAGATATTCAACAACAAAGGGTTGCCCTTGTACAGATTACAGATAAAAATGTATGCAAATTTCATTCAAGACATGAGAAAAAAACTTATTTCTTAAAACTATAGTCCACTGTCAATCTTCTTAATATAATGATACACAGTTCTCCTGCATGTTCGAGAAAAAAAACTATAGTCCACTGTCTTCTCAGAAGTTAAGTACAGTGCAGAAGAAAAACCAGCATTATTTGAATACCCATGGCAAAAAGAAAAATTGACCAAGGGGAACCCTAATTCAAGATGGATCCCTAAAACTGTGTCTGTGGCCCCCCAAAAAGCATTTCCATGTCCAAAAGATTTTCCAGATTGAACACCCGAGTACAAGTCCGATTTCCAATTCCAATACCCGGGTCTGTGTCCAAGTAACAGCAGTGAAATAAATGCATTGGACTGAAGTTGACAACTGTTGAACAGATGATAGCAGAGAAATGCTCCCAAAGACTCCCACCATTCTGATATCAGGGATTCCGCCATGTATAAAGTTCAGTTCCATGTACTATTCTACAAAACCGACTGAATACATAACAAGGCATTGTTGCAGTTTTACAACAAAGCCAGTTAACTACATCAAATAAACAAGAAGTCAACACCCATGGATTCAATCTCACGCCAGATAACTGGATGGAAACTCAAACATCAGAAGAAACAACTGAACTCCAGACAAATCAGTGCTAGCACATTAACATTTATGTTCACCTAAATTCCTATATTTCATTTCAATAGAATGCGATGGGGACAGAATCATACTGAATGCAAGTGATGTGAAGTGAAGCGGTGGCAACGGCGCTCACTCAGCAATGCACATGAGTGAAGCAAGGGTTGAATCACCGAAGCATGTCTTTGTGGGTGGTTTAGCATGACAACCCACTTCGGATCACAAAGAAATATAATCAACCCTCATTGACCATATCAGTTCTTCCTGTGGGTTGAATGACTAAATTTGTGGATAGGCCCGCCCATCTACATCCAGTCAATAGCTGTAGCTCGAAGTTGCTCAAAGATAGAGGATAATAAATGATTGGCTACAAAAAGAAGGACAAGGGATTTTCAGTGTTATGATATTCTTCTTCACATCATTTATTCAACCAGTAATTAAGGAACTAATTTATCAAAAAATTTATGGTTTCCACAGGTGTACCTGTGCATAATTTAGAGTTGGAAGTCTTGTTGGCTCAATTGAGGCAAAAGGTATTTTCATGGCACTCTACCCCTATCACCAATAATCTCCACAAGAGCATTTTCCATCTTTGAAATGGTGAAAACGGCTTACATCTCGGACCACAATCTCCCGTCCAGTTACCTTAGACATCAACTTAATAGCTACATGGCAATCATCACAGACGCGTAGATTCTTCATAATACGGATAGGAACTCCTTCAGGTAAGCTCAGAAAAGCAAATGCTATAGCCAACTTCTCGCTGTGGTGAGCCAAACTAACTTCTTTCTCCTCATCCTCCATGTCATGCAACACCATGCTCATGTCCGGTGCATACCCACACTGCCTGATTTTGGCCATCATTTCTTCCAAGCATTCATCAATCTCCAGTTGCCTTGAATGTGATTTATCTCCGGTGCAGAATTGGTGAATCTGACCCTTAAACTCCACCCAGCTAACTCCAGGTTCTTTCCTCACATTTTGTTTCCTCATGGTTTCTCTTACTGTACTGACATCCTCCCATCTGCTGCTGGTAGCTCGAATATTTGACAGAAGAACATAAGAGGCAGAATCATGAGGATCCAACTCAATGACGCGCTCTGCTATCCTCTCGGCCATGTCAAAATTTTTCTGTATCTTACAAGCAGACAGTAGTGTCTTCCATATGATCCCATCAGGACGCACAGGCATTGACAGGATAAGGGCCTCTGCTTCGTTTAGGCGACCCGAACGTCCAAGAAGATCCACAATACAAGTATAGTGTTTAACACTTGGCTGCAGTCTGTAAGTTTTAGTCATAAGCTCAAAACAATCCATGCCTTCATCTTTCAGACCACTATGGCTGCATGCATATAGCAAGGTCAAGAAAGTAATCTCATTGGGTTCTGCCCCTCCAGCCATCATTCGTTTGAACAGATCCACTGCCTTTTGTCCATGCCCATGGAATCCATAAGCTGAGATCATCGCACTGCAAAGCACAAGATCTGTACCACTATACCCAGAGAAAACTCCTTCAGAGTCACCTAGGCACCCACATCGAGAGTACATATGCACGAGAGAAGTCATGACCGGCACAACCTTGTCGACTCCAGCTTTCATAGCTTGTGCATGAACCTGCTGACCTTGTGCAAGAGCTGCCAAGTCCGAGCAAGAACTAATGGCAGTCACGTATGTGACTGCACTTGCTTCCACGCCAACACCTCTCATCATGCAGAAATACTCGAGCGCACCCTCTGAGTCTCCATTCTGCGTTCTTCCAGCGATTATGGTATTGCATGCCACAATGTTAAGCGATGGCAGCACCCGGAGAACAGCCTCCCCTTCTTCAAGAAAACCACACCGCAGGTACATGTGTGCCAGCGAGCTCCCAACGCACATGTCCCTGTCTAGTCCAGACCGCACAACATATGCATGGACCTGCCGCCCGGACACAACATCCCTGAGCCCAGCACAGCTCCGGAAGAAGCTCCCGAGGCCAAACTCATCAGGCTGCATTCCCTCCCTCCGCATGGCAAGGAAGAACCCCAAGCTCTCCTCGTTAAGTCCCGAGTTGGTGAGTCCAGCGACCATGGCATTCCACGTCGCGACATTCCTCGAGGGCATTTCGTCGAACAGCTTCCGCGCGGTTTCCAGGTCACCGTTCTTGATGTAACCCCCGATGAGAATGTTCCAGGACATGACATTCCTCTTGGGAATTCTCTCGAACAAACAGCGCGCGGTGGGGAAATCGCCAAGGTCGGCGTAAGCCAGGAGGAGGTGGTTCGCGGTGAACCGGTCGGTGGCGGCGCCAGACGTGGCGGCGAAGGCGTGAAGCTGGCGGAGGAGCGGGAGGGCGCGGCAGGCCCGAAAGAGGTGGGAGAAGAGGTCAGGTTCCGACCAGAGGACCTCGCGGAAGCGGTGGTGCAGAGCATCCTTGAGGCGGCCTCTAGAGCAGAGGCGGATGATCTCCTCTTTGGCATCTGGTGGTCCGGTGGCGAGCTTCTTCAGAGCTGGCCTGGCCATGCGATCGCGTGCAAGCTGCTAGGACGCAGCCACGACTGTGGCAAGCGCGGTTGCCGCAAGCATGGTGAGCTGGGGGGAGATGTGTAATTGGCAATGGAGCAAGTCGAATCAAGCCATGGATTCAGGCGAGGCAAGGCTGCAGTCGGCGGCGGGAGCGCGGCGCGGGTAGGCAACAGATGGCTGGGGCGCTGATTTTGATCAAACGACCCACCATGGAAGCCCATCGTGAGCCGCCCGTTACGATGATGGGCTGGCCCGTATTTCCGGGATGGGCCTCTCATGGGTCTAATAGATCTATTTGCCAAATCCATATTTTTTTTGTTTTATGAGTTTTATCCATGCTCCTCCGACCATAGTACCGTACAAATCTAACCAAAATGGTCAGAATATACCAAATAATATGCTGCCCGGACTGTCCTATTTTTCTTCGCTTAGTCAGCTACTGAAGTACTAAAATATGCCCGGAAGGATGTGTTCAAAGCGAGGATCCTATGTGCCATTCTCTCTATGGCCAAAAGGAGATAATCTGAAGGGATGAAATCTGGGTTTACAATCCCCCGTCCCAAAATGATCCTGCAGCAGAAGTGTAAGAGATTCTGAACATAATTTAAATATATAGGGTAGATTCGTTGCTTGTAGGCGAACTTGGAAGCAAAATGTAGTATACTATTGCTCTGCTCATTTATTGAATGGAAAATTCAGTATAGCATGTCTCTGTTGTTTTCATATGCGTTGCTTAGGCCTTGTTTAGTTGCCCAACTTTGAAGATGCAAAATCATTGTTGTAGCACTGTAGCACACTGTAGCGTTTTGTTTGTATTTATGAATTATTATCCAAATATTGACTAATAGGCTTAAAAGATTCGTCTCACAAAGTATAACAAAACTGTGCAATTAATTTTTAATTTCGTCTACATTTAGTACTCCATGCATGTACCGTAAGTTTGATATGATGAGGAATTTTCTTTTTGCATAGTGTTAAAGTTGGAAGTTTGGAGGGCACTAAACAGAGTCTTAGATTGCAACTACACAGCGGCCACCACCGCCGTTTTGTTTTTCTTTTAAAAAATGACGCGTAGTACAAAGCAACTACTAAAATCACCATCTTATAAGCTGCTACCAAACATGGCATCGGCCGATGCTAAGCAGCGCACCCTCAAAGTTTTTTTTTTTGGAAACTAAACGCACCCTCAAAGTAACCGAAGCATCTCGCAGCTGAAAACCGGCCAAACGCAGTGGATCCAGTTCGACCAGCATCACGGCCGTTGAAAAGCACCCTCATGCGACTTCTTCGCCAAATCTCAGGTCGCCCGTTTAATTACTTCCCCGGCGCGGGTGGCCGCGCGCGGGCGCTGGCGCTCCAATCTCCGCTCGACACCGCGCCCGCGCGCGGACGGGTTAGCTGAGGCCCGCACCGCGTCATCCACCTTCCCGGGGGCCGAGCGAGAGCGAGCGAAGGAGAGGGACCTAGGGGTGGGTGGTAGTTGGTCACATCAGGTTCGGCCGGGGCCGCCCGCGACGTGGGCCGTGACAGCGAGGGATCGAGCTCCGCACGTTGCTACGGTGGCGCCGTCCCGCCGGACCCCAAACCCAACCCGGCGGCGGCAGCGCGCGAGACGGCCGAACCCGAAACCCACCACCACCACCACCAAAACTCTCCTTCAGGTTCACGTCGCCGCTCGTCATCTCGCCTTCACGCAGTGAACCGAGCCGCGTTTAGCACTAAAAACTATAAGCCGCTGCAGGTTTCTCCGTCTTCCTGCCATCGCTAACGTTTCGTCTCGATCTTTTGTCGCGCGCGCTGCCCAGGCTTTGGTTGGTGCGGACCCTAGCGATTGTTCTCATCCATCACTGGATTAGCTCAGTATCTATGCTCTCAGCTGTGTTAAGAATTGCCGCGACAGGTGACTGAAAGGAACGTCGATTTGATCGTGCGCGCGGAGTGGATAGACATCCCCGGGGGCGGGGGCGCTGTGAGGTCGGTGCCAGAATATAGGCGCATGGACCCGTTGTGGTTGTGGGTGGTAGAAACAAATGACGGTATTGTTTTGTTCGATGCGGATGCTTCCAAACGCTCTGAAAAGAAACGGGGTGCTGAGCTCAATTCTTACGGCAGTGTCTCGCTGTGCATGCCCCTACTAACTAGTGCGTGTTTAACGTGTGGCGCCAATAGATAAATCGCATCCGTTCTGCTGCCCGATGACACAAGCGAATCCGCCGAGCTTTTGCTCGCTTGGAAGATGGATAAATTTTACCTGGCTCTTTTTATGGGGGAAAAGGAATGTTTGAATTGCCTGAATTCTTAACAGGCCATTAGGAAAAGGGGTTGCTACATGGCTAAAATATTTCCACTTGTCTGAATGACACTATGGCAGTGCCTAAACAAATCTCCATTTTTGGGGTGCGCATAAAGCATGCATGACAGTGGCCTGGCCCATCGGAGGGCAGAGAGCCTCGACAGGAAACAATATGATAAAGGAGACGGGAATCTCTCATTGAATTTCCTTCTCGCAAGGCACCGAGGCGGCAATGTGCCACTGTTAAGGTGGTCCCTCAGTTAGGTTGCTAATATATGCAGGTGCGTACTCGGATAGCACTTAGGGAGGCGATTGGTTCCAGCTACTTATTTTTAGCACCTATCACATCGAATATTTAAATACTAATTAGAAGTATTAAATGTAGACTATTTACAAAACTTATTGCATAGATGGAAGCTAAACGACGAGATGAATCTATTAAGCTGACTAATTAGGCTTAATAGATTCGTCTTGTCGTTTAGCCTCTATGCAATGGGTTTTATAATTAACTCATATTTAGTTCTCCTAATTAATCTCTGAATATTCGATGTGACACGAACTAAACTTTAGCTCGATAAACCAAACTTCCCTTACATATATGGCATCTGTGCCACATTGCAGAGGCACCAAATTACATGCATGCACGGGAATAATTGTACCCTTGCTCTTCCGGACTTCCTGTCCTTGCACACTACGATTTTAGAAGGACCACACCAAGGAAGCCGGGGTGAATATCTTCGTGTGAGCTACACCATCGATATGCAATTCAATGAATTGAGTACAATTCATTGCAGGAGAAACATCGCTTGAGCTAGGTTGCTAGGTAAAAATTTAAATTTTGAGTCATGCTTGGGTCAAAGCAATCTCTAGGAAGAATATTGGGTCAATTTGTCTATGATTCTTCTTTCAGGAAACAACACCTTTTAGTTAACATGTCCAAATATTACCTTTTTTTGTTTGCTATGGAAAACTTACTGTGGCTCTCTGCTTACTCCTTACACCCATGTGGAAAACAGAAACACAACATAAATAAAATGTTAGACTAGCTTTGACAATAATGAATAAGAATATCTAGAACAAGGATTAAAGAAAAGAAAAGGGCAAGCAAGTGAGCAAAGCAGCTGGCAATGCCAATAAACAAATGCAAGTACGCAAACACCACCTGCAACTGCACAAAAGCTATACCTGACCTGGAACAGAGAAACTGACCAGTGAAGTCCAAGTAAAGCAAACTGAAGCAGTAAATATCAAATTTAACGGGGATCTACTGTGAGAAAGCATGCTCCCTGGCCTTGGACTCCCTTGGATGAGAGTTGAGATGCCACAAACTCCACCAAGACCCAATCACAAGCATCCACTTCCTTTGCTCGCCTTTTCTCTGCCTCCAACGGTGGAGCCGGAATAAAACTCCGGCCACTTCGCCATCCGCCGGAATTTGATACTTCTCCCCTATATACTCACGCTACCTTCCACCTCCCCCTTTTACTTCTCTCCCTCGCCTTCTTCGCCACCAGCCAGCCAGCTCAGGTGGGCAGGCAGCGCCGCAGCGGCCAAGATGATGGCGGAGGCGTGGACGCAGGTGCTGCTGCCGTCGACGGCACCCTGCTTCTCCGGGCAGCCGTCCTGCTTCTGGCAGGACCGGCTCGCGGATTTCGGAGGGATAGGGGACGAGTGGACGGCGGAGGAGAACAAATTGTTCGAGGAGGCGCTGGCGCGGATCGACCGGAACGCGCCGGACAAGTGGGAGAGGGTGGCGGCGATGCTGCCCAGAAAGACGGTCGTGGACGTGGTGAACCACTACCACGACCTCGAGTACGACGTCGGCTTCATCGAGGCCGGGCTCGTGCCGTTCCCGCACTACAGCAGCTCGCCGCCGTCGTCCGGGTTCACCCTGGAGGATTGGGACGGCGGCGACGGCGGGTTCAGACGCGGCTACTGCCTCAAGCGCGCGCGCGGCCCCGACCAGGAGCGGAAGAAGGGCATCCCCTGGACGGAGGAGGAGCACAAGTAAGCCCCACAGCCCCCACCAGAACCATCGTCGTGCCAGGATCGACGGATCCGCTCGCGTTCTTGCCGCTAACAATGGCGAATTTCGTTTCGGCTCTCAGGTTGTTCTTGATGGGGCTCAAGAAGTACGGGAGAGGGGACTGGAGGAACATCTCGCGCAAGTACGTGACGACCCGGACGCCGACGCAGGTAGCGAGCCACGCGCAGAAGTACTTCATCCGGCTCAACTCCGGCGGCAAGGACAAGCGCCGCTCCAGCATCCATGACATCACCACAATCAACCTCCCCGACGAGGACCGCGGCAACGCCTCGCCGTCGCCGCCGTCCGCGGCCACCGCCGCCACCAACCCCTCCGTCGCCGACCAGTTCGCCGCCCTTGTTGACGCGAAGCCCTTCATGGCGCCGCTCCCGGGCGCGCTCGGCGTGGCGCACCCCTACGGCAACGTGAAGCTCGAGCCCAAGAGCGCGCTCGTGGCCGGCCTCGGCTTCGACGACTCAATCCTCGTGCAGATGCAATGCGCGGCCCAGTTGTGACGGGCGGTTCTTGGCGCGGCAAGAACCGCACGGAAGAAAGAACGGCTCCCGGTCGTCAGGGATGGGCCAGGTCGCAGGTCGTCGTCGTGCTAGGCTTGGTTGCAGAGTTATGGGGTATCAATCAGATGGCACGTCCCGTGTGGAGATGAGAGTGACAGAGTCTCGTCGTCGAGCTGCCACCCTCCTATGTCCAGCAGCTCCGAGTGACTGTGATCATTGCGAACCAAGAGGCCATGAGCGTGCCACTCCAGCGTCCAATTTCAGTTCAGTGTACATAAATGCAACCACGACTATAGGGCCCAAGAAGAACTTCCGCTGTACCGAATAAGCATTCGATGAAGCCTTTGGTTTGTTTCCAGCGTCACCACCGGCGGCTTGGATCAAGGATTCAGGATCACCGGGTCTGAAGATTTCTATACCGGTCTGTTCATGTATTGTTGGTGTGTAACGGTAGCACTCCTATCCTATGGAGATGGAGTAGCACTTGAGCAGAGTGTGTGATGCTTGTAACTTGTAAGGTCTCGCAAGGTTTTTGTCCGCCAATGTTGCACTGCCATAAGATCTTCGGCAGCATGTCGTCGCTGTAGAAGCAATAGGAACCTGAAATGAAACACAGCCGCGATCCGGCTGGGGATCGGTCGGTCTCACTCTCACCGTGGACTCTCTGGCTGCCATAACTACAACTCGTGTCAGAGTAGTACCGTACTTGCCATTCCATTCATGTGACCTGCCGTTTAATTTTTACCAGTCGCTAGTCAGAGTAAGAAAAAAAATTCGGCCGCATGCTTCTCGCTCTCGCTGCCCATGCGCAGGTGTTGCTCTGCCCCGGCTCTGACACCCTGCGATCTGGCTGCAGATTGGCCAGTCGCCGCAGCAGAGGTTTTGATTGCTCAACTTTATCAGCGTCTTCGGGGGTACATGTTCTAATTAGAAGAATTAAACAGGAGCTAATTATAAAAATAATTGCACAATCTCTGGGTTAATTCGCGAGACGAATCTATTAAGCCTATTTAATCCATCAAATGGTTACCGTAGCACCATATTGTCAAATCATGAACTAATTATGTTTAATAGATTCGTCTTGCGAATTAGACTTCATTTGTGCAATTAATTTTGTAATTAATATATATTCAATACTCTTAACTAGTATCAAATATCCGATATGATAGGTGCTAAAATTTAACGGGTACCGAGGTCGCAACAAGGGTAGGGGAGGCGCCTTGGCCTTGCTTTGGAAATTGCCTGCCTGCCTGAACACATGGCTGGCACGCAGTAGTAGGCGCTGAGTTGGAGGTCCACCGAACAAGAAGGCATCACATGCTCCAATAATCTCCCATCTTTCTCACCGTCCTCTCTCCATTCCAAAACAGGCGCCTCCTCGCACCGTTCATCAGTGCCAGTGGGTGCACACTGTGCAGGCAGCAGGGCAGCGGAGCTGCAAGATTCACTCGCCGCCCAAGTTGCACACACCGGCACATGACCGTCGCCAGACGTGCGGATCCACTCGAGGCCTCAGTGGCGCACACTGTTAATCGTAGTGGGCGCGCTCATTTCCCAGCAGCGGGAATACTAAAACGAGGCCTTTCCGAGAAAGAGAGGCGGCGTCGCTCGGTTGATGTTGATGCTGCTGTGCGCGTATGGAATCCGAAATCCGTGGCCGGTATCTCTCACCACCTGATCCTGTGTGTTCAGGCAGCACGCCCCACCGACCAGCCTCAGCCGGTGGCCTCGCCTCGCCGTGTCACCCCGCTCGCCGGCGGTCCCGGTCCCGGCGGTGCGCGCGGCGAGAGAGACTGAGAGAGGAGGCCGCGGACCGGGAAAGGGGTGTCAGTGCCACTTGAACTTCATGTGGCGTCTGACTCAGTTCTCGCAGGGAAATTCCAGTTGTGTCACGTCCCCGGTCCGCCAGCACCTGACCTGACCTGTGACCTGACCAGTCTGCTTTCTTTCTCCTCCGCGAATCATCATTTGCCCTTGCACCACCTCACAGTCCAGTTTCGCTAGCGATTCAGTGCCCACTGCCCAGCCAGATCGCGCTGCGTTGTTGATGGCCCTGAGCCGGCGAATGGGCTGTCTCGTCTGGTCAGGACAAAAGCGTAAAGCGCCTCGAAACTAGTACAAAACTCACACGCCCGGTGCTGCATGCTGACCGCTCCACATGAGCATCTCTGAATGAAATCCCACGGTGGTGGCCGGTGTCCCCTCGACCGCTAACTACCACGGCTTTGTTTAATCCCGCTCGCCTCTACTGCCTCGCCCGCCCCTTGCTGTGCCGATCATTGCGTGCCCTGCCTGTGTCCCGCGCCCACGCCTGAGCTCCGCTGGCTGGCTGGCTCCAGCCACACGCCTAGGGCCAGGGCCAGGCTGCTCTGGCCGCAACTTGCCGCGGCGCAGGCGGGCGGGGCCCCGGGAGCACTCGCCGGGCACACGCAAGATTCATGCGAATCCAACGCGACGCGAGGGGGGACGAAGTGGGCACCCCCGTGTCCGTGTGCGTTGCGTTGGTGCCTGCTGCCTTCCGTGCTCTGCTCCGTCCCCGCCGGGTGCTTTTGCTTCGCCGTCGCTTTCCTGCCCTTTCACCACCCACGCCCCCGGCTCCGCTTTAGATTTTGTTTTCCTGCGCCCTCTTCCTCCCCGGGAGACGGGCACGGCAACGGTAACCACCATATGATACGAGCACCCGCGTCGCGACGGGTACGGGTGCTTCTTTGCTTTGGCCCTTTGGGCTCCTGCTCCGGCGACTTTTGCTCGTGCGAGGTGAAAGCGCCCGGCCGGCACTGCGAGGTGAGTGCTGCTCCTTTCCGGTCTTTACCCTGCCATTGGGCGTGGGTGAAAGTGGTGGCAAAGCATATCGAGGCCCGTGGAGAGCTTCTTTTGGGCGTCATGTCGTCCGCGCTCGCCTTTCCCTCAGGCAAATGTTCGGATTCGGCAAATGGACGATATAATTGAGGAAATAGAGGCGGAGCGCGGAGATTCCAGATTCCGAGCCGCTTTCCAGCGTCCGGACCACCGAGACGGTGCCTGTCGCAATACCGGCAAAACATATCATAACCTGAGAGGAAAATAAAAAAAATATAGAGACAGAACAACCTTGTGTAATTGCTGAAGAACAATGTCTTTTTTTTTTACCTAGAACGCACTAGAGTATTGAGACTTTTTATTCCAAGTAGTTGGAGGAAGTGGTGCATGTACCTGAACTCCAATATGGTACAGCAGTTGGAGCATCTTTAACAGGTACAGCGAACTCTGAACTTCCACCTTAGTTGACATGTTTCTCTTCTCCATGTTGACTTGCAAGCAGGTAAACTATTGCAGTATTCACATAGATTAATGTAGAATAGCAAAATTATTGAGCTGGGCAGGTAGACATATATAGTTTCCTCTAGGAAGCCCTAAGAGCAATCACCAATCAGAAAGTGTTATAACTTGAGTTTGTCTCACCGGAGCAGTTAGAGATAACTGGTGAAGTGCATTGTTTAAGAACATACATACCAGTACGGATCTATGATGTGCCATTGACATATCAGATTATTCCACTCAAGTTATTCAAGAGAAGATTATTCCACTCAACCAGTTCGCTGCTGCTCAACGTGTTCTGCTGGCGTCCAGTGGGAAACCTGTGGTCATATGCAGACGCAGCACATCCATATTCTGACGCAACTGACAGAAGCCATGACTTTGACAAAGATGCCACTGAAATCTTTATCTCCAAATGTCAACCAGTCTGCAGCTGAGATAAATATTCTCAGTAGTTCCAAAGTTAATAATTCAAACTCCACGGAAGACCTTGCTTTTACACAGCTGAAACTTCAGAGTTGCAAGGTTATAGAATGAGCTGTTGAAGCTGGCACCATGAAAAGCGTCACCAAGGGTTAGACCTTTCTAAATTCCGAGGCTAGCTAAATTGGATGCTTGCATAACAAAAATAGTTCTGAATTTGAATTCGATAAAGGAAAATGAAATCCACTAAAGGATGTGACAAAGGGGCCATCTACTATCGCAATGCATCAATTCAAATTAACCGCACATAGAATGTAAGACTGAAGATCAAACCCAATAGGGAGGAGAAAGCCAAAAGGTGCCACAATGATTAATCAGAGAATGATAAATCATAAATAGGCTACCTGTTTAAAACTGCTTCCATAGGGTAAAAGCTAGACCATTTTCATTTTGTAATTTGAGGAAGTAATAGGTAACAGCAAACTCTGAACTTCCACCTTAGTTGACATTTTTGCAAGCAGGTTAAATTTTGCAGTCTTCGCATGAAAATAATGTTTAGTAGCAGAATTATTGAGCAGAACAGTTAGACAGTTTCCTGCGGGAAGCCTGCCAGTTCTTTTTATGCGAAGGTGCAATCTGAATACTTTTCTAACTTGAGTATCGGAGACGTCAGAAAGCTAAAGTGCATTGTTCAACAACAGACATACCAGTATGGATTTACGGAAATGCCATTGAGATGCCAGATTATTCCACTCAACCAATCTATTGTCCATCAACATGTTCTAGTGATCAATGGGAAAGCTATGATCATATTCAGCATCTCCATATACTGACGCAACTGGCAGAAGCCATCCCTTTGACAAAGATGCCATAGAAATATTTATCTCCAAACAGGTAGTGCTTACTGATTCCAACAGCTCTGGTGTCAACAAGTCTGCAGCAAAGGAGATAAATATTCTCAGAAATTTTAAAGCTGATAATTGACACACCATGGAGGACCAACTGAACCTTCAGAATCTGCAATGGTTAAATATCAGAGCTGTTGAAGCTGATGCAACCCAAGGTTCTCACCTTTCTGAATACCAAGGCTGGCTATTTTTTTTCTCGAACATGCATGTGAGCTGTGTATCTTTATATTAAGAAGAAAAAATAGTACAAGACATCCAAGACCACATGCTCGCACACCCAGATTTCACAAATTACATTTGCGCCCGTGCTAAATTTGAAAGCTACCATGACCAGAATACCGAAGCTGACTAATTTATGTTAGAAATAGCACTTGTATTTAGAATAGGGGCACTAGGCCCAAATATACATAGGTACATGAAGGGGGAAATATACACAAAACCCTTTAATACAAAAGGGAAAATACCAACAGTACATATACATCTAACACCCCCTCAAACTCAAGGTGAACATTGAGTTTGGAGAGAGAATCTGTGTTGAACCCGGGTCTGTGACTTTGTAAAGAAATCAGCCAACTGCAACTCCGAAGGCACATACTGAAGAGCAATAACCCCATCTTGAACATGTGATCGTGTATAAGAAATATCCACACCAATATGCTTAGTAAAATCATGCTTCACCGGATCATGGGCAATACTGATCGCACCTATACTGTCAGACAAAAGAGGAGTCGACACAGAATTTGAAACACCAAAATCCTCAAGCAACCATCGTAACCAAGTGACCTTTGCCGTCACAAGCGTCATAGCACGTAACTCAGCCTCAGCACTCGAACGAGAAACTGCTACCTGCTTTTTAGTCTTACAAGCAATAAGGGAACCATTAAGAAAAACACAATAGGCAGAAAGAGATCGACGATCAGAGGGATCACTAGCTTAGGTAGCATCACAATATGCCTGGAGATGTAAGGAGCTAGAGCGTGGAAAGAATAGACGGCGTGAAAGAGTACCACGAAGGTAACGTAAGACACGAAGACGATGACTATAATGAAGATGAGTGAGAGCTGAAACAAACTGACTCAGGATATACACAGCATAGGAGATATCAGGACGAGTAACTCTAAGATAAACAAGACTCCCAACAATATGACGATAACGAGTGGGATCCTCAAGAGGCTCACCATTAGTGGCTCGAAGATGAACATTAAGTTCCATGGGAGTCTCAACAGTCCAATGATCAGTAAGAGAAGCACAATCAAGAAGATCCTGAATATACTTTTCTTGAGACAGATAGAAGCCCTCAGATGTGGAAGAAACCTCAATCCCAAGGAAGAAATGAAGAGGATCAAGATCAGACATAAGAAACTGCTCACTGAGACGGGCCTTGACAAAGGCGATATACTGAGGATCATCTCCAGTGATGATCATATCATCGACATAAAGAAGGAGAAGAGTCTGACCACGTAGTGAAGTATGGACAAAAAGTGCAAAATCATGAGCACTAGCAGAAAAACCAGCAGCAGTAACCACAGAGACAAAACGCTGAAACCAAGCACGAGGAGCCTATCTGAGGCCATAAAGTGAGCGACGAAGACGAAAAACCATACCCTCAGGAACAGAATACCCAGGCAGCGGCTGCATATAGACCTCCTCACGCAGCTCACCATTAAGAAAGGCATTCTTGACATCAAGCTGAGAGATGGACCACTCACGAACAGAGGCCACAACAACAAGAGTGCGAACAGTGGTCATGTGAGCAATAGGGGCAAAAGTCTCGTCATAGTCTCGACCATGCTCCTGCTGAAAACCACGAGCAACATGATGAGCCTTATAGCATTCAAGAGAACCATTAGAGCGGATCTTCACCTTATAAACCCACTTACATGTAATAGAGCGCGCATGTGTAGGACGAGGAACAAGATCCCACGTGTATGCGCTAGAGAGCTGCAATCTCCTCATCCATAGCGTGCTGCCATTCCTGATGAGGAAGAGCATCACGATAAGATGCCGGCTCCAAAAAAACAGTAGCAGCATAAGCAGAAGGAGAATAATAATCAGGACGTCTACGAAGACGATGACTACGACGAAGAAGCTGCTCAGGAGAGGAATCCGCTGAAAGAGAGGCCTCAATAGGAGAAGATGGTGTATCAGACGAAGATGGCACATCAGAAGAAGATGGCACATCAGAAGAAGTCCGAACACGATGAGTATAGAAATGTGTCACTGGTGGCTTCACAGAAAAATCAACAGCCACAGTAGGACACTCGAAGAGAACACATCAGCACGATGGACAGGTGAGGAAACTACAGGAGGAGCCACTGGAGGAGATACCCGCTGTGATAAAGGTGATAGTAATAGAAGTATCAGGTAATATCAAGAACGATAGTGGATCAACCAAAGATGCAGGGGAAACACCAGAAGGATGAGGATAAAAAGGACGAGATTCATCAAATACAACATCTCGAGAAATCCTCATCCTACGATGAACCAGATCCCCACAATGATATCCCTTATGCTCAGAACTATAGTTGAGAAAAACACACTCAGCAGACTGAGCAGTCAGCTTCGCGCGCTCACGTGGTGCAAGAAGCACATAGCACACACAGCCAAAGAGACTAAGACTGGAATAGTCAGACGTCTTGTTCGTAAGATGCTCAAAAGGAATCACATCTTGAAGAGCAGAAGAAGGTTGAATGTTAGTCAAATAAGTGGCTGTAGACACAGCCTCAGCCTAAAAATGAGGCGGAACAGAAGAAGCGAGCATAAGAGCACGAGCAGTCTCAAGAAGATGACGATGCTTGCGCTTAGCCACACCATTCTGAGCATGGGCGCCAGGACAAGAAAACTGAGCAAGAGTGCCTTGCTCAGAGAGAACCTGACTAAGAGCTACAGAAAGATACTCGTCTGCAGAATTAGCACGAAAAACACGAATAGAGGTGTCAAAATGAGTGAGGTTCATAGCAGTAAAAGTCCTCACTACGATGTTTCATAAAATAAATCCATGTATGACGAGAAACATCATCTATGAATATAATATAGTGTCGATGGCCCCCTTTAGAGATAAAGGGAGAAGGGCCCCAGACATCCGAATGAACCAGATCAAAACGATGCTATGACACAGACTCACTAGAATGATAGGGAAGCTGAATCTGCTTGCCAACCTACAACCCTGATCTGAGCTAAAGACTCATGACCTGAAACCGATCCTAAAAGACCACGACAAATCAAACTAGACAGACGAGAGCCACATAGATGACCCAAGCGATGATGCCACTGATCAAACGACGAGGTCGACGAAACAGCCAAAGCGGAGCCAACTAGACTGATGGGCGCAGCAGAAGGAAGACGAAGCTAGTCAAGCTCCCAAAGACGCTGGGAATCACGACGACAAGGGCCAGTACCAACCAGCTGACCCGTGCGACGATCCTGAACATAACAAAAATTAGGATCAAGAATAACATGACAGTCATGATCAGTGGGCTAGCCAGCGAACATGAGCTGCATGGTTAGATCGGGAACATAAGAAACATCAGGGACATGAAAAGAGTGAGATAGGAGAGTGCCATGTCCTACAACAGGAAGAGAAGAACCATCAGTTGTATGAACAGTGGGAGAAATAGATGGAGAACGTATGGAAGAAAGACAGGTACAATAAGGAGTCATATGAAACGAAGCACTAGAATCAAGAATCCATGAACAAATACCTGGAGTAGACGTGAAAGGTGGTCCCATAGTGGAAGACTGAGAAGCAGCAGCAGAACCTGTAGGTGCAGAAGGCTGAGTCACAAAACCCGCAGCTCCTGGTGGCGTAGAGGAGACAAGGTAACTGAGCAACCTGATGATCTCTTATGTCTCAGAACAAGCAGAACTCCTCTAAGGACCTCCAGAACTAGAGCCACCAGTACCACTAGTACCCTGTGAAGAATGACCACCTCAGCGAGACTGACCCTCACGAAATTCAGCCTTCTTCTTCATGTAACAATATGGCTCCACATAGTTATCCTTGCCACACCAGTCACATTTAAGATCTCCACCCCCTCGATTCTCAAAAGAAGGCACCATAGGGGGAGGAACAGCAGGTCGAGTGGAGGTGTTGGTGGCCAAAACTGAAGAGTACCGCAACAATCCAGCAGCAAGAAGGTGAGTCTCCTCATTATGAATAGTAGCAAGAGCCTCCATTAGAGAGAAACAAGGATGTCGAGCAAGCAACTGTGCACAAAGTGGCTCAAACTCATCCCGAAGACGTGTCAAGAAGTAATAGGTGCGGCGAAGCTCAAGGGTATGCTGCTGACCTAGGCAGGACTGACAAGTGCTAGGTGACAACTGAGGACCAAGAGTGTCAATCTAGCACCAAATAGTAGAAATCTGAGCGTAGAAGTCATCAACTGTACCATCACCATGTCGAACAAGCTGCTCCTGACGAATGGTTGCTAGAAAAGTAGACCAACCAGTGGGCTCATAGCGCTTACAAAGAAAGGCCCACATGAGATGTGCAAAATCAAGCTCAACAATATCAGCCGAAACCCCGTCGTCCATGCTAGCAACAAGAATATAAGCAGCTCGAGTATCCTCATCAACCCATGTCATGTATGCAGTAAACTGAGACTCATACGATGCAAAACCATCATCATAATCAGCAAGCAGCTTTGCCACATCCGCATCATAAGCAGCAAGCAACTGATCCATCTCTTCAGCCGTAGACTTCTCTGGAATCACAGGCTTCTCAGGAATCACCGGGTATATAGGAGCAGTGGGACGAGGTGGACAAGGCAACTCGCCAGTCAGAAACTCCCAAAGACAAAGACCACGCATATGAATGCGTAGACGAGGAATCCAATCTCGATAATTGTTGCCATTGAACAACACCGGACAACGTAACACTGGGACACCACCATACGAAGGAGCCGAAGGAGCCATGGCGACGGCGAGAGCGCAAGTAGAGCCGCGGCGGGCGACGGTGAGAGCGCAGAGAAACAGCGGTGCAAGCGGTTTTTTTTCTTTTTGTTTCTTTCTTTTTCCTTCTTTTTTTTTACAGAAGCCTTATCTCTTCACGTGAGGACTAGGCAACCAGAGCGAACGCACGAGTGAGTTCTCCAACCTCCAACAGTACGAGCGAGTCCTCGGCAGGGCCGATTCTGCAGAATCGGGCGGGCCGGTGGCGATGAGCGGGCAGCGGGGCCAGCGGTGGCGATGAGCGGACAGGCTGGCGGGCGGCGGCGCGCACGGGCAGCGGCGGGCCAGCGGACTTCGGTGCGGGCGGGTGGGAGATCCGGCGGGTGGCTGGATGAGCGGAGACGATGAGCCACAGGCGCGGTGCCGGGGTGATGACGAGGCGGAAGGCCGAGACGGGCGAGCTGGGTGACGACGAGACGAACGGCAGAAGGAATCGACGATGTGCTCAAAACAAAGAGAAGGGAAAATCGATTCAATGGGCTGGTGAGTAGAGGCACGCACGTGCAACGTGCGGGGTGAAACAATCACCTAGGGCAGATGAGAAGAAATCTAAATCCTAGTTTGGCTCTATACCATGTTAGGAATAACACCTGTATTCATAATAGGGGCACTAGGCCCAAATATATACAGGTATAGGAATGGGGAAATATACACAAAACTCTCTAATACCAAAGGAAAAATACCGACAAAACATGTACATCTAACAATTTGGATGCTTGCACGACAAAAATAGTTATGATTGAAATCGATAACAAAAATGAGTTTCCCCTAAAGAACGTGGTAAATGGTCCATCGATCGCATTTCATCAGTTAAAATTAACTACACTTGAGGGGATAGTTAAGACGGATAACTGAAGGTTACATCAACCCAAAAAGAAAGGGGAAACGAAAAGGGTAACATACAGGCGCTACAACTTGCATGATAAATGAGAGAATGGATACCTACTAACCACTGCTTCATGGGTGTGAATGTTTCGCTTCTCAATGAAACTTGTCATAAAGTGAATGGCTTTGCCTCTAGAGCTTTTGTTTTTCTTTTACTCTCAGAAGACCAATTTCAGTATTCTTGTAAAATCACACACACTGTTTCATGAGCATGCAGATTCTCAGCAACTGCACTACAAGGGCATGGGTATACTAGACGCTAGGAATATTGATCTATTTCTCACCTAATCAAATGATATACAATCCCATCCTCATAGATGGAGTGACTTGACATTAAGAAACCAACCTCTAGAATTAAGGAAGCAAAATCTAATCTTATCTAAATAAGAAAGTGCATCCTTGGGCCATGAACAGTACACCAGCCTAAGAGACGACCTGGTGCTACTCCATCGCACAAACTAATGGGGTCATACATGACATCCTACTCCATTATCTTCAGGTAATTTTGAATTGTAAGGGCTGTGGATGTTTTTTTGACAAATAACTCTTTTGCTACATGGTTAGCATATTTGTCCTTATTCTCAAGAGGAACAACAGCAAAAAAACCCCTCAGTGAAATCAAAGCTATGGCAAACGAAAGTACAGCACTATGTTGAGGACGCTTTATCAAGCAACAAATTTCTTATTTCTTAGTATTGATATGGATGTGTCACAGTACGGTTATTAATATGGATGTGTCATAGTACGATATGCTCTAGAACTGGACCCAAAAATAACCAACGCACTGAAAGTTCTAACCATGCTGATGCACAATGTTCGGAATTAGAAAATGCTATCATCAGATATATATTGACACAGCATGAGATTTGGATTACCATAGTATTCATCTTCCCCCCGTGCTTCAATTATAAGCTACCATCCAATCCCGGCACTGCTATGTAATGATATATATTCACGCAACAAGTACGAAACGAAGTACTGCACATTACCTTAATAGCCATGTATAGTGGAGATGAATCAGAAAATGGGCAGGGACAGTCTGAATCACTCCAGATAGGAAGTTCAAGCTTTGAATTCACTCGACAGAATCATCAAGTCATCGCAGCACTATACTTAAGACACTGCACTAATCACAGATCTGTCAGTAATATATTGCAAAATATCCAATGACTGCAGATTGCATTTTTTCACAAGCACTCAGGAACTGGTATAATTTCATTCCAGTGTATATGACTGCATTGCAATATAGAAACAGAACCTTGTAGCTGGCAGGCAGAGCCTTGCAGCATCCATCACAAATTTTGGTTGGACAACCCTGTATAAGAGAAAATCCAACAAAATAAAATCAGAATTCAGTCACATGCTATGCTCACGTCTCATCTGTCATCCCATTGATAAGCAAGCTCTACTACCTTACCCAGTTGTCCCTCGAGAACATACTGTAAATTACCACATGCATTTCACTTCCATTTAAAAGGCACTTTAAGAAGCATGGACCAGCGATCTCCCATAGGCCAAAGTTCCATACTTCCATCCACCTATAGATCCCTTTACGGCTTTGCGTATATCAACACCGCTGATGAGAACGCTTGGACGAAGCTAATGCAAGCGCATTCTCTCTGCAGGACACAGGTTTCAGGCACAATGTACAGACACGCTTATGTCGCTTTACGAACAGATTATCTCACTAGAGCGCGCCGCGAGCAACCATGTGGGTACCGTCTCGGTTGCCGGCACCGATGGGTGGTGGTGGGGTTGACGACGGTGGAAAACGAACTCGCGATCTCAGCGTAGCAATCAAACCTTGGCCCTAGCAGCAGTACAAAAGACATGCAATGCGAACGCGGCGGAGGCGCCGAGGGAGTCGTTCTGGGCCTGCCTGCTTCCGGCGGCGTCGGGATGGCCCCCCGGCCCAGGCCCCCCACCCAATGCCCCAAACCGCCAGTAGCCGTGTTTGGTACTGTGTAAAATATTTGTACAGTATGGTTACAACGAGACTTGAGTTGTATTTAGTAATACAGTGTAGAGTCCACGTACTCGAGCCTCCTCATAAAATGTTTGTTGTTGTAACCATGACGATATAGTGACAAGCTCGCAAAGGGAGGTAGCACGATGCTGGGACCCAGGGCGACCGGTGTTGCGGTTTGGGGAGGAACACCCGTAATCATGCCTCAGGAATGTTGGCTTCAGCCAAACCTCGTCAACAAAGATCGTGTTTCCATTGTCATCTATGATTGTACAAGTTCGTCTCGGTAGATCCAATCGACGCTTCCATTGGTGGAGATTAGCGGCGGCTCGTCGCCGTGAGGGCTAATTTTGTAACAATTGGTATCAAGAGCTATGGTTTGGATTTGATCCAGAGGTTACGCAGAAGATCACTTGGAGATTCGAGAGTGCATCTAGAAGGCATCATGCAACGTGCGGTCGGGCGGTGCGGATACGGTGACGGGTGGAGCAAGGCGATTGCCGGGACGTACAGTCGCTGCGGGTCGGCGTTAGCGTCGGCGATGGCTAAGGTTTCTAGCCGGAGGGTTGTCGAAGACGAGGCTCAGATGCCGTGGTGGAAGAGCTGGCTGCAGGTCATGCCGTCTATGGCGCCGGATCCAGAGCGCATGATAGGAGCATGAGGAGGCAGCGGCTTGTACGGCAGGGCCATTGGTGCGTGGATATCTCGATGATGCTGTGAGATAGTGTTCGTGGCCAGCGGGCGGTGAGCGACGGACTCACGCAGTGGAGGCGCACGTGGGGACGATCTCAGGTAGCGGTGTCGAGGAGGATTCTACACGCCGTTTGCAGACTGGTCGCATCGTATGTGGTGGAGTCGGTCACGGATCGGGGTCGATCGGGACTCTAGTCCCTGGTGCAAACGTAATCCGAGGTCAAAACCACTAGGAGGCAGGCGTCAGGCGATGTTGCAGGGCCCAGGATAGCTGACACGGTCAGAGCTGAGATAGGAACAGAAGCAAAAATAAATAAAGGAATGCATGGAGTTGGGCAACGGCACGGTTCAATGGGTATGGAGCATGAGGTGCAAATATGACGAGGCCAGGTTCAAGGGCGGAGCAAGCACATTATCGGAGGATCGACTTCCAGTACCTGCACTGTTGGATCGACTTTCAGTACCTATCGGTAACCCCCTTAGTACCCGACGTCCGATACCATGGTATCGCTTGATCGGTACTGAATGCCATGCCATTTAGTACCGGTCAGCTCAACCGGTACTCAATGCAATATTTAGTACCGATCAGTAATACCAACTGGGACTAAACTGCGAGCCATGTCACGCTGTTGCGGGCGGTAGTTTAGTATCGGTTGGTTTTACTAACCGGTCCTAAAGTTTTTTTTACCCTTTTATTTTAATTCGTATTCATATCCGACGGAGCTTTACGAATAATATTACGTTAATATATCAACCCATTCAAATCATTTACACTAAATAGTTCGTACATCAATACTTAAGGTCTTAGAGAGAACAAATTCAAGTCCATAAGAAAAGTGTAAGGTAGGAGTACATCCATGCATGCTACATATTTAATAATTCATTTTGCTTATGTAGATATGTCACATAGCTTAAGTCTCCAATCGTAAAATCTAAAACTTCATCAATATAAGCTAAAGCATGAATTAGTGCACTCTCTAGCACTTCACAAGGACGGTCACATGCACTACCATAAATCTCGAACAATGGAGATGGTCAACTGAAATGGCCTATAGAAAGTGAGATGAGCCTGGAGCTTGGAATCTCTGGTGCCTATCGGGTTTCCATCGGTGTAACTATAATTCAACACATCCAAGACTTGAGTCAAAATCGCATGAAAGCTCATTGCCATCGAGGTTTGACCAAAGACATCCTAAAAGAAGAGAATAACGTGATGAAATTTAAAAGATGTAACATAATAGAAGATAAAAGGATGATTAGATATGTTTTCCATACCATGTCATGTTGATTCAGCTGACAAAGCCTCTCAGTAGTCCTAGTCACATTGCTTTCTCCCTTCTCGAGTGCCTTTATTCAAAAATATGAGAAGTCTGGTACAAAGTACTCATTATCCTTAAGCTGTTGTAGGCAGGCCTCCACGACAGTCCTTTCAAAAGTTACCCTACTTGGTGCTAATTGACCCATACGGCAATTGAAACCATCGGGATGGGCTGTCCTGCTACTCTCATCCCGTTGGCCTGCGTTTCTCAAAAAGGTACTTGAAAAGAGATTTTTACTCTTTTAAAATTCTGTGGACCAACTACCTCAGATCGCACTAAAGGAGAAGTCCACCTAGAGCTTCGACAACATCTTTCAGCCATCTAATATTGTCGATAAGCTACATTGTATGTAAGTAAATTTAGGAATTATTCATGTGTAGTAAACAAACCAATTACAAGAAGGAAAGAATATTACTATGTTGGGAATTGTTCTTCTGCTTCGATCGCCTTTTGGCAAGTCAATGACGCGATTAGGGAAGTGAATTCCTGGAGGAGGAGCCAACAGTGGCTCCTCGAAAATGTAGTGTCCACGGCGGCCACCTTCACGGCCGCCACCACCACGGCGAGAAGAACTTCCACTTGCCATAGTTAGCCTAAACTGTCCAAATAAAATTGTGATAAGATAATTTTCCACCATTTTTCTTAACTAGTCAACTTTGCCACCAATAATACATTGTCATATACACACATCATATACATTGAAATAAATCTAGACCATAATTTCACAGCCATCCACAATTCTATCACAATGCTACCCGTGAATATCTACATGTCCTCGAAGAGATATAGCTTTATGTCATAATTGTATCACAAAAGAAAATTACTTAGCATTCAATAAAAATTGGTATCCAATTCAAGAAAAATTATAGCTATTTTAATGCATCAAAATAAAAAATATCGAAAAAAGAAAACCTAACCGGGGAGGGCGCGCGGGGAAGGCGGGGGAGGGAGAGGTGCGGCGGCGGCCCGTGGTGGAGGCGTGGAAGGGAGAGGCACGGCGACAGGGACGGCGGTCGGGGATGGGGTGGCGATGGTTTGGGACGGGGCGAAGGCGATGGTGACGGGCGACGGAGCCGGGGATGGGGCGACGACGATGGAGCCGGGGACGGGGTGACGGGCGATGGAGACGGAGTCGGGGATAGGGTGACGGGCGATGGTGGCGGAGACAGGGACGGGACGTCGGCGGTGGACGAGAGTGACAGCAATGGGGACAACGACGGGGCGGCAGTGGTGGGTGAGGGCAATGGGGATGGGGCCAGCATGGTGCAGAGGGAGGAACTGCTAATTTTTTGAAACTGCTAAGTGTTTGGAGAAGACGAAGTATTTGTAGGTGGGACACTTTAGAACCGGTGCTAGCCTTGCCCGGTACTAAATTCCTCCATTTAGTACCGATTAGGGCTCCGAACTCGTACTAAAGTTGCTAAATGGTGGGATCTGAAATTAGGGGCATTTAGTACCAGTTCCAGCCTTTGCCCGGTACTAAATTCCTCCATTTAGCACCGGGCATGCTTCCAACCAGTACTAAAGTTGCAAAATTGGCGAGAGCTGAAACTATCCGCCTCCAGCAGTTTTCTTTCCCACGCACACTGTCTTAATTCTAATAAAATATTTCAATCATTACGACAAGGTTGTCACATGTATATATGTATATATATGAAATAGTAGAGATAAAAATCCATCACAAATATTAACTGGAGTACATTACATATGAATTTCACCATACTTAGAACCTATGATCGTCCACATCGTGACCATTAATCTTTGTAAAATACAAACTATGATTTATATCGATAATGTCGATTCCTAAGAACCTATCGACATAATCTAGCGCATATATTAATTCTTACATAAATGAGATATTTAGAATATAGGATCGTCCACATCACGACCGTTAATTTGGAAGATAAAAAGATACACCAATCCTAAAATAATGGTACAACATGAGATCTACGAGTCCACCTACTCTGGCTGAATATTATAAAGGAATATTGAAATAATTGTCCAAACGTCTTTTAGAGCAAGTGCCATATTTTCATAATAGAAATATGGTGGCCCAATAGCTTGTCTAGGCAAAACACCTGTTCACTGAGCATGGCCCATTTTGGCAATCCAAAACCAACCATAAGCTGATAGGTCAAGGTCAGTGAATAAATCTCTGTCTGAACCAGCTATTGGCCACCATACTTGTATTATGAAAATCTAGCTCCAAAAGGTGTTTGGAAAACTATTTCAAGATTCTTTTATGATGTTCAGCCAAAGTTTGTGGACTCGAAGTTCTTCTATTCTCTGGTATTGGAGGAGCGAAGATGTTACATCCATTGTCGGACCATCTGTATCATATTACGTGAAAAATGGATATAGATCTTCGTATTGAATGAAGAACTTGATCAATATAGGTAGGGGAAAGGTAGAGTAAATGTGTTTATAATATTTAGTGCTCACTCTAAAAAACTCTCCATTTTCCTCATTCTAAAAGAACAATAAATACTCCATTTGTAACATAAAATTCATTCTAAAAAACTCTCTATTCTCGTCACTCTAAAAAAACTCTCCATTCTCCTCATTCCAAAAGATCAACAAGCTAGTACTACATTTGTAACATAAAAATCATTCTAAAAAATTCTCCATTTTCCTCGTTCTAAAAGATCACCAAATACTCCATTTGTAACATAAAACTCATGCTAAAAAACTCTCCATTCTACTCACTCTAATAAAGTAACAAGTACTCCATTTGTGCCAGTCAGGTTGGCAGACGACAGCTCTCGTCCCTTAAGGCCAAGAGGGTAGAAAAGAGCACCTGTTGATGATGACATTGAGGACTTTGAGGAAAGTGAGCATGAGACTAGTAGTGATGATATTTAGGAGGAATAATTCACTATTCGGCTTCGTAGTGGCAAGGATCCGGCTGATAGTGATGGGAGCAGCAGTAGAGATGATGATGAGGGTGAACCTGATGATGATGGAGATGATGGTGAGGGAAGCAATGATCATGATGATAATGATAATGAGAAGGAGGAACGTCAAATGCCCGAGATTCGTAAGCCTCCATATCCTATGTTCAGGGGGCCTACAAATTACTTTGGAGGTGGAATGATTGGGGCAGCCAAGAGGTTAAGGAGAGAGGACCCCTATAGTGAGCCTAAGCATGCATATGACTATAGATTTTGGAATCTATACCAGCAGGATTTCTACACCACAGTCATTTTAAGGAAATCCAAAATCACTCATGAGGCTCAGTGGGTGGATTGGGACTCCATGAGGAAGAAAAATGACCCCATCTTTAATGAAGTCATAGAGGCTTGTGCTAGCAAAAGGATAAAGCACATCATGGGCTTCAAGCATAGTTGGAATCGGGAGATCATTGCTCAATTCTTTGCCACTATCTATTTTGGATATGTTAACAATGAGCGTGCTATGATTGGATGACAGAGGGAGAAAAGTACCACATTACCTATCCTGCCTTTGCCTCTATGTTCAAGGTTGGAAATGGTGATGCTCTTCCAAAGCTTCATGATGAGGGCATCCTTGAGATATCAAAAATGCATTTCATATATCCCAAGAACAAGAGAGGAGATTGGGGCAAGGTCAAACATCCCTACACTTACTATGCTGTCCTAAATCGTCTTCTTAGAAAAACTCTCACTCCTAGAGATGGCAACCCCTCTGATGTCACTCTTTTTCAAAGAAACTTGATGGTTGCCTTGAAGCCGGGAGAGCCTCAGTTTGGTGTAGGAGATTTCATTTGGCAATAGATCAAGAACTTATCGGAAAACACACAGAAGATCTGCAGCTATAGCCCCTACATTATGTTCATTATTGAAAAAGTAACAAAAGCCAAATTTCCTAGAGACGTTCAACATAAGCCTTTGAGACCTCTAGTGAACAAGAAACCCACCATGCCATCTGCTCCACCTGAAGAACCAACCTTTCATGAGCAAAGGACAGAGGAGAGACAGCAGCCACAGCAGCCAGCTGCTGCCCAGGCTGAGACTGGTCTGACCGGTCCCCTAGGCCGGTCTGATCGGTCTGGCCCAGGACAGCAGAGTCACACTCAGAGGCCCTCCTCTCCATTAAAAAAGTTCTTCAATATGCTAGTTGGGATCTGCAAGACTTAGAGGGACATTGAAATAGCTCAGCATAAAAAGAGGAAGGATAACAAGAAAATGAGGGACTGTATGAAAATGATGCATAATCAGATGAATTTGCAGCCTCCTCGGTCTCCCATCTCTCCTTCACCCCCAGAGATTGAAAGTCCATCAATTGAGGCTAGATCGGAGAGTACATGGCAGTCGGGTACTTTGAACAATATGGCAGCATGCTCTTTCCAGATGTGCCTAGCTCATCCTCGGCGCCTTCTTTCTCACAGCCACCTGTAGGAGGATTTGATGCTTTTTTCACTGATCTAGGACCGAACATTCATAGTGGAACTTATCCTTTTTACCCTGGATCAGCCTTTGCACCTTCTACCGGAGCACCTTCATATGCACCCTCTTCCGACCCTGTTGAGGCAGCCGCACAGGTGATCTTTGGTGCACCTCCACCTCCTCCACCTTCTTTGGCCACCCATGGTATGTCCGACAACAATCTTGCACCTCTAGAGGATATCATCATGTCAGATTCCATTTACCTAATGTCTCCTATACCTTGGTTGGATGATTAAAGGACTTCACTGGGCCGAGGACTCACCTAAAGATATATGATCGACTACATCTTCTCCAGGCCCCCTTTTTATGGATGATTGATGACAAAGGGGGAGAAGAGTTGAATTAAAGCCCCATATTTTGAAGACTTAGCTTAGCTGGACAGCTAGACCGGTCTGACTGGTCTAGAGACTGGTCTGACCAGTCTAAGTCTACTCAGCTATGCTGTTTGAAGTCTGTTGGCAGTAGTAGCTTGAGAATCTAAGTCTGTAATAGGAGTTATTGTTTAATACTTTATCTCTATGGTTTGAGAGAGACGGAGTCAAACTTTGTGGATTGTAATAAACTCGATCTTAACTCCTAGTTGTGGACTTGATGTTCTGTAATGAGTGCTATTGTGTGTGTAGAACTTATTTTTATGCAATTAAGTGACTCTGTGTTAGTTTGCATTGCATGATCATGACTAGTGATTGTTTTGAGTATGTGCTGCCTGGGAAGATCGGTCTGACCGGTCTACCGTCTAATCGATCTAGACCCTGAGAGCACACACTCGTTCCTTTTTGTTATTGTTTGATGATCTCTTGTCATATGCATCACATGTTATTTGTTCACACACTTTCTATGCACCCCACAGATTCTGAAATTTAGGGGGAGCTCCATGTCTATCTTGAAAATGTGCAAGTTGGCATTATAGGCCAAAGTTGATGAAAACTAAATCAATGCACATACTAAGGGGGAGCTCTATCTGAATCTCAGCATTTAAAAGCTTTAGTGATATATCTTTTGTGAGCTTTAATCGGATTTTTATCAATCACCAAAAAGGGGAAAATTGAAAGTGCATCTAGGCCTCTAAGTGGGTTTTGGTGAATTGGATGACAAAACAATTAAAAGACTAACTTGTTTGTCTAAGTTTGTGAGCAGGAGTTTATTCTTATACTCATATTGCAATATTGACTTACCAAGTGAATGAGTATCATATGGCACATAAAGAAGGTAGCAAGCAAGTATGTGATCCCTTAAAGACAAATTCAAGAACAACAACAAGCAAGAGTTGAATGATGCTTGGGGATGAGTTTTTATAGTTTGATCTAAAACTTACCAAGCAAACTGTTAGCTTGTGTTACCAAAAGAAAAGGGATCATCAAGAAAAGTTCGAAATATTCATAGAAGGAAAATTGCAAGACTTCATAAAGACATGCTAAAAGACACGAGCTTATGATCTACATATTGGTCTTATTAAGTGGAAGATTGCAATTCATGGAAGTTTCTTTATCAACCTAGATCAAGCATTTGAAGAAGACTTCAAATGGGATTTAACTATTGGTGTCAAAGCAAAGCTAAACTCAATGCGGCAAGAATGGGTGAAGAAATCAAATGAGGTACTAGAAACGAGGAACCAAGCAAGCTTTAGATAAGCGACGGCTTGTGCCATGGGCATATTGCTAGGGTGAAGTAGCTAGTATCCGGGAGGTTTCGAGGTATCATTTCTAGGCCTTACCGAGGGAAGCAATGCAATGCATCTAGTTTATCATGGTTAGTAAAATGGAGTGACTAAAGACTTCAAGTGTACTTTATTATGGACAAAAGAAAGTCCTAAGTCACTAGCTCAAGCTGGATGTGCTCAAGTTGAAGATTATGTTGGAAGCCCTCAAGTATCCAAACATTAAAGTATGGCAAGAATAAAGACTTACAAACTTAAGAGGATGATATGGTTTTTATATTTCATCTTGAGTATAGGTATGCCGTACTATCAAGAGGGTTGCAACATTGGCTTATTGACAACACCGAAAGTGCTCTTAGTTGACCCATGTGAGTTTCACCCTGAGAGATACCTTTGAGCTTGTTAAAAGATTACAAAACACATAACAAGGGTTGGCTTAACCTTTAGGTCAACAAGAGTGAGTGTTATGAGCATTGTGGCTGGCTCAGCTAGACCGGTCTGACCAGCCTAGTAGATTGGTCGGACCGGTCTAAGTATCAACGGCTAGTTTTTGAGTTAGACCGGTCTGATCGGTCTAGCAAACCGGTCTGACCAGTCTGATCGGTCTAGCAAACCGGTCTGACCAGTCTGTCCAGTGTTCCAATGGCTAGTTTTTGCTCTTTGGGTATTTATACCCCACGACCTCCACTCTTGGAGGTTGCTGCTCCTAAGGCAAAAACAGTGATCCTAGACTATTCTAAGCTAGGCCAAAGCCAAGAAAAGCTCTCCCCAACCCCTTTTTATGAGGTTGTGTGAATCAAGTGAAATCTTGTAAGTTGGGTGGAAGAGAGAAGTGAATTAAGAGCAATTGTGAGCTGAGAAGAGCCATCCATAGGTTGAACACTTGTGGTTCGTGTTGAGAAAGCCTTGAAGCATTTGTTACTCTTGGAGGTTTGCCTCCTAGACGGCTAGGTGTCGCCGGCTAGCTCCCAACGTGTGGTGAGCAGTGGCAAGTTTGTGAGGGCTGCGATCTTGCCTCCGCAAGGGAAAAGATCAACTAGTGAAGATGAGAAAAGTGGTTGAAAGAGACCCGGCTTGTTGGGAGGGAGTTGAAAAAGACTCGTATCTCAATAGGCTCCTCAACGGAGACGTAGGATTCATTGGTTGAATCTAAACTTCGGATAAACAAATCCTCGTGTCCTCTTTACGGTTTGCATTACTTGTTATATTCTAGCATTTACTTGTGCTTTCGCTCCGATCTACTTGGGTGTGTCATTACTGTGTGCAGGAACAAGTTTATTCTGCCGAATATCATCTACAAGTGACACTCTTCAAGATTGTTGGTGCTAAAAGTCGAAGAGGGGATCAAGCATCAATTTGGTGTGCCTCACTGCCTCATACCGGTCTGACCGGTCTGGGAAACCGATCTGACCGGTCTGTCCAGGCAGCAAGGCTCAAGGTGTTTGAATTTGGTTTAAAGTTTATCAATTCGCCTATTCACCCCCCCTTAGGCGACATCAAGATCCTTTCAATGTGGCTATTCTGATATGTGACTCGGTAACGACCGTGAGATTCTTAGTATCATGGTAGAGCATAATGTTAGATTCAGTTGGTTGCTGGACCGAAATCCGCTGCGCACTCTAACAAGTGGTATCAGAGGAATCTAATTTTACTTGGCAGAGATTGTGGTGATAGAGGAGAAGGATGCACAGTTGCAGGTGGAGTTACAGAATTGGGAATTGCAGGGATAGCAATGTTTCTTCGGGCAGCTTTGAGGGAGCGGCCAAAAGCGACAACTCAAGCTCAGTGTACATGGAAGTTCACACATGATAGCTTCAAGATGGCGGAATATTCGCCAAGGTGGAGTTTGTTATATATTGTGTCGAATATTTCTACAGTTCGGTTACGATGAGACTTGACTTGTTTTTGGTACTATAGGGTAGAGTCCGCGTCATACTCTATAACCCGAGCCTCCTCATCAATATGAGAGGAGGGATGCTGTTGTAACCATGACAATACAGCGACAGGCTCACAGGGGGGAGGCGGCACGATGCTGGGACCCCGGAGCGTCCGGTGTTGCGGTATTGGGGAGGAGTGCCCGTAGTGATGCCCCGGGGATGTACGCTTCGGCTGAACCTCGTCAATAAAGATCGTGTCTCCATTGTCGTTTGTGATCGTACAATTAAGTTCATCTCGGTAGGTCCAATCGACGCTTCCGCTGGTGGAGATTAGCAGGCGGCTCATCGACGTGAGGGCTAATTTTCTAACAGGCAGCCGGCCCAGGATTCATGCGCATGCCCCACCTACGTGAAATAGGTTATACGAAGTTCTGAACAAGTACTAAACTTAAGTTGAAAGTTTTTTTAAAAATTTATATGAGAAAATTTCGAAGGAGCCGCATTGCACTTATACCTTAAAATTTCTCTTGAAAAAATATGCGAAGTTGTCATGAAAATTTATGTGAATAAGTTGTTTGGAAAAGTTTGCAAAAATAAAAATTTATATGGAGGAAGAATGTTAAAACATGAAGATTAGGAGGGATACGCATGCACCAACAAGTAGGTGTCCAAAAAAATGACCAAAAAAAGTTGAATAAAGGACGCATCTTTTATGTGCACGTAAAATTTGAGCTTGAACAAAAAAAAACTTATACAAGCAGTAATGGCTTTTTTTGGAACCTGCCCATCCAAATTTTGAAAAAAAAAGTACAAAGAGAAATAAAAAATAGAAATCAAACACTTAAATAGTTGCAGCCTTGCGGGTCTAAGTGCTGATACCTGATGTGCACCCCGCAATTTTTTTGCTTTTGTAGTTTGACTTTAGTTGTCAATCTATATATAGTTTTTACGAAATTCGCTTTTTTAATGATGTTATTACCTAGTAATTGCACGTTAGAACAAGAAAGAGTTCAGCTTGAGCAGCACCGGGAATCGTTTTTCCGAAAGCTAGCCCTCGAGGTTGGAGTTGTAACTTTTGATTAGCCAATCACCTAGGCTTTCCCTGTCAAAGTGTCAAGGGGTGATCAGATAGAACCAGATGCCTTCCCCGGCTCCCTCTCGTCAGTACGTCTGTGTACCTGCTCCCATGATCTGGATCAACATGCTAACATTCTAGAATCCTAGGGAGAAATTATATAAGACGCCTTTCAGCTGGACTGTAACAACTAACAACATCCTGCAGCTGCTCCTAACCCCAGATCTGCTCTGGCATTTTTAAGGTTCGTTTGGCACGACTTTAGCTTGTGAAAAAATAGCTCTGACTGTAGCTTATCTTGAAAATCAGCTTTTTTTTCTCTGGCTTATTTTGTAGGAAAATATTTGGCAAAAACGACTTCTCCTAACTTTTTAGATTGGAAATGAGAGGTCAAATGTCCAAACTACCCTTATATTTCTTTTTTTTTCTCTTTTCGTTTTCTTTTTTCTCTTCATTTTTCTTTCCTTTTTTATTTCTCTTTTTCTTCTCCCGTTCTTTTTCCCCCTCCTCTCTCCTTATATAATCAGCTTCTTCCCTTCTTTTCTTTCCCCCTCCTCTCTCCTTATCTGAATGGCACCCGCTCCTTCGCCTCGGCCCTCCTCCTCCGACCCTTCGCCGCTACCCCGCCGGCCCCGGCTCCCTCCGCCGCCGCCCCTCCGCCCCGACCCTCCAGGTACGAGGAGGAGAGCACGTCGCCGCCACCGCCCTCTAGGTACGAGGAGGAGGGGTACTTTGGGGCAGCATGTCCATGCATGGAGGAGAAGCCGCGATGAGCCAGTTTGTTTTTTAGCTCTCTCACCGTGCGACGGCTCATCTCAGCGCGATTTCGGGGGTTTCTCTCCCGGACCATTTTCGCTCATACCGTTTGGCACGGCTTCATCAAAAACCGCTTGAGAAGTTGCTCGATGAGCCGTGCTAAAGGGGCTCAGCTCGGCCCGGTTTTCTCCATGCAATCGTGCCCCAGAACCAGAATCCCAGAGCAAGCTGACGGAAACGTCCTTTTCCCGACGAGGGAAGCCGGCCCCCAGTTGTCGATTCAGCGGCGGGGCTCAAAGCCTACGCTTTTTGTTCGTTAGCCATTAAACTACTGGTCACCGAGCAGTGGCTTTCGAGCTCTATTCCCACTCGTCCCATCGCGCTGGGTACGCGACGCTGTCGCCGTCCGGGCGCGGTGGCGGGCGCAGATTCCCCTGCCACTCCGCGACGGCTCTCCGCTCGTCGCCCCGCTGCCCGCCGAGACCACGTACTCCACGTAGCGGGGACTCCAAGTGGCAGGTGTGGGGGCGCGCCCATCCGCTTCACGGTGGCCGTCGCCTTCGTGGCGCTGGAGCTGGACTAGAGCTTCGGAGTCCAGACATTCTAGTACGCACATCCAATGCATCCCCCCTTAGATTTTGAGGATGACAAAACGGAGTTGCTGTCAGCTCATCTTGAGCGTGCAATGCACCTCTCAGGTACTTGATTTCAAATCATGTAGCACGGGCAAAAAAGCAGTAACCCAGTTCTGATATTTACAGGGGAATAGAGTACAATTCCGGGGAAGAAAGCACAACAGAGCAGCTCAGTATACATCCTCCCAGGATTAGATAGCAGTACTGCTAGCTCACTACAAGCGACACAACGGCAACTTATTGCACTACACCTCTACACTACTAGTAGAGTTTATTACGGCACACAGGGGGCTAACAGTATAGACTGGTACAATACAACAACCATACTCACGGCTTGACGTATTTACAGTCACGCGGGATGCAACGTAACTAGCCACTGAGGGCAGTCCGGCCTCCTTCCAGCAAGGGAGTAGTATGCAAGAACCTGAGCTTGGTTACCAACACAAGGCTGCTGTCCATCTGCCATCATCCGATATACGCTCTCGGGGCTGAGAGGTGCGAACTCGATGTTCCAGAAGGGCCTGGCCATGAGCAGGAGGTCCTGGCCTGTTGGAGAGGCCCTGTACCCCTCCACCCATATGTACCTCAGCGACGGCATCTGGAGAACGGCGACCGCCAGAGCTCGCTCGCTGAAGCAGCAGCTCCTCAGCTCCAGCTTCCGCAGGTTGGTGCACCCCATTGCAAATTGGATCAAACCATTGTCCGATTCGCCGACGTTGCCAAGCAGCATGTATTGTATGTTCCCACTGAATTGTCCAATGTAGCCAAGGCCTACATCCGAAAGCCCTCCCGGTCTCAGGTAGAAGGCAAACCTCCGGAGTTTGGTGCAATTTCTCAATAGAGCACGGACACCATTGTCAAGCGGCAGGTCTGTTACTTCCTTCTGTTGGTCAAGAAGAACAAGCCGGAAGTCATAGAGATTCTTGCAGAAAGTCCCAATGGATTCCAGGGCTCCGTTGGTGATATCAGACACATAGGCAGCAATGTACTCCAGTTCACGGCAACCAACAGCTACAGCTGTCAAGCCTAACTGAGAGACTCCTCCTTGCTCTTCTTGACCTGGGTCATCCTCCCCCCGCTCAATTCGGAGTCTTCGTAGCTTCTTGCACGTATCAGCAACAACTTCTAGTCCTCGGTCCCCAATCACATTCCTCACCTGTCGAGGAGTGTCCATCATGTCAATTGAAATGAGATATTCACTAATTTCAGGTGCAAATACAGTAGAATAGATGTACGAAAAGCATTACCTCAAGAACCAGTAGGTTGGGGCATTTAGCAATAAGTTGGCAATGATCTTCAGTTGTGAGCAAAGTGTACTGCAAGTCCAGTTTCTTCAGTGTTGCAGAAAATGGAAAGATAATAGGCATCTCATTTTTACCCATGAAGGTAAGACTTCCCAAGAAGCATAGTCTGGGTGGGAATTGAACCTTTTCATACTTGGTGCACTCTCCTACTTCAGAAAATGCTCCTCCAGCAAATTCTTGTAATGCTTTGGAGGTTTGGAGAAAACCAATCAGATCTGAAAGATCACAATCACTCATCTTCAAAGAAATAAGTGATTTACAGTTCTTTGCAAGAAGCTCCAGATCTGATGGCTCCACTTTGAGATCAGTCATGTAGAAGTTCAGTGTCACAAGAACAGAATTGTTGACAGCTAGTTCATGGAGCCATTCACTGCCCTTATCTCCAATTTTGCATTCTTCCAGAAATAAAGTTCTCAGAGATCTGTTGAGACAATTTAGAATGAGTTACTTTGAAGATCTCAAGCAATCATAGCAGCTAGAACGATGTATTCATTGTGCAGCAGGAATATAACACTAAAAAAATGTTGCTAGAGAGACTTAGAAATAGAAAGAAGGTAAAGATGCTGCTTGAAATGTAATTATGGTTGACGACAGAGCAAATGACTTGCAACCAGAGAAGTTACCGCAGTTTGTTGTCTTCAGTATCAAAATGAAAACCAGCTTCAATACACAAAAGTAACAATTGACTCTTTGAAATTGGAGATACATATTTATCAAACGCAAATCATTCACTATTCAGTTTCCATATTCAGCTGATTCAATATCATAGTTACAGGATTCCAACTAAAAAATAAAACCATCTGAGATACTTTGGGCAAAAAGAGAAAGAAGGTAAAGATGCTGCTTGAAATGTGATCATGGTAGAATTGATTGATAACAGGAACCAACAACATGCAAAGCTGCCAGTGAATTTTTGTCAAAATACGTTTCATTAAGGACAACGTAGTCCTATTCAATTCCAATCAGCATGGTACACAAGTACCCATGGGAACGATAGATCACCTGCCATTTTGGCAATAACTCAAACTAGCCGCTTGTGCAAAACTGCGTTACTAGATGGGGAATAGAATACTGGGCTAGCAAACGATCAAACCTCAACTACTCTGAAACTGTCCTGTGCATTCTAACGCTGATACCAATTTGGTCAAGAAAATTCTGCATCCTGCCCGTATTACAACATGTGTCTACTTATCCGTCACTCCGTTTAGGAACATCTCCGCCGGATAAACCACGATTTCTCTGAGAGGGGGGAAAAGATCAAGTACTGAATCGCGCAACTATCCAGCTTACTTTCCCAGCACACCGTAATGGGAAAGCACAAAGCAGGCTGAACTAGCAAGGTGTTGCAGACGGCAGATCACCAGAGCAACACAGGGAACCGGAAAAGCAGCTATTACCTGCAAGAGCGCGCGACCAGGCGGAGGGCGTCCGTGGAGAAGTCGGAGCACTTGTCGAGCTTGAGCACCTGCAGCATGTGGCCTCGCGCGCGGACGAGCACGGCGATGTCCTCGTCAGTGACGGTCATGCGGCGCAGGTGGACCGCCTTGAGGCACTCGAGCGTCGCGGCGAGCTGGGCGACCCAGGGCGCGGCGTAGGCGCCCCAGTCCTCGGGTATGAGGCCGTACATGGAGGCGCGGGGCTTCCCCTTGAGCGCGAGCGACTCGAGCCGCGGGAACCTGGCCAGCAGCCGCGCCGGCTCGACGGCGTAGCAGAAGCCGACGGTGACGTGCTTGCGCGAGAGCGCGTCGATGCGGTGCCAGCGGCGGCACACGAGCGAGGCGGCCTCCCGGTCGCGCGGGTCGTCCACGTAGCCGAACACGAGGTGCAGCGCCTCCTCGGGGACGCCGCCGCTGCCGCCGAAGCTGAGCGCGCGGCTCAGCCGGCGGGGCTCCGGCACCTCGCCACCCATCGGCGGGAGCGGATCGGCTACCCCGCGGGGCCGGATCGCCGGAGATCTAGGCCGAGCGCGGGCATGGAGATTTTTGCTGCCCCTTCTCTGCTGTGATTTCCGCGGGTGGGCTTGTGAGAGGACGGGACTATGGGAGGAGGAGAAGCGGAGGGAATTATTGGAGGGAGAAGAGAAGCAAAGCAAGGCTGCAAGAGTGAGGTGAGGAAGGATGAGGAGGAGCAGCGGGGGACGGGGGATTGGAGAGGCAGCGTTTACTTCGTTCCTGCGCCGATCAGCCGGTGGTGCCGCGCCACGTAAGCACTGGAGTGGAGGAGATAAATGGCGTCGCCCGCCGGGCACAGCACAGTGCTCAGTGAGCTGCGCCACAACCAGCTCAAAAGGGGCCAGTCTGTAATTATCAAAATAAGGGGGGCCTGTCTGTCATAAGAAAAAATTAGTTAAATGCCCATTTTGTAGGCAGAACTGATTTTTTATGTGAACTTATCTGAGTCTAATACTTGATGGTACTCAAATTCAGCAGGAAGGTAAATCACGGACCTGACGTATGGTTGAACGAAACGTAGAATTTTGTGTATCTTGAGAGGTGAAGGTTGGAAAAGACAAAAACGAACAAACAAACAATTGGTATGAGCTAATCATGTGGTATGATGTCTAGCAGCCGGTGGATTTGGTCTGCCATATGCGATCAGTGGATGAACCCTTCTTTTCTTCCGCAAGACTGCGCTATGTACCACTGCTCTTAATAGTGCCCATCGCTGCCTTGTTGGCTCTTTCTTGCTCTAGTTGCCTGACCATCTAAAATTAATTTAGAGGTGTCATTTTCAACAGACCACCATTGCTAAAATTGACAATACATAATTCCGCGGAGACTAGTCTACAAGCTACTATGAGATAAGTGTATCGCATATTTGTTTAGTCGCAGCATTACAAACCCGTAAATCGTGAAAGAAAATATAGTAGTACTATACTACGCGATCGTTTTAACCGTATTCGGATGGGTGCCTGACTTATCGGACCAATATTTTATGGTGAGTTGTGACTAAATGTATCAGTGCCTCCGGTATTTTCATTAGCCCAAAAACTTCCCTAGCAAAGCTTGTTTTCTACTCTATTCATGCATGTGTCCCAGTCCCCCGCACTGACGGAGCCAAAATTAGCATACGCTGCCATCCCGGTTTTATTCTTAAAGCTCAAGTGGCCTCCTTTTTTCTCCGTTGTTGTCGTGATACTTGAACAAGTGGTTAATTTGAAAAATTAAAGTCTCCACAATGTACACAAACTAGATTGCGAAAAAAAATAATCGCCCTACAAAAAAAACATAAAGCTTGAACAGAGCAAATATCTTGTGCAGTGAAGCGAGCAGCATAGTGCTCCGTATTTGGGTTTGTTGGAATCGGACCTCGATGGGCGAGAAGCCGAGAATCCAATCCACTAGAGGGCGTCATTTCTCAGGTGCACCAACCACCTCGCCGGCCGGGTGGTCCCCCCCTCCCTGCAAACGAAGCCTGCCATCGCCGCCGGTCGGCCCACGTGAACGGGAGGTGGTGTGCTGACTGCTGAGGAGGGGCCTGAGGCCTCTTCTGTGAACAACGGTCTTCTCGTCAGCATTCACTCGACCGACATGTGGGTCTCCATTACCGTACGGAGTAACAGCAGATCTTGGGAGCTTTTGCAATCGTAGCATGCCCATGATATCAGGGCGGCTCTATCTGAAACGCAGGGAAAGTTCCCAAGTTTCTACAGGAAGTGATACATTTGTAAAGCTATTTTCGTGCAACATTGAAATTTCTTTCGTATTCTTAGATAATCACTAGTACACTGAAAAGAAAATTTAAAGGAACACCTACGTACTACTGCAAAATCCTTCCGGAATGTCTGACTTTACACTAACTCGACATGATTTTCCAAGCTCTTTTTTCTCCTCCCGTCATGGCATATATCTTTTTCATTCAGTTGAGCAAGCAAGCAACAAGAATAAACATACACACACTACAAAGGACACAATTACCCGCAATACTGATCCGTTTACTCATTACACTACGCAAAGTCTTCCCATCGTAAAAGGACAGCTAGGCCAGCAAGTACACCGTACACCGATCTGGCGATCTGCGTGTTTACACCGAGCTCTTTTCTGTTGCCGCAATCATACGCGCGAGCGCTGTACACGCCTGTACCCATCGGCTGCGCGGCTGCCTTCCTATCCGTGTTTGCGGCCATTGTTGACGTTCTAGAACCGTTACGGGAAAACATGGCCGTACCTGATTCCAGGGCCTAATTTCGTGAAGGAATTGATCCGGCTAGCTGACCCTTTCGTAAAGAATGGATCCAATCCAACTGACCGTTTCGTAACGCGGCAAGTACCGCGTCGCACCGGCCGGTGCAGTGCAGTGAATACAGCTAGCGGCGCCACCTGCACAACAGCGCCATGCTAGTTTTAATCTCATCCGACTCTATCCAACAAACAACTAAGTCGGACTCCTTGATCGCGTCCTGATCGGGAGCGCCCAACCGAACATGGTTGGCGGGCTCCCGTTACGCAGCGCTATAAAAGAGAAAGGGGGGAGTCGGAGGCACGCACGCCAAGGTTCGTTGTGCCCACCAGGCCCACCTGACAAACCCTAGACCGGTCATCCTAGCGCTAAAACGGCGGGAAGTTCCACCGCCCACACTCGTCGTCAACGCCGCTGTCATCGCCATGGCGAGCTCGTCCACCAATTCTTCCACCCTTAAAATTTTTAGATTTAGAGAAATGCATTGATTGAATTAAGGGAAACTATGTTAAGAAAATTTAGAAAGACACCAAACAAATCACAGGAATTTTAGAAATAATTCACACAGACATCTGTGGTCCATTTCCAGTGATATCTGTGGATGGTTATGATTCATTTATAACATTCACAAATGATTATTTACGTTATGGCTATATTTATCTAATTAAGGAACGATCAGAAGCGTTGGATAAATTTAAGATATTCAAGGTTAAAGTAGAAAATCAGCATAATTTAAAGATTAAAATAGTAAGATCCGACCATGGGGGAAGTACTACGGTCAACATACCCCATATGGCCAAGTTCCTGAACCTTTTGCAAAGTTTCTATAGGAAAATGGCATAGTTGCCTAGTACTCCACACCGGGCAAGCCTCAGCAGAACGGAGTAGCTAAAAGACGCGACCGTACATTAATGGATATGGTGAGAAGTATAATAAGTTACTCCACTTTAACGATTAATTTGTGGATGGAGGTATTAAAAACCGCCATTCACATTCTTAATCGGATTCCCAATAAGTCTGTGTCTAAAACACCATATGAGTTGTGAACTGGAAGAGAGCCCTCACTAAACTATTTGCATGTGCGGGGCTGTTCGGCTGACGCTAAAGTATTTAATCCAAATATTGGAAACTAGATCCTAAGACAGTCAATTGTCATTTCATTGGCTATCCAGATAAATCAAAAGTTTATCGTTTCTACTGTCCTGACAGAAATACTAAGTTTGTAGAAACGAGATACGCTGTCTTTTTGGAGGATGAGATGATCAGGAGGAGCATGGTAGCCCGAGAAATTAGCCTTGAAGAGACGCGGGTATACGTACACTTCGATGATTCAGGAACTATTTTTCTCGATACTTGTTGCTGCTGCACTGACAGTGCAGGATACTGTGGTAACACCACCTGTTGTTAGTTCTCCCGTGGCAACAACAAATGAAGATGAGAAACCTATCCTTCAGGATCCTATAGAATCTGTTGTCACACATGAGGAAGAGCTGCAACAGCCCCATATGGAAGATACGCCAAATGTTGAGATCCCTAGAAGGTCTCGTAGAGTTAGAAATCCAGCTATTCCTGATGACTACGAAGTCTATGTTAGTGAAGAAGTTCAAATGGAGGGAGATCCCACCTCATTTGAAGAAGCCAAGAGAAACGCTCACTCAACAAAATGACTTGAAGCTATGGAACATCAAATGAGATCTATGAGTAGCAATAAAGTCTGTGATTTAGAAGAAATTCCTAAAGGAGCTAAGACAGTAGGCTGTAAATGGGTCTACAAAATAAAATGTGACTCCAAAGTAAATGTGGAAAGATATAAAGCGCGACTTGTGGCAAAAGGTTTCATGCAAAGAGAAGAAATAGATTATAATGAGACATTTTCTCCAATCTCATGTAAGGATTCCTTTAGAATCATAATAGCTTTAGTGGCGCACTAAGACTTAGAATTACATTAGATAGATGTAAAGACGACATTTCTCAATGGGGATTTGGATGAAAATATTTGCATGGCACAACCCAAAGGTTTTGTCGTGGAAGGAAAAGAACATATGGGATGCCACTGAAGAAATCCATTTACGGATTAAAACAAGACTCTAAACAGTGGTATTTGAAGTTTGATGAAACTATAAGAAAATTTGTGTTTAATAAGAATAAGGAGGACAATTACATTTACGCAAAGCTTAAGAATGGGAAATTTATTTTCCTCAACCTGTATGTAGATGACATCTTACTCGCTAGTAGTGATGTTAATCTGCTATTGGAAACGAAGAAGTTTTTGTCCTCAAATTTTGACACAAAAGATCTCGGTGAAGCATCGTTCGTTTTAAGAATTGAAATTCACCGAGACAGAAGTAAAGGGGTTTTAGGATTATTGCAAAAGGCATACTTAGAAAAGATCCTAAAGAAATATAGTATGCATACGAGTAAATTTACGCCTGCTCCCATAGTCAAGGGCGATAGATTTGAGAATATTTAGTGTCCTAGGAACCAATACGAGATCGATCAAAGAAAACAGTTCCATATGCTTCAACTGTCGGAAGCTTAAAGTATGCTCAAGTATGTACGCATCCTGACTTAGCCTTTGTGACCGGGATACTTGGCAGATATCAGAATAATCCAGGAATAGATCACTGGAGAATGGTAAAGAAGACATTGCATTATACGCAAGGCACGAAAGGCCTACTGTTAACGTACATAAGAACTGATTCCCGGGAAATAGAAGGGTACTCAGATTCAGATTTTGCGGGAGATGTAGATGATAGAAAGTCCACGTAAGGTTATGTATTCACTCTCGCAAGTGGATCCATATCGTGGAAAATCTCCAGGAAAATCGTCACTGTATCATCAACGATGTATGCTGAGTTTGTAGCATGTTATGAGGCCACGGGACAAGCAAAATGGCTTAGTAAATTTGTACCCGGGTTGAAAGTGGTAGACAGCATTCAAAGGCCACTTAAGATGTACTGAGACAATGAGCCAGCAGTGTTTTATGCTCACAACAATAAGTCAAGTGGTGCTGCCAAACATATTGACATCAAATTTTATGTTGTGAAAGAAAAAAAATCCAGAATCATACCATTAGTCTAGAGCATATAAGAATAAAGGAAATGCTCACGGATCCGCTCATGAAAGGCTTACCGCCCAATATGTTCAAAGAACACGTAGCCAGCATGGGTTTACGGGAAAGCCTATGATCCCTAGATACTAAGGGCCCAGAATAAGAATCTGTTTCAAAATAGAAAGGTGTATTGTAGCTGTTAAATCTAATAGTACATAACCGACTATTATGACGAGGTATGCTCTATACACTAATCTATGATGAAATGGGTGCTAAGTTAAGTATTCTAAGTTTAAGACTAAGCTTAAGTATAAGATGAGATCAAGGGGGAGAATGTTAGTTTTGATCTTATCTGACTCGGTCCAACGACCGAGCCAGACTCCTCGATCGCGCTATAAAAAAGAAAGGTAGGGACCGGGGGCACGCACGTCAAGGTTCGCTGTGCTCACCAGACCCACCTGACAAACCCTAGACCAATCATCCTAGCGCTGAAGCAGCGGGAAGCTCCACCTTGTTTGGTTGGCGGGCCCCATCACGCAGCACTATAAAAAAGAAAGGTGGGAGCCGGGAGCACGCATGCCAAAGTTCGCCGTGCCCACCAGACCCACCTGACAAACCCTAGACCGATCATCCTAGCGCTGAAGCGGCGGGAAGCTCCGCCGCCCACACTTGCCGTCAACGCCGCCGTCACCGCCATGACGAGCTCGGTACACCAAACCTGATGGTCAGTGACCCTACTCTCTCTCTCTCTCCCTCTTGGTTGTTCTTGTTTAGACCTAATACATTGATTTTAACCTTAGAATCAAGTTGATTACCCGCTAAATTCACTGATCCAAGAAAATCTATCACGCCACAGTATACGGAGCGGTGACAGAGACACAGAGTACACTCATGTACAGGAGTGGTATTTACAAAGCCGTACAGCTGCGGTATACTCTACGTACAGGCCTTTTGTTTAAACTCGAAACGTATCTCGTGCCGCGTGTCCAGTGTCCAGTCGGACACAGCGCCAATACTGGTTGGTGCTTGAGCTTGACAGGTCAAACCTAACTGCCATTAGCGATTATTCCAGCCGAGGTAGCGTTAACCTGCAGAAAGATGCTGCGTTGCGTTGCCGTTGCCGGGCAGGAGAGCGAGCAGGGAGCACCGCACCTGCACCTGCACGCGGCCCCCCATGCTCTCCGGTTGCGCCGACAGCGACGCGTCGAGTTCGAGCGGTCCGAAACGGCAGTATTTACCGCGCGATCGGATTACCAGAGGCATTGATTCCCCCGGAGCCGATAAGCTCGAGCCTCCCACCCCTCGCGTCCACTCTCCAGAGTCCAGGTCCAGGGGCCAGCCACTCAGCCAGGCCAAGTTGCTCGCTGCCCCCGGCATCGGCATGTTCGTCTGCTTGCGCCGGCGTTACTCTCCCGGGTCCTGGGGTCCTGACAGCGGAGAGGGGGAAGGGGAGGGATGGGCGTAGGACACCGAGCCAGTGAGCCCCCATGGCCGTGCAGGGCTGCTGCAAGCCGTTTCCGGTGTCTCGAGGACGCGGGCGCATGTGGTGGGGACAGGAGGATTCACCTAGAACGGATGCGACGTGTGATCCCGAGGATTCGCATCATGTGGGCTGTGCTGCACCAGCGGCGTGCTACCGCACTGCAGTGCAGAGAGAGAGAGCGCATCATTTGCGAGTCTGGGGGTTTATGGGTTGCATTTGTTTTTGAGGAATTACGTTAGGTCAGGATCCTTTTAGTCGCGCAATCATGTGGATATAGATCATTGCGTTGAATAAGCGAGATGAAAAAGGAGCACTAACCACTTAAGCCAGCATGGCAGATCTCGTTTCCACTTCACAACACATGGATCACAAAAGCGACAAACAGAGAGAGCACAGCCCACATCCAACAATAATTCACCGTTCGGGTTTCAATTTGTGTGGAAAAAACCGGGCTTGGAGGGTAAGATTCGTAAGAAGCACGAAGCATTCCATTCTACAGAATAGCATTGT
This sequence comes from Setaria italica, assembly GCF_000263155.2. Classification (NCBI taxonomy): domain Eukaryota; kingdom Viridiplantae; phylum Streptophyta; class Magnoliopsida; order Poales; family Poaceae; genus Setaria; species Setaria italica. Next base: position 41,683,661 of record NC_028454.1, on the reverse strand, counting down.
TGAGAGGTGACATCAAACCAATGCCCGTTCCGCCCGACAGGAAAAACAATGCCTCGACAACAAAACAAACCAGAACATTGCCATGGTAAGCTTGCTCCTTCAATCAATCATGATGTGGTAGTATAGCAGTCGACTTGTACGTGGTCATTCATTGCGGCCCAGCTATCATTCAGGACTTGATTGAGCCCATGATGCCCAACTGCGCCTGTTTCGGCCCGATTCCTGACTTCATGGCGCCTTGTGGGGCTCGATATTTTCGGCCGTTCCAACTAGACAACAGAGGGTGGGGTCCACAGCTCCCCATCCTGCATAAAGTGGCAAGACATGGACCTGAGTGAACCCAGCACGCAAGGGCAATTTCGTCTTGTCACGGAACAGAAGGGATATGGTTCCCGGGCTCCAGCCACGAGAGGTAGGCAGAAACCAACCCTCACAAGATACTTTGCCAAATCAACACCAGCAACAGCAAGCTACAGGATTACGAGGAGATGCTTACTCTTCATACCATTCAGTCATCCCTTCCCTCGCTGCGCAGATCCTCCCCGTTCCGGCGTGCCCTGCTAGGTAGGAAGAGATCTTTCATCTGTGCCGGCGGCTCTGAAGATGCTGAATTCGACAGTTCTCCGCCGCCTGGTGGTGACAAACGACAGCAGGAGGTTCTTGCAAAAATCGCAATGCTCCAGGCGCAAAAGGTGCGCATCTCAGACTTCTTGGACGAGCGTTCTGCTTACCTGACCAAGTTCGCCAAGGATGCCGACTCCGAGTTCGACCTGATCGGGCAGAACGCTATGAAAGAGCTTGAAGCAGTTGGTGATCAGGTGAGCATCTCTGGCAATGAGAAGTTGAGCAGCTGCTTATTCACTGTTTGACAGAGAATTGCGGTGTCTGATGAGACAGATATTGGAGAGGCTCGACAGCAAGATGCAAGCCTTCGAGGAGACGGCAGAGGTACAAAGGCAAGAGATAGAAATGAACGACAAGGTGTTAGAAGACTTTGAAGATTGGATTGAAAAAGAGAAGAACGAAGGAATGTTCTTCAAAAGCCTTGGGAAGGTCAAACCTCGGAACAAGAAGGAAATCAAGGTGAAAGCAAAGGTGGAAGCACAGAAGGTCAAAGAGATTGCAAAAGAGAGTGCAGGTTCAAAAACTCGGATGAACATTTACCTTGGGCTGATGGCAATACTTGGGCTTACAATCGCGAATGCTGTCTTTGCTACACCCGAGGTGGAGTGGAGGAAGGTTGCTGCTCTGGGTCTGATTTTCATTGGTCTGGTTGCTCAGGTCATCTATGAGCAGGATATGTCACCACCGAAAGCTGAGAAGAAAGAAAAAGGAGAAGAATGAAAGAGTTGCAGCATAACAGTAGGGTGTAATCTTCCACAAGTAATGTAAAATGTATAAAGCTAGCATGAATGGATATAATTTTTATAATCCAAGAAAACGTTTAACATGTAGCTTGGCCAATAAACCACAGGTTTCTCAAACCTGAGGTCTGATAAACTCAAGCTGTCTTCAATATTGCATCAGATATATGTTTCAGCAATGTTTCAACAGCAAAAACATGGTCACAGTGTTACATTCTTGATGCGTTAAAGAAATGTTGTTATAAGAAAATTGTTTAACAACATGTAGCTTGGCCAATAAACCACAGGTTTCTCAAACCTGAGATCTTATAAACTAAAGCTTTCTTCAGTCTTGCATCAGAGATATGTTTCAGCAATGTTTCAACAGCCAAAACATGATAACAGTGTTACATTCTTTATGCGTTAAAGAAATTGATGATACAAAAATTGTTTAGCAACATGTAGCTTGGCCAATAAACCACAGGTTTCTCAAACCTGAGATCTGATAAGCTCAAGCTGTCTTCAATTTTGCACCAGAGATATATTTTGGCAATGTTTCAATAGCCAAAACATGGTTAACAGTGTTAAATTCTCGATGCGTTAAAAGAACTGTCTCCCTAATTTCAATCAAAGTTAATACTTTTAAAGAGTAACAAACAAGCATGCTTCTGAAGACAGAATCATGAGTGCAAGTAGCAAATACATATCCACAATATTTGCAACTTGTATCATGTATGTTTGCAAGGTTAAGATCAACTATTTTAGTAAAGCATAAGTTCATAACTTGCTAAACAAAAGCAAATAGAGCTTAAAAAAGTTGGAAAGATAAGATCCACCAGAAATTTCCACTACGATAGTGCTAATCCTTGGTTAGTTTGACTAGTTTAATAAAATGGAAAGGCAACAAAACAAGAACTCAAAAATGTTACTGAAAGGCAGCCTAATTTGAAGGGGTCATAATTTCGCAAAAAATAATTTGAAGGGGTCATAATATGAAGGCTAATATCATGAAAAGGAATTTACTAGGTCCCAGTAGTCAGTAGTTTGTCTTGTTTTCTTTTGTTGGTGAAATATGGGGTTAAAAGTGCCATTTAGACTTAGTCTAGAAAGCATACCGCTGATCGCTGAAGTGTAGGGCATACTACCGTGGGAATATAAGGACGTTGAAGCCATTGTCGCTCTGGGTTCTGAGCTCATCATCGGTCTTTGATCATGGTGGCCTTGAGTAAACTTTCAGGATCGACTTTGAGGAACTGAAAAGGAAAACAAGAAATATTACAGAAAATCATGTAATGCAACTGAGAAATCTATCATCTAGAAGAAATAAAGAAAAATCAGTACCTTGAGGAATAACAACGTGTCATATCTGAATAGGGCCATATTTGATTACAGCTCTTACTAATATGTTCCAGGTAATGACTGTTGGTATAATACCTCTTGCAAGCACCTCGTCCAATAACAGGACCCCCTCAGGTGTCCTATTACAAGAACATAGACCCTTAATTCTTGTATTGTATGTAACAATATCTGGTTTCAACCCATTATCCAAGATGGTAGTCCAAAGCGATGCTGCTTTATCAATAGAACCGATCTCATAAAATCCATCCATTAATGTGTTATAGGTCACTAGATTAGGGGAACAGTTCTTCTTTTCTTTCATCTCCAAGTAAAGACGAAAAGCTTCATCTACTTTACCAGCAGAACAAAGACCATGGATTAGGATGTTGTGCACCATTACATCCACCTGAAGACCTGCATCAAGAATTTCATTCCAAATACCAAGTGCAGAATCAATCTTCTTATCTCGACAAAGGCCACGAATCACAGAGCCATATGTTTTGATATCTGGTGTAAAACCTCTCTCTATCATTTCTCTTGTTAAGCTTGAAGCTTCTTGATACTTTTCAGCCTTACACAAACCATCTATAAGAGTGTTGTATGTGATCATGGTTGGCGAACAACCATTGCCTGCCATTTCAATGTAGATTTTAACAGCATCACTGATCTTGCGTGCCCGGCAGAAACCATTTATCAGTGCATTGTAAACATGAGAATTTGGTTTGCAACCATCCTTCACCATATTCTCATATACCTTATTGGCATCATCTGTTCTACCATCCTTGCAAAATCGATTTATCATTGATGAGTATGAGAACACATCCAATTCTTTCCCACCGGTTCGTGCATCCTCCAAAATTTCAAATGCCTTGTAAGCAAAGCCATTCTCACATAGACCATGGATCAGTGTGCCAAAAGTCACCTTGTCAGGGGAGCATGAAGCATCATTCTCCAATTGTGCCAACAACTCTCTAGCTTCATTAACCATGCCACTGTCTAACAGCCCCTTCATCATTATATTATAAGTTGTTATATCACGAATGCCAGAAAACCCTACGGAATCCCAGAATTTCCAAGCTTCACCTGTTTTCCCCACTTCACAGAACCCCTTAATGAGGGAATTATACACGGCAACATCAAGAATAAGCCCAGCCTTGACCATCTCAGAGTAAACCCGTGCTGCACCATCCACATCCCCAGATCGGCACAACCCATGAATCAAGATACCATGAGTAACTGTATCCGGTTGGTGATTATTAGCCACCATCCTACTCCATACCACCCCTGCCTCCTTAAACCTCCCAAGCTTGCACAGGCCATCAAGCATCACTTTGTAAGTGGCAAGGTTGGGACTCGCACCTGGATCCCTCACCAATTGCTCCCAAACCCTCATGGCTTTCTCGAACTTGCCATTTTTGAAGCAACCACTGAGCAATGCATTGTAACAGACGGCGTCAGCCTGCACTCCACAGTTCGGCATTTCGTCGAGCAGGTCGAGCGCGTTGTCCAATTGGTTATGTTTCGCAAGTCCCGACATCAGGGTGGAGTAGGTTACTCGGTCAGGATCCACTCCACGGCGACGCAACGAACCGAAGAGCGACACTGCGCGATCGACGTCCCCGCGGGCACAGAGAGAGCGGAGGATGATGTTGTATGTCTGGAGGTTAGGGGCGAGGCGGCGGCCGAAGGCACCGTGGGAGAGGGAGGTAAAGAACGCGTCCGCATCGGAGAACCGGCGGGAGCGGACAAACGCGTCAAGGAGGGCGTTATGGGAGCGGATGCCAGGGTTGCAGCCGAGTAGAGAGGGGAGATCGCGGAACGCGGCGAGCGCGGCGTCGGGCATGAGGGCGCGGGAGAATGCGGAGAGGACGACAAGGGCCGCGGACTCGGAGAAGCGCGGGCGGTGGCGCATGCGCGGGAGAAGGCCCAACAGCCGCGGAAGGTGCGAAGGTGAGGAGGCGGCGAGGCGGCGGAGGAGGTGGAAGATGAGAGGCTGCGGCGTGGGGAAGGCCGGGCGGGTGGAGACGAGGAGCTCGAGGTGGGAGAGCGCGGTGGCGGGGTCGGGCTCGGATTTGATCAGCTCCAGCAGGCGGTGGATGGGGGGCGGCTCGGGATCTGGCTGCGCCGGCGGCATCGCGACGTGATGCGCTCGCCGCGTGCGCCGCTCGGCGCGGGCGCCGTTTTTACTTTGGAGTTTGGGGTGGTGTGGAGTCGCGGGGCGTCGAGGGCGTCGGGCTGCCGGCCGTCGGGGAGTTTTTTCTTTTTTTAGAGGGAGGCGGTATGTATGTGGCTACAGAAATGATTCCTGACGCCTACATCCAGCCCAACCCAACTAGTACAATCCTAAGGTATCTCGGCCCACGCCCAGCTGTAGTACTCTTCAAAGGATTAGAATTACACCAAATCCGTATACAATTAATTGTAGGCAGCTAGTTTCTTATTTGTTCAACAGATGAAATTTATAAGTACTTACATGTATAGAGATTTATGAATTTAGGTCTTAGGAAACAAAATTGAGTACCGCAGCTACATGGACAAACATATTTTTCCTACTATCTATATCAACATGCAGCGACCTCATTTCATTGCCTCTGTCGATTTCAAAGTTGTCCATAGATGAGATGGCCGAAGTAAAATTATTAAATTTTTATTGTAGCATATGGTTCTCTTCTTATTGCTTGGTGGTCTAAAAAAATGTGTCGGTGCCCGAGAGTTAAGGGCTGCTTGGTAGCGGGCCACAAAACACCACGCCACCTGTGGCTGCTCCAAACTTGGTGGCAAGTGTTGATTTTACCACTGTTTATCTTCAATAATAACATAAATTTAATACATAAACTATTGATCACACTTAATAAACCGGTCATTTTCACATGCGCAACATATTTTGGAGGATATTATGTTTTTACAATAAATTGGACCTAAAAGGTATATTTTTGATAAAATCTGAAACAAGCAATGAACTAGATGAAGACGAAGGTTAATAGGTCTAGGAAGGACCTAGGCCGATCGGCCTACAGGGGCCATGCCAATCGGGCCAAGGTCTCCTAGCCCCCTCTCGACCTTATTTTTGGTAAGCAATCCTCCAAAATGACTTAAGGGTTAAGTTTGTGAAGATATGGCAATGATCAATTTGGGATCAAAGAGGATCAAGAGGAGATTTGGAAAGTTATCAAAGATCAATCTTATTCTGAAGTTATCGACATGCCAGGCCCACATGCAAGTAAAAATAAAACTCCAGAGTATCTAAGAAGACTTGGGGACGAAGTAGGACATGAGGGACCAAAGGAAAGGCCCAGGTCAATTGCCCTGGACCCACCTAGGCCAATCGGCCCAGGAGTTTTCGTCACCCCCTCGCCTTCCGATTTTCATCACGCGCTCTCCAGACTATAAATACCTCAAAAATCCACCGAGCCCTATATCCAAGATGACGTACTCAACATGAAGCAGCAGAGAAGCAGAAGGAGCTTAAGGGACACCTCTTCGAAGAGCCGAGGGCCGTGCAATTGTCTAAGGATTAGCATAGCTAAGCCCTGGCCGATGTGATCACCCTGCGAGGAAGATTCACGCTGGAGTTCTGGAGCTAGGAGTCATCAAGATCAAGGTAGGATTCCGGTGGTGATCTTGTGATGTACAATCATTCATGGTGAAGTAATAGATGTGTTCATGTTCTTCGCGATCTAAGTATCTACTTATATGGTTTTACACTTTATCGGTTTGCTTGCTTTTCAATGTATGAATCGATGATAGATTGCCTAGGGTGTTCTTATGGTCGTGGTGACCGAATTTGCATGTCTGATCTATCGATGAGTATAACATGTTCTTTTGATCGTGCCCTTAACCTACTTGCACTGATAGAGAGGATCATGACAGGATCTGGCTTGTCTAAGGTGGGGGGGTTTCAGGAGCCGGACCGGAGGTGTAGATTTAAAGATACTTTTTACTAAGATCATATCTGTGTTGCTTTCCTATCCATGCTCAAAATTACAACATATGCATAGTCTAGGTTGCTCTAGATTGGTTACCTCTGCTCTATTTGTTATCTGTATGTACATGCTCAGTAGATTGGATCTGAATCACTCATCAACACAAGTTAATACTACTAATGCTAGTTGAAGCAAATCTTGTGCTATAAGTTTCACGGATTGATAAACCTTGGGGGAGTACTCCGAGGGAAGAGCTACAACTGTACGCTTACAGTTCACAAATTGATGTGCTAACTGCTTGTCAACAACGAGAAAAAATGACGCCACACTTGTGGCACCTCCTCATCTTTGTTAAAGTTGTGGCAGCCAAAATTGGCGTTGGAATCCAAGTAGCAGCCATGATGTTTTGGCTTTGGAATCCAAGTAGCAGCTATGATGGGCATGGCAGCCACAAGCATGATGTGGTATTTGGTGGCGGGTAACCAAACGCCCCCTAAATCATTTTCACACAATGACATGAACCGTCCAATCACCAATGGACGGTGGTTTTTCTTTCTTCTTTCTTCTGTTTTTTCTCCAACATGACCTAGTAGTGGACGAATCATTCTTCACTATATCTCGCTTATCACCCATCTTCTTCATCTTCGACAACATCTATGCTACCGAGGCAATTGCGATCGTCTTCTTCTGATACCAATTGTTACCATTTTGCACGGTGTCTCTACGCCATCATCCACCGACTCTCCCTCTAAACCTCACTTTGTAGTAAAAGGTAACCCCTAAGGTCTAAACCGTCTGCCCGTCTCAAACTTTCTTATTGGTCGACTTGCTGGCTTCTGCTTTTTTCTACAGCTGCAGCTGCGTCTGCAACTGCTGCTGCATGCCAGCCGCTCGGCTGTAGCAAGCACTCCTTTTCTTTTCCCTATTCTGTGTGAGCATTTGGCTGCAGCAGTACACATTTTACGGTAGCAGCTGCTTCTCGGCTGCCGCAGCTGTAGCCAGCGAGAAGCAGCGCAGCCGAGCAGGCAACATGCAGTATAAACTGTGCTACATGTTTATAAAATTATATCCGTCACGTTTACGTACCATATCAAAGTAAAGAAGACGCGCTGCCCGTTCCAGGTTTGAGGATTGCAGCCGGAGGTTATTAGCGTCATTATCGAAGAGCCAAATGCCACGCCAGTGACGCCACAAAAGCTCACGGGGGCCGCAATTTGCCTCGCGCCCTCGCTTGCGGCTTGGCAGCCAGGGCCCAGGGCCTAGGGGTCGCCCATTCGCACCCCTCCTTATTTGACGGCGCAGCCGCGGAGGCGCTGGCGGTCGGGTCCCCCGGTCTCCCTCGCACAGCAGCCACGCCACACCACCACATCCACACAGGAGGTCTCGCCGAGTCGTTCGCGTCGTCGGTTGGTGCCTCTGCCTCAGCCCACAGCCGCGTCGCGGCGGGCCTCGCGCGCGCCTATGTTGGGCGCGGCCGCCTCGCCCGATCCGCGCGGCCCCTCCGATGGGGTGCCCACCACCGCCCGTGAGTACTTTTCCTCGTCTCCCTCTCCCCCGTCGTCCTCCTCACACTCCCTCCTACCTCGTTCCCTGGTCTGTCTGCTCTGCTGCATCCATGGCGGAATTGCTGAAGTTATTAACTGCCAGAAACCCTAATTATTGATTTCTAGTTCTTCCAAAGTTTGTGGCCGGTGGCACCGTAATTGCTTGAGCGGTAATCATGATTAGCCTTGCGTTTAACAGCTTAATCCGCGGGTGGATCTGAATTTGTTAGGATTAGAGCATAGCAGCAGTTGCGGAGATTTGAGCTTTGCGGTGCCGGCGCTCGATTCGACGACCCTGCCTCCGCACGGCCCCCGTGGACCTCGCAAATTCGGCGGCGGCGGGCGGCTGTCCGCGCCTTGTTTTCAGGGTCCGGTCCGGTGGGATTCCCCCACTGGTCAGCTAGGCGAATCTGCGCTGACATCCCAGGAATCTTCGGCCTGCATCTCCTGTGTCTTGTTTAGGATTTGACCACCGTCTTTTGCTAGAGCCTAGTAGGTCTAACCAGTCAAATCCTGTGGTGCGTCGGCTTCTGATTGGAACTGCTTCTCCTGCCAATCCCCGTCACCAACAGATCGTAGTCGTACGATAGAACAGGGGTGGGATGGTCTCGTCAGATCGTGAGACTCTGGCCATGCTCATCCGCTTGCTGTGGCTGTCTCCTCCGCTGCTGTTTGCCGTCCTGTTGGTGTTGGGCACGGTTGGTTCCGGTTCGCCATTAATCCTTCGACAGGGGTTGTTGGGTACTTTATTTTGGATTTTGGATGTCTAGGAAGAACTGACTGAACATCCCATGGTCTGTACTCCATTTTCTTTGTTTTCTCCGAGGTCGTTGTCAAGTGTTTCTGTACTTGGCACAATGGGCCAATGCCCTATGACAGTGCTGAGCGTGTGTTGACTACAAGAACACCATTACTCCAGGCTAATTCTGTCCGTAATGTCGGGAGTGTTTTGCAACCGAGTCTGCGTCTGCAGGAGGCATGGGGGTACCAATCTTTAAAAATGAGATCTCGGTCGTGTTTTGCGTTAGCTTGTCTCGTGAATGCTGTCGTAGATTCTTCAGCTTGTGGCCTTATTTATATGTTTTTTTGGCAATTAAGAAAATAATATTGCCACACTAATGTTATGGCGAAAAGAGGCACTTGCGCCATTTAAAGTTTAGATTGAATTAGTTGGATTTCCTGTTTTTCCATATTTGTGGAAACTATGATGGAGGCTAGCTGCGAGTGGACATAGGTGACGCTTGGATTGATTAGAAGTGAGAACGGTGGAGGATTTGGCAAGTGGCAACATTGCTAGTGACAGGAGAGACGGAGGTACGACTAGATTGGGAATGTTGATAGTAGAAGAGAAAGAGTGAAGGTAGATGGGACTAGATGCTATTATAAAGGAAGATGAAACTCTCATATCCGTCTTTTGTAATTCTTTTTGCCAAATCAAACTTGAGGTTCTATTGGTTTGGCAAATCAAACTTGATGCCATTCTGGAGGAGGCGAGACTCTGGGCGTCGGCAGGCTTTGTAGGGCTAGCGGTGTTGTTGGGATTGAGGCGGTGAGCTTCTTGCTCCAGCCAGTTTATTGTTTTTTCCCTTCGCATTGTGGATGTTTGTTCTTCTTTGAGTTGTTTGTTTGTTACTCTTGTAAACTTGTTTCTCTCTTTCTTAATAAAAAAACGTGCTTAGCACGTTCTTGAAAAATCAAACTTGATGCCATCGATCCGTGTTAGCGGCAAAAAGAAATACTCCCCCCAAATTGTAGATCATTTTGGTATTTATAGGTTTATAATTTTTACTATCCATCTAGATATACATTATTATGTCTAGCTATATAGTAAAAATTATGAATCTAAAAATAGCAAAACAACTTACAACTTGGGATACTTGGGACGGAGGAAGTACCTGAGTAATATTTGGGTCAGTGCCATTACCTTGCCACCAAATTATAGGAAGCCTCATAAACCGATTTTTCTTGAATTTTTAGAATTATTTGGGTTTTAAGCCATGACGGTATTGGCACTTAGAAACATTCAGGTCTACTCCCAGTGAGCATTGATGCGTGCGAGCAGCTGGTCACCGCTGCTTAAACTCAAGTAAATGCACCTGGTACTCGCCTGCTTGCTTCTGTTGCAATTGCAAATGCCAAAAAGCAGACAGCCCCGATTAAATATTATTTCTCAGCGGTTTGCAGGACGGTACAATTTTTCTTCTTCTTCCCGAAATCTAAGAACAGCCTCGCTAAAAAAAATTAGGCATAAAATTATTGCTTAGAAACAATTTCGTGTGAGCAAACGGTTCCGCTAACTGACACGCGGGCCCATCGAGCTTACCCTCACCGCTCCACGAATCACATCGCTCGACTTGCTAACCCAGAGCATTCGGTTCCCAAATTTACAATTTACAGCTATCAAGCGCGGAGGCGGGAGCAGCGAGCAGCGCGCGGCCGGCGACCCCTCCACGACGGCATCAGCAACCGGCCGCGCGGCCGCGGGTGCGTCCGGCGGCGGCGGTGGGGTCCTCACGTCGATGGTGGGGATGTACCAGCACCAGCTCCGCGACGACGCCTTCGGCACCCTAAGCGGTGGCCACTGCGGTGACCAGCCGCGTTTCGCCGGCAGCGGCGCCTCGTCCTCCTCTACTTCGGTTGTTCTCGCCCCGCCGCTCACACAGGCGCATGGCAGCGGCGAGCGGCGGCAGCTGTTCGAGGCGCTCGTCGGCGGGGGGAGCCTGCTGCGCGGCGCGGGAGGCGGCAAAGGCGGCGGCGCGGTGGGGGATCTGGGAGTGCTGGTGCGGTGGATGCGGGAGCTCGCGGCGGATCCCGTGGCTCCGCTGCCGGCGCCGTCGGAGCACAGGCCGAGGAAGCGGCACGTGCTGGCCTTGCGGCGTGCGCGCTACCTCAGATTGGAGGACGTGGCGGACGCAGAAGAGCTCCCCAGCTTCTTCAAGGTGAGTTCGCTCTGGCGCAAAACTCTCGTGTTTTGTTGAATTGTGATCTGTTGCTAAAATTATGAGGAAACGTGGTTTTCGGTGGCCTGTTGCTTGCTTTGCTCTGGTTGTGGGACTGTTTGGTATGGATGGGACAAGTTGCATCTAAGATTTGTTCTTTGCCGTACCATTTGATTTGGCGTACGTGGAGTAGAGATTGCAGCTCGGAGGATGGTAATGACCAGTGTCGCACGTTGGCAGTATCACTGTCACTGCATAAGAAGCATGTCCTTTTGACAACCAGTGAAGCTGCTGGAGAGCTGGACAATAGAAGGTTCCAGCCTGGGATGGTGAACCCTGAGTAGGACCGTGTCAGTATCTTAGCCAGAGTCCTATAAGCCAGGAAAGTTTATAAGAACCGTCTTTTGTGGTATTACGGTGTGACCTGTCCTGTTTGAGGCACAGCTTATGATTTTGCTAAATCCGCGTATTGGAGAAGCTTGTGAAAAGCGGATTTTGCTTTTTTTCTGCTAAGTTCATTCTTAGATTCTGCTTATTGATAAACTGCTGCAGAATCTTGGCCTTTGACTCAGCTTCTGCATAAATCTATGGAGAAGCAAGGGATTAAGCTGTGCCAATCAATGATCATATTCCCACATGAAAATGGCACACTGGCACTACACACTAGCTGGAAAATATTAAATGCAGTTTTCCATAGGCGTGTTGATTATATAAAAAGAGGCAGGGTTGGCCAAACTTTTTTTTTTTTGTTAACGCCAGGTAGTCCACATTTGACATGGGATATTCCCTCTGTTTCAAATTATAGTTCACTTTAGCTTTGTCGTAAGTCAAACTTGTCTAACAAGTTTATGGAAAATAATAATAACATCTACAATACCAAATAAATGCACTTTCAAGACATATTTCACAATAGATTCAATGAAACTAATTTCATGTTGCAGATGTTGATACCTTTTTCGGTCAACTTGGTCAAAGTTAAGAGAGTTTTGACTTAGGTCAAAACTGAAGTGAACTATAATTTGGAACGGAGGGAGCAGTAGAAAGGTACCTGAGAGAATGAAATATATATACCCAATGAACTATTTTTGGATAGAGTCATGTAGAAATCAATAATCAATGTGTCCGAACCATGACCCAGGCTATCGGCTCCCTTTTACCTTTATTACTGTTACTGCTATTTCTTATTTATGTTCTTTCTAGTTTGATCTCCATACTATCAAGACTTTCTTGGGGACAAAAATGCTTTTTTTTGTTTTTCTGTTATTCCCGGCGGGTACATACACCACGGTTTTTAAAGAAACCCCAATAAACCGAATCAGTTTTTTTTTAACCTGAACCAAGTTTAAGAACTGATAACATCAGCATCATGACTCAGTGTTCCTGTCATAGACATCGTGTTAAAGTTTCTTAGTTGAACACATTGATGATATGCTAGCACAATTTTTTTAATTAAACTTGGAAGAGATTCATTGTGATGATCAATGCGAACTTGCAAGAAGCGCAGTGGTTGATCCATAGAAACTTCGTAGATCCCTGGGGTCTCAAACTTGGTAGATCCATTGACAGAATATTAAACTTGGTAGATTCTCCAGTTGGGAGGCTACCGTGCATGGCTGGAAACCTGGGTTTCACATAGAAACAGTCCCTCACTGTGTAATGACTTCCACTGTTATACATGATCGCGTCCTGGGCTGCCAGCCTTCGGGACCTTTCTCAGCCCTCGTAGAGGGTCTTCTCCTACGTACAGTGCCTTGGGGGGAGATCATTCCTCCCAGGGGGTGGAGTTTTTTTTTGCCGTCCATGTTTTTTTTTCCTGGCACGTCATGTATACTAAAAAAAAGAGAAATCGGGGTGATTGACAGGAAGGCTGCAAGTCCTGGGGGAGGCATGTGTTAAACTTACCGAAGAGAAACATGGTTAAATGCATGTCCAACTAATGCATTACATAATCTTGCATATCCAACTATAGGCTTTCCAGAAGGCATGTATCGTGAAGCTTTTAGTGCTGATGTGAAGCCATTTATTTAAAAGAAGGCTGTATTGTGTTTATTGAAATAAGAACAGTATTGTTTTACCAATACTACCCATTACCAAGTATACAGACTCGTATCTTTCTGGATAATCTTGCAGTTTCATATGATCATTTTTTCCGCTAAGGGCCACACCCAAATTTCATTACTATGAAAGCAACGAAATTACAGAGTTTTGAACGTTGGTAACATCTGAACCATCCCAGTACCTACAGAAGAACTTCCAAAAGTTAAGATACAGAGGACCCGTCCAACTGAAAGAGAGAAGAACTGAATTAACATGTCTGGGGCGTATGCCCCTGTCAGTAACTCAGTACAAAATTGGTGAAAATTGAAAGGGTAATGTTGGGAGAAACTTTGACCTGAAGGCGGAGACTAAAGGGGCATGGAGGCTGCAGAGGTGTCGTTGTGAGTTAGAGAGGAACTAGGACAAGTGTTAATATTATGACAGGCTTGTGGACAAACAAAAATTTCAGTTCTAATGTCCTGGGCCTGTGGCTGATACCCATATCCTTCAGGTTACAGCGAGGAACAATCTACAATTACAAACTTGTGATAGGTAAAAGGCAGTTGTGGATCCAAAATTCATTCCCTGTGGATCAATCATACATTGTATCTACTGTGCCAGTCTTGTATACTTTCCAGTACATAATAGGGCTGCACGCAAAATGTTTGTGTTGTCAATTGATCCCATACCCAGATTCATGCTTCACCTCCGGAAGTAGGTGGAGAGAAATATATTTGACAGGTTTTTTTTATATTGTTGATTGTTTTGAGGATTTAGAATGTTTTGGTAACTTTTATGTCGGTTTGCATAACTCGGGAGCAGCAGTATTAAAAAATTATTTGCTATGTTGAGTGTTGATATGAATAGCGCATGCAACCTATTTGTACAACTCCTTTATGACCATGAGATCAAGGGTTAAATCACTATGGTGGTGGCTCATTTATGAAGCAAAGGTTCCAAACACCTTGTTGTAATGGAGTTGCACAGATGGGTTGCATATGAAGTATTTCCCCTGTTACGGAATAGCTTTGCTGGTTCTGTGCTGCCCAGGTGGTGATGCTAGTGATGATTTTAGATCCGCATACACATTTATATACAGTGTTTGACTTAATAGAGCGTCCTCAAAGATGTTTTAATGTGCATGAGAGCAATAAAGTATAGCCTGAACATAACTGTCCACGCAATACATAAGGCTTGGTTGCGGGATGCTGTTGAGTCTAGTTAGTTAGTTACAGTATCCTATAAAAATCTAAAGTTAAATTGTTTCCCAAAAACTGGTACTATATCAACGGGAACCTAGTTTTTTTTTTTAATTTTGAGAAAGCAAAACCATGGTTCTTGATAGGTATATTTGCTGTTCACGAAAATTACTGGAGAACCGTGCAACTTTGCATGATTTGGTGTTTCAATTCAAGCAGTTACAATATCCTAAAAGTCGGAAAACTGGTAGTATAACAATGGGTACCTACCACCTAGTATTTGGTTATTTTGAGAAAGCAAAACCATTGTCCTTTCTAGGAATTTGTACGTGAAAATTACTGGAGAGCTGTGCAACTTTGCATGATTTGGACTTTCAAAGGACCAGAAATGCTATAATGCTAGGCATATACATTGCAGCAGCATTACCCCTTATGTTTCTGTATTTTAAACAGTTCATTGGACTTGCACCTAGAGTTAAAATGATGCCCCCGAGTCATAATGATAATATTCATTGCTTTTTTTGGAAAGGATTATGACATTGTGAGAGCCCTGTTAGGGGTTCTTCCAATCTTGTTTGAACAATAAACGGAGCCTGCTGCTTCTGTACACTTGGCAAGCATGTATCTACATTTTGCACCCAGATGTCTAATGCAGTTGCCTTTTCTTACCCTTTTAGACCTTGCTGCAATTTTCATTTTGCAGAAAAGGAAGCTCCACTGGGACAAGCATAAAAAGAAAGGGTCCTTGAACATGCCAACAAGGAAATCAGAGAGGCTAGCTAAGAGAATGAAACTCATGGCATCACTGCTTCTCACACAACGGAAAAAGATTGGAGTAGGTGAGCACTTTCAGGCAGAGATACCTGAATGGACTGGGCAACCTTCAGGAAAAGAGCTTTCATGTTACCGGAGTGACCCAGAGACATCAAAGATGTTAGGAACTAGAATTTGGCCTCCTGAAGGTGAAGTTAACAAAACCGATATTGTAGCCGTTGGGCGGGGAAGGCCAGAATCATGTAATTGCTCCTACCCAGGATCCTTCTTCTGCAGACAGCACCACATAAATGAAGCAAGAGACCGGCTGCGGTCTGAACTTGGTCGAGCTTTCACAATATGGCAGTTTGATTCAATGGGGGAGGAGGTTTCTAAGTTGTGGAATCGTGATGAGCAACTTAAGTTCAACGCACTTGAGCAATTGATTCCTGTTATGGACCAAAAGACATATTGGGCAGTTGCGTCAAAACATTTTGCTTCAAAGCCCAGGATAGATTTGATAAAATACTATCTTAATGTGTTCCTCATGAGAAGAGTGTTGAGCCAGTGCAGATCGAGTCTTTTAGAAATTGACAGTGACGAAGATGAAGTGGAGGAAGAGGAGGATGAAGATCAACCTGAAGGCTCCAGCTTTCTTCAGAGGTACTGGTTTCTACCTTCTTTGTTGTGACTCCATATAATTGTGTAAGGTGTAATAGTGCAATCTATCTTGGCTCACATTTTCCCATTATTGTCAACTAAGTATGTTGGAAATCCCTTTTTTATATCTGGGTGCTTGCTTATTGAGCTACCATTTACTCAGATTGACCGACTTCCTGCAAAAGCATTTGTATTCTGCTCAGATTGATGCTGAGTTGTGCTGACTTGATACGTTTTAATTTTCAGGCCACAAGATGTCCAGGACGTGAAGAAGGCCTCTTGATTCTGCCGACAGCAATCTGACATGCTTCTCGGCATGTGTGTTTTATTGAGACGCTCATTCATCAAATGACGTACCATTGCTCCAAGTGATCTGATTTTTGCCGATTTTGCATTAGAGGACTCCATTCACTTAGGTTCAACCATCCTTTGTGAGCAGAAACTGAATCGAGTGGCGTATCATTCTCTATGCCTCTCTCTAGGCAAGCAAATCAATACTTGAAGCTCATCTGAGCCAAATTGTTTTCCGTTGTACAGGAAAATGGTAACAAAAACTGAAAGCAAAAGGGGGGAAGGAACAAAACGTGAAGGAGCTGTTTTGCTTCCCTTTTTCTTGAGGCTAGTCTTGTCGATGTAAGGCTTGTAACCAAGCCATCATCTCATCTGGTGCTTTCATCAAGCATTTGACATCTGTGTTTCCTGCCTGGAAATGGACACTGGCCCTCTTCTGGAATTCTTTCTGGGGTTGACTTGTTCTTTTGGCGTGACAAAACCTTACTTTTTGAAATCCGTTAGTTCTATTCAGCTGATACATTATAATCTTTCTATTGTTCATATTTCATTTAGAGCATAAGCAGGAGAAAGGAAGAAAGATGCACCTTACGCTTTTGCTGCTTACTTGAATTTGTTTGCCCGTAAATCATATCTTCGTGCAGAGAGGTATGCAAATACTCGTTAAGACGGAAGCTGCCTCCTGCGGAACGATAATGCACTTCTTTTCCATTTGTGTGAGCTATGTTATACTATACTCCCTCTGTTCCAAAATGTAGGTCATTTTAACTTTTCTAAATACATAGACTTTCTTATGTATCTAGATATAACCCTATACTTAAGTATATAGCAAAATCTATGTTAGAAATTAACTGGTGAAACAAGTATGATCACAACGACAAGAGACACAGATTTACGAGGAAACTCCTTTGGAAGCAAGACATGGATACACAAAGATGATCTTTGCTATTTGATATATCTGGAGGTCTACAAATGTTAGGGATTTACAATAAGTGGTTAACTCAATCCAAGCGGATTATAAGAGGAAGAGGAATAGAAACACAGAATGACTCTGCTAGTTGTGTTACGACATTCAACTGGTTTATATAGGTCGAAAATGCAGGGAATCCAAACAACGAATGGCTGAAAAAAAATCCATGCACGCAACCTGTAAACATGCATGCAAGCATGCTACCACAAAATGCCTCCCCAATTTAGGACAACCTAAGTTATACGTCCAACGGTTGGTGCATGTAGAAGCCTTTAGGAATCCGGAGCATATTCCAACAAACTCCACCTTGAGATGAATTCCCTTCTCCAATTGAATGAGGAATCATTGATATAATGCCTTTAACAACAACAGTAACCATACACAAAAACTTCATGGACTATAGACGGTAACACCAATTAAGTTTAGCAGGAACTGACTTTGTCATCATGTCTGCGGGATTGTCATGAGTACTAATCTTGCATACTTTGATATCACCTTGAGCAATAACTCAAATATAGTGATATCTAACAACAATATGCTTTGTTCTCTCATGGAACATTTGATTCTTTGTAAGACATATAGCACTCTGACTATCACAAAATATAGTGATACAAAAACTATCGCTACATAGTTCATTGTATAAACCTCTCAACCAACCAGCTTCTCTGCACGCTTCAGAAATAGCCATATACTCCGCTTCAGTGGTAGACAAAGCAACAGTAGCTTGCAAACTTGCTATCCAACTAATAGCACATCCACCAACGGTGAATACGTAACCTGTGAGTGATCTTCTTTTATCTAAATCACCGGCATAATCAGAGTCCACATAACCAACAAGTCCAATTTTAGACTTTCCAAATTGTAAACATGCGTTTGAAGTTCCTTGCCGATATATGAAAACCCATTGGATTGTTTTCCAATGCTCTTTACACGGATTAATCATGTATCTACTGACAACACTTAATGCATGAGATAAATCAGGACGAGAACAGACCATGGCATACATAAGAGAACCAACTGCGCTTGAATATGGAACTTTAGACATGTACTCAACATCTTCAGCTGACTGTGGACATAAAGCTAAAGATAATCTAAAATGTGCAGCTAAAGGTGTACTCACTGTCTTAGCTTCATCCATGTTAAAACGACGAAGAACCTTCTTAATATTCCCTTATCGACTAAGGTATAATTTTCCAGCATGTCTTTTACTAATAACTTCCATACCTGGAATCTTCTTTGCTGCACCTAAGTCCTTCATCTCAAACTCACTCTTCAATTGTGCTTTTAGTTTTGCTATTTCCTTTTTATCTTTTGCAGCAAACAGCATGTCATCGGCATACAAAAATTTAAAAAATGGTTAAGCCTTACAACTATCATAATTAGATCTCTTAAAGCCCTGAGAGATCATGAATGAGTTGAATCTTTTATACCACTGTCTAGGAGACTGTTTTAAACAATAAAGTGATTTCTTTAACCTGCAAACCACGTCCTATTTTTCAGGAATAACAAAACTTTCCGATTGATCCATATAAATGTCTTCTTCCAATTCCCCATGTAAGATTGCAGTTTTAACATCTAACTGCTCAAGCTCATAGTCATGCATGACAACAATACTGAGCATAGTTCAAATAGAACTATGCTTAACAACACGGGAAAATTCATCATTGTAATCAATTTCTGGAATTTGGCTATAACTTTTAGAAACCAACCTTACCTTGTATCTCACTTCGTCACTTGGGGAAATGCCTTCCTTCCTTTTGTAAATCCACTTGCAGCAGATAGGCTTCTTTTCTTTTGGTAATTTTACCAAGTCTCAAGTGCCATTCTTTTCGAGTGACTCCATTTCAACATGCATGGCAGTCACGCAATTGTTGCAATCGGTAGAATTAATAGCCTCAGAGTAAGTTGAAGGTTTCTTCTACCACACTCAAAGCAGCAATATTGATTTCATTAATCAATCTCTTTGGTTCTATAATTTGCCTCCTAGGCCTATCAACGGCAATGGAACGCTATCGCGGCAGTGGCCACTGCGAAACAATGGGAACATCCTCGATAGTAGAGGAATCCTCGGCAATATGTTCGACTGAAACACTATCATTTACTTTTCGTGGTGCATCAACAAAATGCTCCACCTGCACACTTGACTTCTATTGGTTCTCAACAGGAACATCAGTAGGACTGTCATGTAGCAAAGCAGATTCATTAAAGACAACATTTCTCCTAATCAAAACCTTTCTAGTTTCTAGATTCCACAATTTATATCCTTTGACTCCAAATTTATATCCTAGAAAGATACACTTAACAGCTCGAGGCTCCAATTTTCCATTATCAACATGAGCATAGACAGTACAGTTGAAAACTCTTAATTCTGAATAGTTTGCTGGGGATCCAGACCAAACCTCTACTGGAGTTTTCTTATTAATCGGAATCGTTATTAATCGGAATCAAGGGTGACCGATTAATAAGATAACAAGCAGCGGAAGCAGCTTCTGCCCAAAAACGTCTATGCAATCCTACATTAGACAACATGCAACGTGCCTTCGAGATGATTGTTCTGTTCATACGCTCAACTACACCATTTTACTGGGGTGTGTAAGGAATGGTGTAGTGTCTAACAATGTCTCCTAACTTGCAATATGAATTGAATTCATGAGAACAGAATACCATCACATTATTAGTGCGAAGCTTCTTTACCTTCTTTTGGTTTGCCTTTCAACCATTACCATCCACCCTTTAAAAGTTAAAAATGCTTATGATTTATGCTTCAAGAAATAAGACCAAACTTTTCTAGAATAATCATCAATAATTGTCAACATATAACAAGCACCACCTAGTGATGTCTTATGAGATGGCCCCCATAAATCAGAATGCACATAGTCTAAAATACCTTCAGTTGTATGTGTTGAGGTATTGAACTCTCCTATGTTTGCTAAACACACAATGCTCAAAAACTGCAGCTTATTGATGTTATGTCCATCAAGAAGCCCTCTCTTGCTTAACTCTGCCAAATCAAGTTCACTCATATGCCCAAGACGCATATGCCAAAGCTTTGTAGCATCAGAATCAAATAATGCCTTTGAAATTACAGCGACATTACCTATAATTGTAGTACCTCGCAAGAGATACAAATTGGTAAATTTCAAATCATCTTTCATGACGACAAGATAACCTTTGGATATCTTCATAACTCCACCTTCAGTGGAGTATTTGTATCCTTTCAAATCTAGAGTACTCAAGGAGATGAGATTTCTCATCATAGTTGGAATGTGCTTCACATCAGTCAAGGTCCTGATAATAACATCAGATATCTTAATTTGAGTGGATCCAACGCCTACAACCTTACGTGGTGTGTTATCACCCATTAACATAGAACCACCATCATAAGTGCTAAACCATTCTTTATGAATGCATATATGAAAAGTGTAGGCAGAATCAAGAATCCATTCATCATCAATCTTTGCACATCCAGCAAAAGCAACAAGCACATAACCTTCACTACCACTTTCAGCAGCAACTGAAGCATTACCTTCATCTTCAGTTTTACCTTTAGGCTTAAATGTGCCATTTCGCATTTTCTTAATTTTCAATTTATAACACTCAAATATATAATGCCTTTACCTCTAGACTGTGAGCGGCCCCTATAGCCATTTGAACTCTTACCTCTAGATACACTAGAGGATCCTCTCTCCAAAATCCTGCCACGAACAAATAAGCCTTCTGCTTGTGATTTTGAACTTTCAGCAGATACCATTTGTTTCATGTTTTCTTTGGCTTGCAAGACTTCATAAACTTCATTAAGAGTGAGAGTATCACGACTATATAATATTGTATCTCTGAAGTTCGAATATGAACTAGGTAGGGAACACAAAAGGATTAGACCCAAATCCTCTTCATCGTACTCTACCTCCATTGACTCAAGATCAGCAACAATCTCTTTAAACTCAGAAAGATGATCCAACATCTTTCATTCATCTTGCAACTTATGCAAAAATAACTTTTGCTTAAGGTGCATCTTACTAGTGAGATCCTTTGTCATGCATAGCTACTCCAACTTTAACCAAAGTGCAGCAGCTGTTGTCTCCTTTAACACTTCCTGCAAAATACTATTTGACAAATGTAGGTGAATTTGAGACAAGGCCTTACAATCTTTTCTCCTTTCATCATCAAACCAATCAGTGGTATTTTTCCCACCGAAATGATCCAGCACACCATCTAGATCAGTATGCACTAGAACCTCTCGCATCTTGACTTGCCACAGAGAAAACCTAGAGTCTCGATCCAACAATGGAAGATCATACTGCAAGGATGCCATGTTGAAGAAACCTGAATTGAACAGGCAATGAACTTGGCTCTGATATCACTTGTTAGAAATCAACTGGCGAAACAAGTATGATCACAACCACAAGAGACACATATTTATGTGGAAACTCATTTGGAAGCAAGACACGGATACACAAAGATGATCTTCACTATTCAATATATCTGGAGGTCTACAAATGCTAGGGATTTACAATGAGTGGTTAACTCAACCCAAGCGGATTACAAGAGGAATAGAAACACAGAATGGCTTTGCTAGTTGTGTTACTCTCTATCGTACGACATTCAACTGGTTTATATGGGTTGGAGCATGCAGGCAATCCAAATAACGAATGACTGAACAAAAAAAATCCATGCATGCAACCTATAAATGTCGGTGTTTAGACCCGGCAACCTACCGAGGGGGTATCCGAGGTAGTGTTTTGTGCGTGGCGCTCGCCGAAGACCAGGAACTCGAAGGTGAACTCAAACACACGATTTAGACAGATTCAGACCGCTTATATCGCGTAATACCCTACGTCCTGTACGTTGGTTGGATTGTATTGATTAAGTTGTTTGGAGGGGGTCCCTGCCTCGCCTTATATTGCTGGGTAGGTTGCAGGTCGGTTGTTTACAAAAGTACTAGTCAAATTCGAGTCGAACTCTAATTGCTACGAGTAGTTTTCTAATTCTCGACTAGTCCTTATTCTCCACGTAGACCACACCATCCTGTACCGTAGTCTCCATGCTGACACGTCTCGGTGTACAACCCCCTATTGTAGGACTGCCCAAGCCTCCCGGTGGGCCCATAGATGTATGGCCGACAGTAAACATGCATGCAAGCATGCTACCACAAAATGCCTCCCCAATTTAGGACAAGCTAAGTTAGACGTCCAACAGTTGGTGCATGTAGAAGCATTTAGAAAGGAGCATATTCCACCAATAGAAAAGCTAAAACGACCAATATTTTAGAATAGAGGGTATAATTTTTCCCTTCATAATTTGACTGGTTTCAAAGAAATAAGATTCCTTCGGGAAGGTGAATTAGGTGAGTAAAAGCCCAATTGCCCAAATATAAAGTAGGCCCACAGGCTTTGGCTAATTACGAGTGAGTAGCAACTTATATACTACTCCCGTGTTCCAAATCGCAAGTCATTTTCACTTTTCTAGGTTTATAGACATTATTATGCATCTAGACATAGAAAAGCCAAATAATATCTATGCACCTAGAAAAGCCAAAATAACCTACAATTTGAAACGGAGGGAGTCATTCTTATCAAATATTCATGGCTTGTTTGACCATTTATTTTATTAAAAAGATTATATTTTGTATGTGACTTACTTCATCATCAAAGTTATTCTAATAATGATTTAACTTTTCTTATATTTGTGATAACTTTTTGAATAAGACGAAAAATATTTTGATACGGAGTTCTTTCTTTCTTTTTTTCCGGCTGGTTCCTCAGTGCATTGTATTTGATGCATGCAAGTCCTCATTACTCACATTTCCTTCCAGTCGAGGCTAATCTTTAAACTCGCACTACACTCATGTAGCATCAAAATAATCCCTTCGACATCAGGCTAAGCTTCTGGAGACGCGCGGACTTGGCATAAAAAAGACCTTTACGATAATCTGACTATGAATCATGAGAGTTCTCCAGATTCTCAGTTATTACTCTGCCTAAGCTGCAGAAGCACCTTGTGCTTTTGCGGCTGAGCTGAATTTGTTGACCTGTAAATGATATCTCAGAGCAGGGAGCCATACAAAATAAGTGGAATCTGCATGCTTCCTGCAGAATGATTTATGCACGCACTTCCTTTTTTCTTTTGCGAGCAAGATTCATGCACGTGCTTGTACATTATGTAGTCAATGTATAAGTTCTTTCCATCCATAATTTGGCGCTAAAGCTAAAGATTCCCTTTGGTGTGTGTTTTCAGCACTTGAGCGCAGAAGGATCATTGGTGGCTTGATGCGTCTTCAGTATATTTTCCAAGCTCGGGCCCAGTGCGTTTCATCTCAGAAGCTAAGGGGAAATTCAAATTTCCATTCTGTCGCCATGGGCCTGTCCACAACCATGCTCGGTGAAATTTTGCAACAACGTAATCTCCAGACGTTGGCATGGCATGCCAGCTTCTCCTTTCGTGACATCGATCAGAAATGGTTTCTGTTCTATGCTATGCCTCTCCCTCGGAGCCCAATTCGGTATTTTGCACGAGGAGGCTGCAAAACCTACGTCTGTATGACGCCATGACCCTGTCTGGCGAGTTCGTTTCTTTGAAGCTTTGACGAGGCCAGCCGCAGCACATACACCGCACACGTCACCTCCGCGCATGCCTCTGACCAGCTCGCTTTGGAGGAGAGCTGGCGGCGGGCCGCGGGCGCTCCACCGGCCACCGGGACAGCGCCCCCGCGATCCAAGCGGGACGGCAATGATTAGGCAAAGAATTCGGAAAAGGGTTTTTTGCCCCCGCCCGCACCCGCGCGCGCATGAAATATGATGATTCGGTGCGAAAAGCGGTCGCTGATCATCATAAACCCCGTCATGATGCGAGATTAGGTGCCTCGAGATGCGAGCCCCCCCGCCCCCGCGAACACGCCGCGCCTGCTCGTCACACACCCACACTGCATGCCACCGCGCCGCCGCCGCAGCCCGTGCGCCGTCGTTGTGCTCGTGCGGCGGCCTGGCGCTCTCGCCGTGCTGCCAGCTGACTACCCGTACGCGACGACGCCATCCTGTACGCCGGGCGCGCTGCTACGCTACCATCTGCTGTGTTGGCTGCGACGCGCGCGGGGCGTCGTCGCCCGTGGCTGGAAAAGAAAAGAAAAGAGGCGCGATTAAAGCTGCGGAGCCCGTTGCTTTCCCCAGCGCTTTGGGCAGCCGCTTGCTGGGCGATTTGATTCCCATGCGACGCAAATACTACTACACGCCCAGCTTTGAGGCCAGGAAAAGAAATTGTTTTTTTCTCGTCCGCTGGGGGGCCCTCCTCCCTGCCACTCTTCGCGAGCTTCGAGGCATGCCGCTGTGGCCGCTGGTGGCTTTCCTGCTGCTCTCTCCGTCTGATCCTGAACCGTTGCTTTCAGTCCGAGTAGTAATTCTCATACCAGCCAATGCACTATCTTTACTCGCTTGGTTGAGGTCTTGTGGATGCTCGTTCTACTTCTATCCCGCTCTGGCCTCGGATTCCCTCCGTGGCTTCCAAGTCGAGAGGAAGATATAGCATGTCCGATGCAGGCTCTCCCAGCTGTTTGATCACGATCCAATTACTCCGCCTGCACAGTTGGATGTTGGCGAGATTCAAGATGCCAAGATTTTCGACGTTGGAAAACCGTAGTGCTACAGACGGGGTTACATCTAACGAACACTTCTGTCAAAAACAATCACCTCCAGTGCTCATTGGAAGCAAAGATTCGACGTGTAGAAACGTTGTTTTTTCCTTGTACAATAGTAGTAACAACCTGCGTCGCTGCAGCCTAGAGGTATAAATATGGTTCAATGCAAACAAGGCCGTGTTTAGTTGGGGAATTTGGGAGGTGCCAAATTACTGTTACAGCACTGTAGCACACTGTAGCGTTTCGTTTGTATTTGTGAATTATTGTCCAAATATTGACTAATTAGGCTTAAAAGATTCGTCTCGCAAAGTACAACAAAACTGTGCAATTAGTTTTTAATTTCATCTACATTTAGTACTCCATGCATGTACCGCAAGTTTGATGTGATGGGGAATCTTCTTTTTGCATAGTGTCAAAGTTGGAAGTTGGGAGTAACTAAACATGGCCCAAAAGTCGTAGCGAGGTAGAGGGAGGCTGGCAGTGTGCAGCTGCGCTCTACTGCAGCCTGCAGGCAGGCCAGCTCCAGGCCGCAGCGACGCTGCCACAGCAGCAGCCTCCTGCAATTTCCTTCCTTTTTCAGCCGATCAGTTCCCCAGCAGCGGCCGGCAGGACCAGCATACACGATCTTACACACACCTAACCTTCGTCCAAAACTCCAAAACACTCTATGCAACAAGGACATGTCCCTATACGCAATACGCTCCCCCTGCCGGCCTTGTCCCTGCTCACGCCAAGCAACGAGACGGCAGACGAGCACAGCAAGCTCCAAGCACACACGGTCGCGGGTGGCCGTCGCGGCCGGCCACTGCGAAAACAAGACGCGGCGTGATGCCACCACGCTAGCTAGCATCAATCACGCCAAAGCGTCGCTTTGTGATGCTGGTGCCCTTCCTCCGTCCCACGCTGCTGCTAGCCTGCTACCTCTACCTCGCCGCGTGCTAGGGATCCGCGCCGCATGGAAGTAAGCGTTCGGAGCACAAGCGGAGGAAAAAGAACAGCGATGCGGTGCGGTGAGCTTTGCCTTTACAGGCGAGGCGAGGTGAGGAGAGCGGCGCGGATCGCCCGAACCGATCGAGCTCTAATTTTGGTAAAGCGCCCCCCGTTCCCCTCGCCAAGACCAAGAACGCGGATCTTTTCCTCGGCCGCTTTGCAGTGGCAGCAGCAGTAGCATCAGGGCTCCCCCGAGTCCCTCCCGGCTACCTACGCGCGACGCCACGCGATCTCCAGGGGGATGGATCGGATCCGTCCGTGCCCCGCGCGCCGGCGGCACCGTGCGCGGTCGAGCGAGCTCGCCAGCTCGGGGGTTTCGGCCGGGAAAGCCGAGCCGGGCGAATCGTTCCCGCATGTTACCACAATCATGAGCGCCCCCCTGCCGCTGCGTGACGCTTTCTCGTGCCCGCCGTTCGTCCCTGCCCGGCTGCCCGTCCGTCCTTGCCCTGTACGCGCCCCTGGATCGGTTGGTGTTGTCCTGGCGTCTCGGCGGCAGCCTTGCACAGTGGCAGTCGCAGCGCCAGCGCTCTCGCTGACGCCGCCCGAGCGGTGAGCCGAGCAGCCCTTCTTGCGCTGGCCTTTTGCGGGAAATGGCGAGGGTGGAATTGGAAAGGCGCCGCGGGAAACGCCGCGCCACCATGATCGGCTCTTTCCCGTTGGTTCCTGCTCGCCTTTGGCTCCCGTTTGAATCCGGGCGTTTCAGGTCTAGTTTTGTAGGCAATCACGGCTCGGTTTCAGTACAAATGAGGTGACAGAAATGGCGATCGCTACTCGCTAGTGTATATCTCTGCATGTCCGTGTTGTCTGATCAACCGTGCGAGCTAAACAATTAAAAAACAAAGGCGCCCTGTTCTCACGCTCTCAGGTGGGAAAAAAAAAGAGATCGGTCTTGGCTCGCCGCAGCTCAAAAAGGAGGATGGAGAAAACGCGTTGGACTTTTGAGATTGCCATTATCTCGCCGGGAACGATGTGATCAAGTACAGAATGAAGACGACATAATGTGAAACAGAGCATGGCTCGTGAGCTCGCCAGCAACCAGTTTTGTTTGCTTCTGCAGTATCTGAAGCTCTGAACAGAGATCTAGCACCGGCCATTTTCTAATCCCTCAATCAGACCAGCTAAATCGCCTAATCTAGGCTCCTCGGAGTGCTCTCAATTCTTTTCGAGAACGGAGCAACACAACAGTGTCTGGCTGTCCGGTGTCTGCTCATTTTCGGTTTCTTTATTAATTTCACTATCAGACAAGTTCACCAAAGTCTTAGACAAAACAAAGCCGCAGATACAAAGGAGGAGGTACCATGGTTTAATCAACTTCCCTAAGCTCGAGAAGGCGACAACCCCGGTCTCCTGTCATGTGCCTAGAGCGCCATGATCAAAGCTGCTAACCTCCTAGGGACCGTGGATCAGATGCCATGGTTTAGCGGCAAAACACTTTTCAGTAATTCTGGGTGCTTCCTTTTGCCAGGCTAGTAGGACAAATCTTGGAGTAGAGGGGAAGGGGGTGTGGGCTGGTTTTATTCTCTCCCTTTGGATCGTTGCATGAGCTAGCCTTGGTGGGAAATGACCGATTAGGCCCTGCGCTTTTGGCCCTAAGCATGTGGGAGCTCGAAAATGAGGATAGAAAGGGAAAGCTGGGGGAAAAGCGCAATTCACACCAACTTGTCAACAAAAGCTTCTTAGAGATGCTAAAATGCTTTTCCAAGTGCTTTGACCGGATAAGGTGAAATTGAACTGGCATCGGAAATACGTGGTGAATCTTGTATGCTGCGAGTCAAAGCAAAGTCTTCTCTCACTGATACTAGCGCTGCTGAATTGTAGGGAGCTCATTATAGATGTCCATTTCGGGCCGCCCGGCCCGGTTCGGCACGGGCTCGACAAGGCCCGTTAATTTTCATGCGGGCCTGGTCCATCACGATGACTTCGTCGTGCCGGGCCGTGCCCGCCCACGGGCCTCACTGGCGGCCCAAGCACGGGCTCGAAAGGCCTTTTTCGTGCCGGGCCGACCCGTAGAGCACGGCCGAAATCGAGCCCAGCGAGGCACGGCGGGCCCCATGTCGCCGCCGGATCCCTTGCCGCGACTGTCCACTATTCCGGCGACGGTGGAGGTGTTGCAAGGGAGGGAGTCAGGGAGGCGGCGCCGGTGGAGTGGATGCCGCTACGGAGGAAGGCGACAGCGGTGGAGGTCGCGAGGGACGGCGGCGGTGCTGACGGAGGGCGGAGGCTGCGAGGGAGGAAGGTGACGGCTGTGTGGGCGGAGGCCGTGAGGGAGGGCGGCGGCGAACAGCGGTGGAGGCCGCGGGCGGAGGGAAGGTCGAAGGCTCGGAGCCTCGGATGGGAGGCGACATGGTCATGGGGTGGAGCCGCGGATGCGGAGCTCGGAAGGGTGGCACTGTGGCGGCGGGGTAGATGAGAATGGTTAGGGTTTGCGCCGGTTGATTTTTTCTGGTAACGGGTCTTAATGGGCCGCCTCCTTGTCATCGTGCCAGGCCGGGCCGCCCGTCGAGCCGAGGATCGAACCGGGCCAGCACGAGCCCGATGAGCTACGGGCCGGGCCGGGCTTGGGCCGGACCAAAAAAATCAGGTTTCGTGCCGGGCTATCGTGCTGCATGGACATCTACAGAGCTTAGTAGAGCAGCAACACCCGCCGTCAGCAGCTCATTCAGTGCATCACACCAGCTGACGGTGATCTTTGGATGAGCAGCTCTCTCAAGTACCAGCATCACTTGTGCAAATGCAGAGTTGATGTAATAGTAAAGTGGAACACGTAGCTGCAAAAGACCGATCGTCAACGTCAAGTGCCAAACTACCAGTGTACGAGAAGTATAACGACATGCTTGCTCGTCACTGGTTGAAAGGGGAAAAACAGTGACGCACACCGGACACGCCGTTCGCCCGTTGCTTCAAGCAAAGTGACGTTTTTTACTACACGCGTGCAGATTATGCCCATATAATCGCCTTTTAGATCAGGCAAATCCCGATAGGACGGACACAGCACCTACAGGTTACAGGATGTGTGCGAGAGAAAGAACAGGATGAGCGAGCAAAGCAACACCATACCACGAACCCCAAGAACGCCAGAGCCCAGAGCTACAAAGCAAAAGGAACTAGAGAGAGAGAGAGAGAGAGAGAGAGAGAGAGCCACCGAGGCGACGAGAGGAGAGAGAGAGAGAGCGAGCGAGAGGCCTCGGCCTCGCCGGGGCCCGTGATTCGCCTTTAACTTTCACTTTCCTCTCTCTCCTCTTCCATTCACCCCTTTCACCCTGTCCGATACGCCTCTACAAAACGCGCGGCCTTGAGCACCGGCAACTCCCTCTTCCCCGCAGCAGCACGAGTGCAATGGTGCAACGGTACTAGCCGCACAGTGACGTCGGGGGGGTGTGGGTGTGCGTGTGTGTGCGGGGGTGGGGGGGGGGGGGGGGGGGGGGTGACGCCCGGGGGGCGAGATGACGACGCTGCAGATGGACCCGCCGGCGCCGCCCGCGCGGCGGTCGGTGTCCACGAGCTGCGACCTGCACCCGGGCGAGACGTTCACCGGCTTCTGCGCCGCGTGCCTGCGCGAGCGCCTCCAGGGGCTCGAGGCGTCCGCCGCCGCGGCCTCGGCGCCGGGGCGCAAGTCCACCTCGGCCATCCGGTCCCTCTTCGCCAGGCCGTTCGGCGCCGGCGGTTCGTCCGCGTCCGGCCCGGCCGAGCCGCCGGACCTCCGGCGGTGCAAGTCGTTCTCGTGCGGCCGCGGCGGGGACGCGCTCGCCGCCGCCGCCGCTGCTGCGGCAGCCAGGGCGGACGAGCCGCAGCGGCACTCGTGCGACGTGCGCGGGCGCAGCACCCTGTGGGCGCTGTTCCACCAGGACGACCGTGACCGCGTCCGCGACGGCACGGCGTTCGGCGCGTTCCCGGCCTCATCCTCGGCCGCAGCGGCTGCGCTCGCCGCCGATGTCCAGCCTCCACCGCAGGCACCATGCATCCCTGATGATTTCTTGGACGAGGACATTCCCGTGGTCATGGAGACCGACGAGATAATACCGGTGGTTGAGGAGGAGCCCTTTGTGGCTATGGACATTTCCGGCGAGGTGGAGGCCGAAGGCAATGTGGCCAGGGAAGGCAAGGCCATTAAGGATCACATTGATCTCGAGTCGTCACAGACCAAGAAGGCGTCGCCCAAAGACCTGAAAGAGATCGCCGGGAGCTTCTGGGTCGCCGCCTCTGTGTTCAGCAAGAAGTGGCAGAAGTGGCGGCGCAAGCAGAAGCTCAAGAAGGAGGCTGCCGTGAGCAAGGCCGCGGCCGCAGCAATGCCTCCTCCTGAGAAGCCTTCCAAGCCGTCTTTCCTTCGCCGGCGCCGCCTCCGCGGGGAGGCAGGCTCCGAGCTCGCCGGTGGCCGGCGCTCGTGCGACACGGACCCGCGTTTCTCCCTCGACGCGGCGCGCATGTCCGTGGACGACGCCGGCTTCTCGTGGGACGAGCCCCGCGCGTCCTGGGACGGGTACCTGTTTGGCGCCGGCGCCGGCATTGGCCTCGGGCGCGCACCACCGCCGCTCTCCCGCCTCCCTCCCATCCTCTCCGTCCTGGAGGACACGCCGACTGACATCGTCGAGCGCTCCGATGGCCAAATCCCCGTGGAAGACGACTTCGACCCCGAGCCGCCAGGTGGCTCCTTGCAGACAAGAGACTACTACCTCGACTCCTCCAGCCGACGGCGCCGGAGCCTGGAGCGTTCAAGCTCAGTGCGAAGGCCGTCCTTCGAGGTCCCCGACCCAAGAGCAGTGGCCGCAGCTGTCAATGGCAAGGAGTCCCCCATTGGCGGCTCAGAATTCTACCACTTCCAGCACGCCGAGGACCTGCTTGACCGCGGCTTCAGCTCCAACTCCCTCATCGAGGACATCTCCGCGAGCCTGGAGGCGGCGCTGTCCGGCCCCGCCAAGAAACCGCGCCGGTGGCGCAAGGCGTGGAGCCTCTGGGGCCTCATCCACCGTCGCGCCGCCGGGCGCAGGAGCGGCGGGCCATCCGACATCGCCGACCGCTCCTTCTCCGAGCCGTGGCCCGACCTGCGCGTGCGCGGCGCCAACCCCAAGATGCAGCGGTGCAACAGCAATCTGAGCGCGCGCAGCTCGTTCAGCAGCAACAGCGGCGGGCTCGGCAGCTCCAGGCGCAGCTACGTGGACGCCAGCGGCAACGTCCGGCGGAGGGAGGAGCCGCACGCGCAGGCGCCGCCGCTGGAGCGGAACCGGAGCGCGCGCTACTCGCCCGGGCGCGCCGCCGCGGAGAACGGCATGCTGAGGTTCTACCTGACCCCGATGCGGAGCGGCAGCGCGAGGGCGCGCGGTGGCGGCCTGCCGAGCAAGGCCGGGCCCGGGCGGCCGCTGGCCACGCAGTCGTTCGCGCGCAGCGTGCTGCGCCTGTACTAGCCTACGGCGCCGGCCAGCCAGTCAGGT
The DNA here is from genome assembly GCF_000263155.2 of Setaria italica. Lineage (NCBI taxonomy): Eukaryota > Viridiplantae > Streptophyta > Magnoliopsida > Poales > Poaceae > Setaria > Setaria italica. The sequence goes on along the minus strand of NC_028454.1, from coordinate 41,652,621 downwards.
TCCTCTGCCGATCTGCACGTTACCTTGCTGCTGCTTGCTGTTCAAGGAGAGGGTTCGGGGTTATAGCCATAAATCTTCGCGTATTGTAATTTAAGCCGTTATTTTTGTTAATCTGGGGGTGATTGGATAACACGCATCTCGTATTCTCGTCATGATTTCCTCTTGCGTGTCCGTACCTCGTGATCCCATCGTTTCGCATGTTCAATCATCAGCGTTTTCTCCATGAGCCATTGTTGTTCCATCGCCTGCAATTTGACGAGGTTTACATCTAAATTTGGAGGGAAACACATTCTAATTCTGGTGCCGGACCACACGACCAGCACGGCTTTGTGTCAACCGAGAGGGGCCTACCGCCGGTCACACCCGCTTGCTCTTTTGGACGGTTGGACCGCGGGGAATTTCCTCCCCACGGAGGCACGGAGACACAACGCGACCCGAGAAGTTGACACGGACGGCGGCCGGCCGGGCGAGCGAGCAAGCCATGGCCATGGCCTCCCGATACCGGTGGTACTAGGCTCGGGCCCGTCCACTGCACGTGATTGGTCCTTAAAGGAGGTCGTGCTTGCCGCCGCCTCGGAAACCGTTAAAGGCGGCTCCTCCCGCATTCCTCCGGCTGGCCCGCGGCGGGGAGGGCGGGGCGCCCCCACCGTCGGCCGCCCTGCCCTGCCCGTGGGGCTCCACCGGTGTCGCCTCGTCGCGGACGTCCCCCGGCCGCGGCCGGCCTTGTTTCTTCTCCTGCGCTGCCTCGGTGCCTCTGCCTGCCATTTCCCTCTCAGCCAGCAGGGTAATGCTGTTGCTGTTGGCGTTGCGTTGCGCCGCGGCGCCCACCGGCAGTGGCAGCAGGTCCAGCGGCACAGGCGTTGGCGTTCGGCTGGACCCCTGTGCGCTCATCCACCTGTATTCTGATTCTGAACGTGTTGCTCAGCAGATACAGGCGCGTTTGGACTGTGGACTTGTGTTGGCTGCCTCTGACCGATGTTGGCCCGTCGGCCATGCCGCAATGCTTTGTCCCGACCGGCAAGCTGGTCTCGACATCGCCTCAGATCAGACTGTGTTGGTCTCCACACTATGAAAGCACTCTGTGTCCGCGCACTCATTCGTACTCCTGTGGAGAACTACTGATTAGAGCCGCATGAGTTATTTGTGCCCGCTCATTTGGGAGTACGAATTTTATAATTTGGGAGACTAAACGGATAATTTTCTCATTTTTAATTGAAATAATTGTTTCAGAAATTCATAACCTTTCTACACGGTTTTGGATAATAGAGCCAAATTTTATATGAAAGACATTTATTTGAAGTCATTTACACGTCTAAGGTAGTTTATCAAATTTTTAGACAATACAGGTTAGTATGTTGAAATCGTCACAATGTATAGTACCATATTGTTTCAACGGTCAGTGACGACGAGTTGATTGATCAAGGCCTTCTGTTGTGATGATGGAATTTCTTCCAATTGGCAAGGTAACTTTGTTCGACTCTTTCAAATATTGACCACTCTTCTCGTCCTTAATTCCACATAACGAGATTTCATGCCCAACTTGATTTGCAACTTTTTATTTTGATATCGATTTTGCACCATAGTGTTCCTGCAACTCATGACGAGGGAGAGGGAGCCTATAATCTTTTTTGCTAGCACCAAGTTTGGAAGCATATTAGAGAGGCCTGATGCAACTGTTTAACCACCAGAGGGCATACGCACCCCATTCACCCTAATGCTTCTGTTCCCTTTTTGAAAATAAATGGAAAATAAAGATAGGGAGTGTCTACAGGGCACTTAGCATTTCTCTAGTCCGTGACACTCGATTTTTCGGTGCATAAGATGGAGTCGGATGGCTTCCGGTCATTTTCAACCTCCAGCCGTCCTCAACCTCCAGCAACGTCTTAAACCTTTCAGCAGCTGATTTCTTCTTCCTCTACCCTACCCCACCTTCGCCCCACATGCCACCGCCCTACCACGTCGGGCTAGGGACTTGCCGGGCCGGTGCGGAGCTCTGACTCCTGGCACCAACATTCCCGCCCTCGCGCCACTCTCATTGCCCCCGCGCCTACCTGGCCCAATCAACCTCACCGCACCCACCACCTCTACCATGGTGCTGCCGACCTCACCGCCACTGCGCCCACCACCTCTGTCGGCTGCCCTACCTTCCTTAGCCTTCCCCCTGGGCACCGCAAACTCCGGCAATTCCAATACCAACCCCAATCTTGAACCCTAACCACTCCAATCCTAACCACTAACCTTGCCAACCTTGCTAGAGAGCTCACCGGAGGTGAAGAAGAAGCTCATGTGGCCTTGGATTTACAAGCGGTGGTGGAATCGAAATTGGAGTACGGAGAGCACACAAAACACTGGTGTACAATACAACTTTCTCATAAAAGATAACTACTACTTTGTAAAAGTATGCTACCAAGAACTGAACTGTGACGGTCATTAACGATGAGCTGTTCGTCTATGGCTATACCATAATTTACTCTTGTATTGGGATTTGGTGTTAGATGAGGTAATTTGTCTTTGGCGATGGCTTTGTTTCTCTGAATTAAACGAGCTTTGCAGGTTTATCTAAAAACAATGTCATTAATGTGGTTATACCACAACCTATCACCGCAGTTCGGGTGGGATGTTCTTCCCGTTGACTATTAGATCATTCTTAATGGCAATTTTGTGGGTAATAAATAGGTGACATGTAGTCAATTATGATGACATAGCACACTATTTATGAGGTGAGATAATAAACTGGTTTCATGGGCATGAAAACCATGTATACATAGTTTTCAAAATACTTGTGTCTTTCATGTAATCCTTGAAACAACAAAAGCTGAAACAATGCATTGTGTGAAATATTTCATCTATGAAATAAATACACTACTTATGTGGCACTCTTACAAACATAAACATGAAACTTTGACATTTAGAAATACACCGATTGCTTTGGGATGGAGTGATCGGCAGTTGACACCATATAAAGCTCAACATGGTAGCCATCATTCCCACGAGATTCCGCGAGGATGCATCACCACAGCTCTGTTATGCTGACTACGCAATTAGACATGGCGACGAGGAAGCCCTCGAGATGGTAAATCATGCCAGCGGCCGGATAGCAACGAGCCACCTGTAAACCAGGCTGCAAAACCAGGTTACCATCAGACTGATGGCTGGACCAAACACCTCGGCCGATAGCCTGCCGCATCTGCCTGCGGCAGCCGGTAAAAACGACCGCTCTGCCGCGCACCGGCCGCGGCCAGATCGCAGCGGAATCGGAATCGCGCGCATGATGATGGCAAGCGGCAAGCACGAGGCCGCCTCAATGCCTCATCCAGCGCCGGGGGTTGTCAAATAAAGCGCGACGGGGCAGACCGACCGGCCGGCCCGGCCGGGCAGGCGTCGCGTCGTCGGGATCACATCGGCGGCACGGCACTGCGCGCCGCCGTACCCGGGTGCCGCGAGGAGGGCGGACACCTCGCGGACCGAGAGAACACGAGGCGCATGCGGCCGCATCCGCATCGCCATTAGCGTGGTACCCGTGTGTCCCCCTCTGCCCCTACCGGCCTACGCCACGCACGGCCTCCGGGCCTCGTCCTCGTTTTTGCATTGGCAGGGGCGACACCGACGGCCGCCGGTCACCTCCGTCCTCCCCGCGCTGCCGCCGGACTGGAACCGTGTCGCGTGTTCTTTCGACGGACGTCGTAGAGCTAGAGCTAGCCCCTCTCGCCGCTGCATGGAGGGAGATGTGCTAGCTGATCGGAGACACGTGACAGGGACTCGGAAACGGAGGCACACACGATATTCGATCGTACAGGACACGACCGCTCCGCAGGCTGTAGTTTTCCTGCCGGGGCTGGGGCTCTCCGGGCATCGTGTGTGTACTCGATCGATCGATTGTGCAATCAACGATCAACAGGCGACGTGTTGGACGCTGTACGTCTGGACGGTAACCCTGGAGCGTCCGGTTCGCGATGGAATGGTCCAGGCAAGGCAGCAGTGAACTTGCGTACCTTTTCTGCACTACCCCTTTGTGTGCGTATGCCGACCGGAGAGGACTATACCATGAACGGCACTGTAGTTCCGTGTATCAATCTGAACTTGCCTCACAGTATCATGCATCTCCATAGCCCTGACCCTGAAACATCTTCTCGAAAGAACAATAGAGCCGGTCGTGGAACAATAGTCTCGTCAGGTTTGCAGCACTGGATGTTTTGTTGGTCTAGCAGGTACCTCGAGGGCCATGGCCGGCCGCAAGCCAAGCGCCTGCCTGCTCGACCGGCGTACTCTATGGCGCTAGTACTGCTGTACTGTTTCTTCTTGACAGTCTACGTACTGTTCCAGTATGGCTGAAACATTGGGACATGGCCTCTGTTGCAGGACTGTTCCATACACGGCAGCATCGAAAAGAAGTAAGGCTGCAGAGACGCCGGCGAGAGCCGAGACATGCAGACATCTGATGACACGAGTGCTGCCATGCATGAATACTGATACAAACCGTATGCAAAAATTACCTTGCGGGAGAGTTCTGCAAGCCATCTGTATACGTGTCGCCGCGTCGGTCACCAACTGGATTCTCAATGGTGACACGGCTTGCACATTTAATTATGTCATACTATATCGCAGCAAAACTTAGGCGGCGGCGCCGACGGTGGCGCCGGCGGTGAGCCTGGACGAGCCGTAGAGGGTCTCCTCGAACCGGATGATCTCGTTCTTGGAGCCGTAGGCCACCTGGGTGCGCTCGTCGAGCTCGTTGATCACCTTGTCCAGCACCGACTGCTTGCCGTCGCTGCTGTGCCCGCCGGCCTTCTCCATCAAGAAGCCGAGCGGCGCCACCTCGAAGAGGAGCCGCAGCTTGGCCTTGGCGGACGGGGACGTCACGTTGGTGAAGATGCCCTTCTCCTTCACTATGATCTGCGTCATCGTTCGATCACAGGCATCAATGCATCATGCATGCTGGTCACGTAAGTTCTGTACACTGAAAGTAGCACTGGAAAAGGGACCTAAAGTGAACTTGGTTCACTGTAGGGAATTGCTGTGTTGGCGTGGCCTTGCTTAAAGCAGATGCAGGTACAGCTCAATGCTCAACACAGTCACTAGCATGGGCTTGCAGTAACACTACAGTTCCAGGCATTTACTGGCACACACCAAACCAAATTCTTGTTCTCAAAAGTTTGCTTTGCCTTGTCAGAAAAAAATGGACTCTTTTGGTGGGAAAATTGTAGAATTGATTGACAGTTTGATCATGTCACTGATCAGTGTTGGAATGTGTAGTAGTACTGAATAATGAGTATGAACTGTTGGCTGTTGCCATGTCATTTGAGAATTGAGAGAAGTCTCTCTGATGATTTTTGCTCGGTTTGAGGAAGAAATATGTTCGTGCATTGTAAGGTGCGAACCATACTTGCAGAAGCTAAGGATTTTTTTGACATATACCTGGTTGACATCAGGAACCATTCCTCCGGTGTAACGCAATGTGTACTTCTCCTTGACGTAGTAGTTGATGAGCTGCAAAGATCACATTTTTGCACAAGTCAGACTGACGAAAAGATGTTACTGTAGATACTCAATTAGACAGGTGATCGAGATCTATTTGAAGAAAGTAAAAAAAACAGTAATGACTGCTAAGAGAGTACACCTTGTCGTAGTCAGGGTTGTCAAACGTTGCTCTCAAATTACCAGGAGAGAACATCTTCCCCTCCCCAATGGACGTGGTGTCCTTGACATGCTGCCATTTGCCTGCAACGTTCATGAATATCTTGATTATACTTGCATCACACACTGCAACTCTGCAATTGCTCAGTCATTGTTGATTGCACATTCAGGGTCACCTTCGTCGAGGAGGAGGAACTCGTGTGTCCCAGGGCAGTCCTTGAGGGCGATAACGTAGGTCGTGCGAGGGCCGTAGATGCCCATCGCAGCGGCGACCTGGTCGCCGCCGGTGACTCCAGTCAGCTTGTCGCCGGGCCAGACGCCGAAGATGGTTCCGACGGTGAAGTTCGTGTCGACAATGCTGGAACCGTCAAGGGGATCGAACGCAACGCTGAAACCACCTGCGAGATGTGATGAGAAGTTTAGCCGGTCTGAATCACAAAGCCTTACTTCCTTATTTTTCCTTCTGCATTTCTACGGTCAAAACGAGAATATCCCTAGTTGTTGGGGTAAGGTGGCAGGTTTAGACAGATCAGCGCATACATCTGAAACTAGAATCCAAGAAGACAGAATGCTAATTTGGTAAGGAATATTGCTGTTGATTTGCAATTTCATTTATTTACAGTGTTCTGAAGATGCAGAAGAACTGAGTAATAGCAGCGCTGAGCACTGCACTGCAAACCTGCAACTCTCTAGTTGAGGTAAAAACATATTGGGGGTAGTAGCCGGTCTCTCGTTTTCTATTGTTGTTTTGTCATGTTACAAATGCTGGAAGCTTTGGTCATGTACAGTGAGGGAAGAAATGGCACTGCCTCATTGGTTTGTTGCAAAAAATTTGGCATGCCAAAAGTTGGGAAAAACTTGCCAATAATTTAGTAAGATAAATGTGAACCAAACGGTGGTAAAAAATTGGCTTGCCAAAATTTTGGCAACAAACCAATCCAGCTCGCAGTACCTTCGACTGGGCCACCCATGTCTTGCAGCTCGGGGACCTCCTCAGAGCAGGCATACTTGCACACATGGGAGTACTCCAAAGCCTGCAGGCAGAGAGAACGGGCATGAGCGAATTTTTCGGTGCGAGACAGACATATGCAGCGCGAGATCACTCGTTTCACACATCGAAGAGGAGCTTGTTGGCGAGCATGTCGACGGCGAGCTGCTCGTCGCCGAAGGAGTTGACGCAGGCCGTGCCGCCGCAGGACGCCGTCCGGACCTTGAAGGCGATCGTCCTCATGGCTTCCCCCATGCAAGTGAGCAGCCTGATGAGGTTCTTGTCCGGCGTCGCCTTGGTCAGGAACTCCTCCTGCCACACCACACCCCAACACACACAGCCACAGACCCAGCACGCGGTCAGCGTCAGGTTTCTCCTAGCATGGCACGGCGCACCGGCGCGCACACAGCTTATACTGACGATCGATGCACACGACGCACCAGACTGTCCCCGATCTCGCACCGGGTGTTGAGCGCCGCGCGGCTCGCCGCCTTGGACTGCCTCGCCGAGAGCGGCCGTGCCGTGCTCACCCGCACCGACTCGCCGTAGAACGTGGTCGGCGGCCTGGACGCCTGCCGTGCGTACGCGACACAACAGTAGCCATCAGCAAAATCTTATCTGCACGTGCTGCGTGACGAGCCGCTACTCTCAGTGAAGCGAAAACGAGTGCCGTACCTTAGGCCTGTAAGACTGCGAGAAGGACATGGCCGCGCAGCATGTCGGGGAGCGGGTGGCGCTGGTGGCCCTGCCGGCGTAGCTCGCCGCCGCGACGGTCTCCATCGCTCCTCGCAGGTGTCGTCTGTGATGGTCCGGACGCTAGCGAGCAGGGCCTAATACGTCTGGGCACTCTGAAGCTGTTAAATTGTCTGCGTGCGCTAACGTTTGGTGGTCATCAGCTGGTGCTTTCAATTGCAGCAGCTAGCGAGCACGGCCTCGGGGAGGGAATGGATCACACGGAGGATGCAGGTCTGGACGAGATAAACCGGCCGCCGCCGTGGCGCCACGTGGCACCGGAGAAGATAGAGCGGGGGCCTCGCCGCGGTGCACGACGACCGTTCGTGGGCTGTGTGGCCACGCCGAGACGCGCCACGGATCGGTCCAGCCGTAGCCCGTAGTTGCCTTTTGCACGTTTAGATTTGGTCGAGGCGTACGCGGTACTCCAGGCAGCCACGGAAGGAAACAGGCCCAGTTTCCCCCTTGTTCATCGTGTTGGTTAAAGGCGTCGTGTTGCTTAAGTAACCTCACCACGCCATTGCCATTTAACCTTCCATGATACTCCAAACGAAATATCTTACTTGGGCCCAAATAGAGTCTGGAGTACGGCCCAATTGGACTAAGCACTATCATGCCCAAAAGCACCCTTACCATCATATCAGACGTCGTCTAAGAAGAGTCGATGATCCACGTGAACAAATCAAGATCTGAATATGCATTCAGTTTTCAACAGGCAGTAAGTTCAGAATCAACAGCCAACCAAATTGTCACACCGCTCCAGATTCCAAACAAATGATAAGAGAAGAAGAACGCCACACAGAAGTGCAGATGCGTGCTCAACAAAATGGAGAAATACCGCCCGATCAAACCCGGAAACCCACCGCGGCTTTCACGCAGGAGTCCGGCTCGCACGTCGCGTGCAGCGGCGCCCCGCCGCCGCCGTCCTGTTTGAGCAGTATGTCGATTTCGTCGCCGTCTTTGAGCCCGACGTCGTCCGGCGTTTGAGCTGGACGGATGTGGCGGCCCTCGGCATCCAGGAAAAGGACGGCCTTGGGGTCGAGCGAGTGCTTGCCGCAGTACATGTCCATGAGCCGCCGCAGCTTCACGTTGCGCTTGATGCGGAAGAACACACGTCCGCCGCGATCTGGCTCTGCACCTTGACGTTGATGAGGCCGCCGTCGTCTTCGCCAGCCTCGGTCTTCACCTGCGCCGCCGTGGCCGTGCCCGTCACCTCCTCAACCCCGGGCCGTACATTCTCCGGCGGTGACGGTGGCGGCATCCTCCTCTGTAAATAAATCGGCTTCGGATCGATCTGGTGTGCCATGTTAGTTTTCGTTCCCACCACTTATCTATTTCGCCAGAGGACTAGGGCGGCGATAACATTCCAAGATGAGACGATGACGGCGTCAACATCGAGTGCGCGGGAAAACTGGGAGGCATGAGGCGTCCGATCTGGGATCAGACGGCGTGAGTCACTTCAGTTTTGAATCACTTCGACGTGTCGTCAAGTGCAGTCTAGAGGTCTACACAACTACACGAGGCGTGTTTAGCACAGCTTCCATTTTGAGATCCATGCAGCATTTACAATTTGTGCAATAACAGAGTAGTTTAAATAAGAGAGTACGTACGTAATTTAAAATAGTATAAACAAATTGATCAACCAAATACTAGCATTGCATATGACCACACCTCATTCAACTCAAGAATTTATGCAGAGCTAAAATCCCAACAAAATGGTTTACTTGGGCCAAGAAGAAACTCTATTCGGCAAGTCCTAAATGGTGAACAGAAGGGCCTAAATGGAGCCTGGACTACGGCCCAATTGGACTAAGCACTCTCACTCAAGCCCAAAGGTCCCTTCCATTTTTTAAGCTTGGTCGTATCCAGATTCTAGAGTGCCAAACCCTTATCGTAACCAGATCATATTCAGAACGCGCGTTCAGTTTTCAACATGCAGAAAAATTCAGCAACCAACCGCCAAACACATTGTGAATCGTCACATCGCACCAGCAGATCCCAAACAAATCATACGACAAGAAGAACGCCCCACAAAAAGTTCAGATTCATGTGCAACAAACTGGAAATTACTAGCCGGTCAAACAGAAAAACCTCGGCGGCTTTTCACGCACAAATCTGGCTCGCGTGCACCGGCGCCCCGCCGCCGCCTTCCTGGTCGAGCACCACGCTGATCTCGTCGCCGTCCTCGAGCCCGACCTTTTCCGGCGTCTGCTCGGCCCGTATGTAGCGGCCGTCGGGACCTACGAACTTGACGGCCTTGGGGTGGAGCGAGTGCTTGCCGCAGTACATGTCGATGAGCCGCCGCAGCTTCACGTTCCGCTTGACGCGGAAGAACACGTCCTCCGCGGTCTGGCTCTGCACCTTGATCAAGATGAGGGCGCCGTCACCGCCCGGCTCGGCCTTCACGGTCGGCGTCGTACCGGTGCCCCTCGCCTCCTCCGCAACCACGGGCTCCGCATTCGCCGGCGACGACGGTGGCGGCATCCTCGCTCCTCTCTAGATCGCCTTCGGATTGATCTGGTGCCAGGTTAGTTTTCGTTCCCGCCACACTAATTTAAGTATGTAGCCAGGGGGCTAGGGCGGCGATAGCATTCCAAGATCCAAAAGGAAAGCGCTGGAAAACTAAGAGGCGTCCGATCTTGGATCAGACGGCGTGTTGGTATAGCTATTTGTGATAAGCCTTTGGATTAGCATATTACTAGCACATATGCAGGCTGATACACTAATAATTATCCTGGATTCGTCTATGCTTGATTTCCAGTCAATGTGCTCTACGTGTACTATGATTACTCTCGAATCTCAACCCTCAGTTTACACATGCGGAGTAACTTATCTCTACCATCCTCAATTACCACAGTTAATTTTTTTCTCTCAACAAGGACATATCAAATTTTACTTGTCCACGTAAACAAATCACGATCTGAATGTCAAAGTTTCAAGACGCCGACAATTCAGAAAACACAACACCGCCAATAATGTCACGCAGCACCAGATTCTAAGAGCATGAACACCGCCCAAACAAATCATAAGATAAGAAGAAAAACATCACACAAAGTTCAGATGCACGACAAACTAAGAAACTGAGAAGTACCGTGAAACTTTGAAACTTGTCTCCCCGTTCTTGATACACAATGTTACCTCGGACTTCTGATTTCCTCTTTTGCTTCATTTTGTGAAGAGTTCCCACCTGATTAGAACTGTCCAAAGCTTGCTAATCCTGGGATGGCCTTGTTCTCTTATTGAATTGTATCGGTTACTGAATTAGGTCGTTAGAAGTGTATCAGATATAAAAATTCTACCTTTAGATTATAGCTTAGATAGGAAATTCAAGTGCAGACGTTCAAGACTCCACCTTCAGGTATTATTGTTAGAATTAATCCTTCTCAGATCATCAGTGCAACTGTTGTATAGGAGGCTGCACGGCAAGCTTGGAGAGGGGTTGACTTTAAGAGAAATAGGAGACTTTAGATTGGGAAGGCTTCTTTAATTTATATTCTTCTTATTTGATACTAAGTAGTGATTACTTGGTCTAAACCTCTGAGGTAAATTGTGACAGATTTTCTTTTTCTAAATCTTCAGACAAGAAGAGTTTGACAAGTTAGCAGCTGGAAAAGCAACAAAAGCCCAAATGAAAGCTATGAAGGAATCCAAGAGTTCAAACAAGTAACCCAAGACGCACGGGCACGATCCTAATCATTACTTGGTAAGAACTCCACACGAAGTTCGGATAAGTGCAACAATCTGAAAAGCGCTGCCCGATCAACGGATTAAACCCGAAAAACCTCGATGACTTTTCATGCACACTCCCATGCTGGTGGAGATATACGAAGATCGCGTCGTCGTCCTCGAGCCCGATCTCGTCCGGCGTCCACTTGGGCCGTATTCTGCTGCGGCGTAGTGGTCGATCGAGAGCTTGTCGCAGTACATGTTCATGAGCCGCCCTATCTTCCCGTCGCGCTTGATGCGGAAGAACACGTCCTCCGCCGTCGGGCACCGAAACTTGATATCGATGTGGATGCCACCTCTGCCAGCCTTGGCCTTCACCTTCGACGTAGCCGTGCCCCTCTCCTGATTCTCTCCCTTCATGGCTTCATCGGCATCGGGGCCGTGCCCCTCTCCTTCTCAACCCGACTCGCTATGTTCACCGGCGTCGAGCCAGTGCCCTTCTCCTCCTCTTTTACCCCTCACCCTACCTTCACCGACGAAGGTGCCCGTGCCCCTCTCCTCAGACTCAACCAGACGAACGACCTTCATCGGCGTTGTGCCCGAGCCCCTCTGCTCCTCAGCCCCACGACATACCTTCACCGGCGTGAGGTCCATACCCTTCTCCTCCTCCTTAACCCCTCGCACGACCTTCATCGGCGTCGTGCCCGTGGCCCTCTCCTCCTTAACCCCGTGCCCTACCTTCGCCGGTGACGGCGTCAACGTCGATCCTCCTCTCGATCTCTATCGCCTTTCGATCGGATCGGGTGTACCGTTTGGCGTTTTGGCTTTCGTCGATTGTGTGGTTTGTGCCACCTTATATAGGGCTCCAGCAGGTTACAAGGAGCATGACCTTTGAGCTAGCCTTCCAAGTTCCAAGACTAATGACGGCGTGAACATCGAGCGCGCGGGGAAAGAAGATGTCGCGCTGTGCCGCGCGTCGAGGCGCAAAGTAAGGGGGTGTTTGGATACCCCGTGCTAAAGTTTAGCACATGTCACATCGGATGTTTGGATGCTAATTAGGAGTATTAAACATAGACTAATTATAAAACTAATTGCACAGATGGAGTCTAATTCACGAGACGAATCTATTAAGCCTAATTAGTCCATGATTTGATAATGTGGTGCTACAGTAACCATTGCTAATGATGGATTAATTAGGCTTAATAGATTCATCTCGCGAATTAGCATAGGAGTTCTGCAATTGGTTTTATAATTACCTCATATTTAGTCCTTCTAACTAGCATCCGAATGTCCGATGTGACAGGTGCTAAACTTTAGCACGGGGTATCCAAACACCCCTAAATGCTTTACTGGACCACCACCTGCCAACGGCAGGATGAGTTTTTTTTTGTTTGCTCAGGATGAGAATTTGGTATGCACCCGTCTAATCCATACCATATCTATATAATCCTCCTCTTCTCCTTATATAATTGACCAATATTTCCTTTTTTACAGCCACGCAAATTTTGGTCGTCGCAGACATCTTCTTTGGAAAAATTTGCAGCATAAGTTCATATGCTTATCGCACGCATGAATTGTCTCGCCATTCCTCGCATACTTCAGTTTTGACCCCACCAAATTTTAGAGGTCAACAGAAGGCGTGTTTAGCACACAACTTCCATTTCAAGGTCCAAGCAATTTAGTACGTGTTTAATTTCAAATCAAAAGAATTTATGTGGAGCTAAAATCCCAGCCAAATGGTTTACTTGGGCCAAGCAGAAACTCTATTTGGCTAAGACCTAAAATGGTTGTGAACAAAAGGCCTAAATGGAGCCTGGACTCCCAATCGCGGATTAATTGCATGGTTTGATCTGAAGATACTACTACTGATACTAAAGCCAGGATCGCAAGTGGGGAAAGCCTGGCCCATCTTTACGGATGCGCGCAGCAAGCCCAGTAAGGCAGTAATCACAAAAAGCAGCAAGGGGAAACCAGAAGTCCAGAACAGCCACTAGCCGCCCACCACAATGCAACGGCTCCAGAATGTCTCTTCCGTCCGCGCCGGCGCCGCCTTCTTCTCCCTCGTCCGCCTCCGCCTCCTCTGTACCACCACCACCACCGCATCACCACCGGCCCGCTTCGTCGCAGAGAGCTACCTCGTCGCCAACTGCGGCCTCACACCATCGCAGGCCGTCAAGGCCTCGAAGCTCCTCTCCCACCTCGAGACCCCCCATCAGCCCGACGCCGTGCGCGCCTTCCTCGCCGGCCTCAGCCTCTCCAAGGCCGATGTCGCCGCTGCCATCGCCCGGAGGCCGCGGGTCCTCTGCTTCAGCGTGGAGTCTACCCTCGCCCCCCGCGTCTCCCAGCTCCGCGGCATCGGCCTCTCCACTCCCGAGATCGCCCGCCTCGTGCCGCTCGTCCCTTACGTGTTCGCCAGCCCGGTGTACGTCTCCCGTCTCGCGTTCTTCATATCCTTCTTCGGCTCCTTCACCAAGCTGCACGCCACCATCAGGAGGGACGCCCAACTCCTCCGCCGGAGCGTCGAGAAGATCGAGCCACAAGCCGCGTTGCTGCGCGAGTGCGGCCTAGGTGCTCGTGATATTGCCCAAGTGGCCTCCATCGCCCCGCGGCTGTTCTCCGGGTCCGAGGAGCGTCTCAAGGCAGTCATAGCGCGCGCCGAGGAGCTCGGCGTGCCCCGGGGCACACCCATGTTCCGCCACGCCCTCGTCGTGGCCTACTCTATCGGGCGGCAGAACGCCACCGCCAAGATGGAGCTGCTCAGGTCCCTCGGCTGGTCCAGCAGTCAGGTGGCGGTGGCGGTGGCCAAGATGCCGTCCATATTGGCGAGTTCCGAGGACCGGCTGCGACGTGCGGTAGATTTCCTGACCAAAGAGGCCGGCATGGAGGTCGAGGCTGTTGCGCGAGGGCCATCGTTGCTCAAGTTCAGCATCGAGCGGAGGCTGGTGCCCCGGCTCAAGGTGCTGAAGCTTTTCAAGGAGAAGGGGTTGCCGTTGGGCGGTCGATCCTTCTACGGCGTGGCCTGTATGAGCCGTGAGAATTTTTTCAACACCTTTGTGCTTCCTCACGCGAAGATCCTCCCACGCGGCCTCATTGGTGCTTTTGCTACTGCCCGGGCTGGGAAAGCGGCGGCCGGACCTGCACGGTGAGAAGCACGGTTGCGGTTGGAAGCAGGGTGGGGATCCACAGGTTGAGATTGATGTTACCTTCGCTATTTATTCTTAAAAGATCCCTTTTGTATTAGCTCGGAGAGACCTGATTGGTGTGGTGACTAGTGCGATGCTAATCTGCTGCTGTCTTACGGTCCATGTTTCTGCTGTTCTGCATCGGATGCTTTTTTTCTGAACTTGGGTGAACATGTGCTAGATTTTGCTCGTCAGGTTCTAGTATTCGACATTATGGTAAACCAGAAGGAAATGTAGAGTGGTGATCCACATGAAGCCCTTTTGTTGAAGTAATTGGTCAAGCTTAGTGTCCATATATTTACTCAAGTACTATCAAGTATCAACAATTTCTTGCTTGAGACCTAGTTTTGCTTAGTTGAGTTCTACCTTTTCTTCCCTGAGAGAAACCTGAGTCCTGGACCTTTGCCTTGTATTGTATGATGATGGCTGGTCCTACATATTTCCGTTCCCGCCAGCGTCACCATCACCAATTTTGCTGCTCCCTGCCACTAATCCCGTCCATTAGCCGCCTGCAATGCCAATGCACTACTGCTCTGACTGTCTCCCATCTCCCTTGCCCTCCATCTAACCCAAGGTCACCAGCGAGGCAGCGACTAAAAAAAAAACTTCTTCCCTCCTAGGTATAAACATAAAATCAAGAAATCAATCTATGCCTGGAAATAAAAAGGAGGAAAAAACAACGAAAAAAGAAAAGTACTAATATGTTTCATGGGCCCTAATGGGCTGACCGGCCCGTGTATTCTGCCCGCGCACTTGACACGTCACTCCACCAACCCACTTCAGCAGGATCGTCACTTCACTTCCACTCCGCGGCTCCCCCTCCATCCCCGTGACTCCGCGACGGAGAAGACAAACGATGACGCCTCCCGGCCAACTGCTCCCCTTGACCCGCCCGCCTCCGCCGCCTCCCGCTCCTCCCGTCCTCTCCAGCCGCCGCAGCCAGTGCCCGCCTCCCGCCCACGCGCACGCCCGAGGCTCGCCTCCGCCTCTATGGCGGGCCCACCGTCTCAACGACCGCTTCCTGCATCCTCCTCGGCAGTTCCGGGCTCCGGCCAGGCCCCCTCGCGCTCCAACACCTCCGGGGGTTTCGGCCTCCGGAGGAGGCGAGGCTCAGGCGGCGGCGGTGGCGGAGTTCGTGACGTCTGAGAGGGTGAAGGTGGCGGCGATGCTGGGGCTGGCCCTCGCGCTCTGCAACGCCGACCGCGTCGTCATGTCCGTCGCCATCGTGCCGCTCTCCCAGGCGTACGGTTGGACACCTTCATTCGCCGGCGTCGTGCAGGTACCCGGCTTCCGATTATTCTGATGAATTATGTTTGGCTCCACCTGCGCTAGTGACTACTGCTAAGTACTGACTAGCAAGCAATTCTCATTGAACTATCTGGTTTTCAGAGTGCACAATTGCAGTAATCGCCGTTTTAATAATGTGATGTTAGAATGATTAATTGAAGTGATAATTTTGAGTAAAAGCGTGCTCGTATGGCTCGAGATGACACCTTTGGTGTCATATTCATTTGCTCTGCCTCTGCAAACGTAGTAAAGCACTAAACATGGTTCATAAGGTTTGAATTTTCACTCCAAAGTTGTGTAGCACTTCATATTTCTCACTCAGGCTGCTGCAGCGGAAGTGATTTACCGAAAAATACACATAAGAAAGTAAGGGCATGGGTTTGCGCATCTTGTTTGAACAATATGGTGATGCCATTGTGTTTTTTTGGCACTGCAAACAGTCATCCTTTCTTTGGGGATACCTGATGTCGCCTATAATTGGTGGAGCACTTGTTGACTACTATGGTGGAAAGCGAGTCATGGCTTATGGTGTAGCATTATGGTCCTTGGCTACATTCCTATCTCCTTGGGCTGCTGGTCGCTCTATCTGGTTGTTTCTCTTTACCAGAGTTTTGCTGGGTATTGCAGAAGGAGTGGCACTCCCAAGCATGAACAACATGGTGTTGAGGTATCTTCCTTTGTAATTCTATTCCTTTTGATTAGTTGTATTCATCCCCAAGCTTTTCCCCAGTCCCCACAACATATTGTTGTTTGGCTGGGCGTCATTTCTGTTAAGATTTTTGTAACTGTTTGCATTGGGCCTTTTTCTTACAGGTGGTTTCCTAACACAGAGAGATCTAGTGCTGTGGGTATTGCAATGGCTGGCTTTCAGCTTGGCAATACCATTGGGTTACTTCTTTCCCCAATTATCATGTCACGAACTGGAATATTTGGACCCTTTGTGATATTTGGATTATTTGGATTTCTGTGGGTGTTGGTGTGGATACCAGCTATATCTGGCACACCTGGTGAACATGCACAGATATCAGCATATGAACTGGAGTATATAACCAAAGGTCAGAAATTGGTCAAACCTCCAATCGGGAGTGCAAAAACAAAGAAGGTTCCCCCTTTCAGCAAACTACTTTCCAAATGGCCAACATGGGCTTTGATCAGTGCAAATGCCATGCATAGCTGGGTAACTCCTATAAATATCTACTTTTCACCAATTCTTTACAACTCTGACATACAAAGACACATTTTATGGACAATATCTTGAGCGTCATGATTTTTTTTCAGGGTTATTTTGTCATCCTTTCATGGATGCCAGTCTATTTTAAAACAGTAAGTCTTCATTCTTTTTCAATGTTCTCTGAATATATAAATTAACACTCCCAGTATTCAACTTGATATTATTTTTATGCTTTTCAGATATATCATGTCAATCTGAGAGAAGCTGCATGGTTCAGTGCACTCCCCTGGGTGATGATGGCAGTTTTAGGTTATGTGGCTGGTCTTGTCTCGGACATGCTTATTAGAAATGGTACAAACATTACTTTAACACGGAAGATAATGCAGGTATGTTGATTCAGAAAAATGTAGCAGAACAGCCGGGAAAGTTTTTGTTTATTTTATTCATACATTCTTGTACACCCATCCACATTGTTAACAAATGTAACATACTTCCTGATATGCTGTGCTCTAACTGCTGGTAATTGGTTTCACAAGATAAATCAACCAAACATATGTTAAGTCTTACATGAACATTGGCAGTTTATTTTCATTGATATTAATTTTTTTATCTTTTTCACTTCAGATGTATGCATTAACTGCTGGGATTAAAACTAAACCCTGACTATTTGACTTTTCTTCCTGCAGTCAATTGGCTTTCTAGGACCTGGTATTGCTTTGCTTGGTCTGAATGCAGCAAAGAGTCCGATTATTGCTTCAGCATGGCTTACAATTGCTGTTGGTCTGAAATCCTTTGGCCACTCAGGTTTCTTAGTAAATTTACAGGTATCTAAATTTTCATACCTTAGTTCAGTGACTCTTATTCTTCTCAATTGGATCATCTTTTCCCATCTGATTCATTTTTAATATATATCAGGAGATTGCCCCACAATATGCTGGAGTCCTACATGGTACTAAATAGTAAATATGTTCCTTCCTCACTTCAGCTATAACGTTTTATTCGGTTGCATTAACTAGTTTTAATCTACAATTGTGCTGTGATAGGAATGTCAAATACAGCTGGGACATTTGCTGCCATTTTAGGAACTGTTGGAGCAGGGTTTTTTGTTGATCGGATGGGTTCTTTCCGTGGGTTTTTGATACTGACGTCGCTTCTGTACTTCAGTAGTGCTCTTTTCTGGGATATATTTGCTACTGGAGAGCGTGTTGACTTTGATGGCACTGGCTAGCGCCTCAGAGGAACTCTACAGTTTCTATCCAGCACAAAATGATGATTCAGAACAAAGCGTTACCGCCCCCTCTTAGAAACCCTCGAGTTCTATGCACATGGAGAGCTGAAGTTGTGACTGTACAGCGCAAGGTATGCAGTGAGCTTATCTTGGAAGTCAAATATCAGTGATGGTGAACACATGGAACCGGCTTTGAAGATCATGTTAGATTTTCTTGTAGGGCAAGTCCGAAATGTGTTATAGTCAATGAAATTGAAGGTGTAACTTAGAATAAATAACAGGGTAGGAGCCTGACCATCCATGGCGCCAAAACCAGTAGAGAAACTGATTTGCAGGCTAGTTGGAGGCTGGGAATCCAGCATGGATTATGATAACAGGTGTTTCAAAACACAGGAAACTTGAGTGTAAATGCCACGAAATAAGTGGTGAGGTTTTAAAATCCTGAAGAATCATGAGGGTTTTGGGGATATTTTTCCATATTTCAAGTATAATATGCAAGCAAAGAAATAGGGAGAAGACTCCTTGAGGGTGAACATGGAAGGATGTACATTGATGAAAATTATTAAAATTCCAATGCGATGCTATTCAGTATTGAGAATGTCAGCACACATCGATGCGACTGCAAATTGCTTCTTCGAGGCTTATATATAATCAAGACCGGAGTCAACTGTTCCATTCCGTCAAAAAGGAAATATTCTTGGAGGTCTATTGGCATCAAGAATTTCTGTGACATCACGAAGAGAACGCTTCAGCGCAAGAACTTCACAGTTACAGGATAGGCCAAAAGACGATGCCATATGGTCCAGTTCCTCTCTGGACTCTGGCAATGGAATTGTGGAACATACCTACTGAGTCGACATCCTCCACCAACTAAATTATTGCAAACTGTAGTTTTCATACGCACATTAACTCATAAGTCATAACTCCTAACCTCATTGGCTTGACCTGAAAACCCATTTCAACAACCTTTTTATGATAATAAAGATTATGCACCCAGTCAAACTTGAATCAGTCTGTCGCCTCCAAGTCTACAAAACCTTACAGCCAGAAGAACATGGTACCTGATTATGCACGAGCAGCTGTTCAAGCCATCTTCGAATCCCATCAGCTATGCAGGCAGCTCGCAACCGGGCATCCCCCACCGGCCATGGAGGTTTCTCTGGCTTCAACAGTGAGTTTCATCAGTCAGATCCAGGGTTCTCTTGGACTTCCACCTATACACCTCGTTCCCGTGTGGTCAACAAGAAGGTCAGGAGCTCAAGATCGATCAGGGGAAAAGTTGCTGCACTTGCAGGGTCATGCACAAAATGCTTCGCTCCTCCTCGATCTGAAATCAAGGAAGCCCATGAGAACACACCAATCGATGGCCAGGATGTGACTATTAGTCCCAGTAAGCTCACCTTCTTTTCTCCATTCATCCGTCATGTAAAAGCTGATTCTCTGCCTGTGATCATCTTAGTTACTAGCTAGCCCTGAAAAGACTTTTGCATTGGAAACAAGGCATGAATATATACCTTGTGTCCTAGTCAAATGAGCCATATCAGGCCTTTAAAGTTTTAGTCAAGAAACAACTTGTAGATAAGGAGTCTACCCTCATTAAGCTTCAACTTGGTTACAAACCTACCAGTAAATTAGAGATTAATGGGGCTCCGGATCTACAATCTGGGGTTTCACTGCCACTTGACCACTTTCTGTTTCCACTTTTCACATAAGCAAATGAGAACTCAAACTCGTTCACTTTAGCATTGCTTTCGAACTGATATATATATTGACATGCTTGTGGTCAATCCTGAAGCTTCCACTCAACCTACAAGGCTTAACAAACCCCATATGGCCAAATGTAGTCCTAAAAAACAAATGTAGCTGCTTAATGATGAATACTGTGTGAGCATGTGTTCTTAATCAACTATTCAATTATTCAAGCGAATCTGAGTTCCAGTTAAGAAGGTTTCCAATTGTCTCTTGCAGTCTCCAGAATTTCATCGACAAGTAGCACGAGCAATAATATATCCAGACAGAGAGGTAGTAGCAGCCAAACAAAGTCATGGCAAGAACAGTTCTCATTTCAGGAAATTTGCATCGCAACTTCAAACTTTAGTGAACAAAACAGAATTGGGTTAGGTAATTTTGGCACTGTGTATAAGGCAAAGCTCAGGGATGGATCCATCATAGCTGTAAAGCGGGCTACTAAGGTTTGTAGGTGAATTCCTTCAACACAAGAAAGACTGTACATATTTACTACAATGAACTACTTGCAGCAATCAAATCAAGAATAAGTTTTCATGTAACATCTGGAATTGGCAGACGCATGGCGGGCATATATCTGTAGAGTTTAGAAGTGAAATCCAGATGTTGTCAAAGGTCGAGCATTTGAACTTGGTGAAGTTTCTTGGGTACGTGGAATACGAGGATGAACGCCTAATTCTGGTTGAGTATGTCAATAATGGAACACTCCGTCAACACTTGGATGGTATGTCAAACATCTGCAACAGACATGCTTGAATTCATAATAATTTTGTTTTTAATGTACTGTATCAATATTGTCAAGATGGTAAAACCTATAAAGTTGTAGAATCCACTAATTTTGACAGCCAACAAAGATAGTAGAACTGGATGAAATTAGATGGATTGAAGTATTGTCTATAAATACAAAAGTCACTCATGATGTCCTAAATGCTAATCTACTGGAAGAGATGCGAAAACATGTGTATGCTATTCAGATTAACCCTATGGTTTTCAATCATGTATGTTTTAACCATATTTTCATTTATATTTCTACATCCAGTCACTTTTGTTTCTTGGACTCAAATTGTGTTACCAATCTTCCTTTTGTACCCATCAGATTAAAAGAGAATTTACAAATACACTTTGCCATTATGCAGGATCACAAGGTGAACCATTGGAATTTGCACAGCGTCTCAACATTGCTATTGACATAGTTCATGCCATTGCCTACTTACATGGTTATACAGGTACCTACACTCCATTTCTACTTTAAAAACTGAATCACCTTCCAGCATATGCATATATTCATATTTGGGATGAAAGCACAAGTGCATATATAACTATGGCCTTGAATGTTTATACATCAGTTCCCTATATGCAACAAGCAGCATCAAAATCACCAATTCACCAGCTCAGAACATTCTTGATCAGAACTTTGTCTAGCACCACACAACGTACCTATTGACACCTATAACAGATACCAATTTTTCAGCATCCTAATGTCGACAAACATTTTCCCACAATGGGCGTGCAGATCACCCAATCATCCACCGTGACATCAAGTCATCCAACATTCTCCTAACAGAGCACCTGCGAGCAAAGGTTGCCGATTTTGGCTTCGCACGCCTAGCCCCCGAAAACCCTGAAGCGACCCACGTCTCAACGCTAGTGAAGGGGACGGCCGGATACGTGGATCCTGAGTACCTGCACACGAACCAGCTCACCGATCGCAGCGACGTTTACTCCTTCGGCGTCCTCCTTGTCGAGCTCATCACCGGCCGACGCCCTATCGAGCGCGGGCGCGGCCGCAGGCGCCACCAACGCCTCACCACCGAATGGGTAAAGCAAGCACACATAAACTAGCGCTTCTGACACGGAAACGTACTGCACGTGAGGTGTTTGACGAAATTACCGTGTTAGTGCAGGCGCTGCGCAAGTGCAGGGAGGGCGACGTAGTGGTGGTGATGGACCCCCGGATGCGGCGGAGCAGCGCGGTGGTGGCGGCGGTGGAGAAGGTGATGGCCCTGGCGGCGGAGTGCACGGCTCCGGAGCGCGCGGCGCGGCCGGCAATGCGGCGGTGCGCCGAGGTGCTCTGGTCCGTGAGACGCGACTTGCAGCAGGAGCAGCAGCGCGCGGCGGCCGCGGCCGCGAGCGCAGCAGCGAGGCGGCACGATGACTCGACGTACGCACCGCCGTCGGTTACAAGTTCGAGGCAGGAGAGGTTCGGGAACTTAAGATGATCTGCAGCACGAAATTGACGGGAACACGATGGTCGATGGAGAATCAAATTAGTACGAACTGCGAAGTATGGCTGACTTGGCCGAAATAGAGTACCGTGTTTACTGTGTTACCGTTTGAAGTATCCTAAAGGGAAACTGAATTCTGCTTTTGCAAATAAAAATTTTGGTCCGTTTTAGTACAAATAAAGTGTTGCAGACTCTGCACCGTGCTGGGAGATTTGATTCACTGCATGCTCCAAATCGAGGCTCCAAATCGGCTTGCGAAGGTGCACGGCGTGCCAGTCAATGTGATCTGCATTTGACAAGAAAAAGCTTGGTAATGCTAAATTATTGAGCAGATCGGCTGTGAAGCCTACGAGCTCATGAATGGTGTTACTTTGAATAAACCATATAAAATATGCTATTAATATAATCATGGACTGCAGCAATGACTATCAAAATTAATAGCATGTGCCATCGGCTAGATGAGCCAACGGGCTTTGATAAGATCAGATTAAAACAACTGCCATTAGACGATGACTTGTTCATCACGTGCATGCCAATTAAGTTATCATATTCACTTGATGTTATGAACCGATAAATCGGATCTAACCGAGACAGTATGGCGTCACAGGGCATTAATTAAATTTAAAGACAGTATGGCATCGCAGGGCATTAATTAAATCTAACAATATAAAAGACTAGAACGTGATAACAAGATCGCGCGCATGTAGCCATCGGCTTGATAACGTCAACCTACTACTGTGATGGATGGATCGAATCTAACCGAGATAGCATCGGCTTAACAGTAATAAGTTAATGCTAAAGAGTGGCATGGGGGGCAAGGATAGAGATCTATCGGATCTAATAACGATACAACAATAATAAGATCAAACTAGCCGATATGATCAGATAACTGGTGAGCGCTTAAAGCAACTAAGAGATCGATATGATTCAACTTAATCAAATCTAAGCAAACTCGATAACTAGCCTTACGATAAGAGAATCAAAATATCAAACCTAATCGTAAAAGTTTTGATACAAATAACGTAAAGATTGATAATAACGATACTTATAAGCTCGTCGGAGGTCGAAGCCGATGCAGCGCTCCTAGCTAGAAGGAACTCGTCGAGAACTATTTCTACAGCTACTCCTAGGGTTTGGTGGTGTGAAGATGAAAAAATTATATTGATGAATTGATGATTTCTGTACAACGCTCTGGGTTTATATATATATATACACACCATGGAGCAAATCAAAGTCCTAATTAGTTACGATGTAAACCGTTGCAATTATTCTAAAATCTACTTAAAATAAGTCTTGACGTTTTTCCTTGTTCGGTGGAGACGCCGTGCTAGCCCTGGACTTCGCCTTCGATTCTATCGGCTCTCGCAACC
The DNA here is from genome assembly GCF_000263155.2 of Setaria italica. Lineage (NCBI taxonomy): Eukaryota > Viridiplantae > Streptophyta > Magnoliopsida > Poales > Poaceae > Setaria > Setaria italica. The sequence goes on along the minus strand of NC_028454.1, from coordinate 41,629,392 downwards.
TTATCCTCAGTGGTTGATCCTGGTCAAAAACTGGTGTCAACATAAAGTTTAAAAACAGTCAATAGGTATTTCCGAGAGTGGAAAATTTGTAAAAGAGAATTAATTTGATTATTGGAATAGTTCTCCCAATACATTTTTTATTTTTTTTCAAAGGCAAGACACAACCGTACTCCCTCCATTCCAAATTACAATTCTTTTTGACTTTTCTATATGCACCTAGATATATATTGTGTCTAGGTATATAGAAAAAATATTAAAAACTAGTATTTTGGGACGGAGAGAGTATATTTGTAGGTTTTTTCATGATTTTTATCAAGATGAAAACCTACTTTATTTCTCTCTTCATTATTTTTTTGACACCTCATAAAAAATAGTGGCATGACACCCGGATTCAAATTAATGGCTATTTTTCTAACTTCAGTGGATCATTTGTTTCTATTATTTTTCTCGTGTGGTTGAGCACACCGTCTTAAGACATATAGGTAGCATGGTGCACTCCATGTATGCATAGAAAATTTTACCATATAAACTGCAAAAATGAAAAAGAAAAACAACTGGATGATGGTCGGGCCAAGCACATTTGCACTTTAGCTGGCTGGATCTAACGTCGGGCCATGTTTATAGTTTGTATTTAGTGAGATTTTTTTCTAGGTTATCCTTTGAGCGTATATATTTTTCTCCCGTTTAGGAACTTCTTTTTAATATAATTGACGGCTCTCCTACCAATTTGTTTAAAGAAAGAGCATCCTCTATGACTCATTTTCTAATATTTGTCCCTTCATATATATTTTCTAGCTCTATTTCTAAGCACGAACTCCGCTTTGAAGCTCTACTTGTCATTGGACATTCGTCATCATGTAGAAAGAGCTCATCAACATAAATAGAGAGGGATTTTAGACAAGTTGAGTCCAAGAGATGGGCAGTGGGCTGAAGAAAGACCCAACTTTAACTCAAAATCTAGCAAGTAACGTATCGATTCTTACCACCGGCGTCAAGCTAGTTACAAGGCCCTCACTCAGTAAGAAACTTACTAAATTCCGTCTGCACTAATGGTTGCTGCTCTCTCTTATTTTAAAATGTAAGACGTTTTACTCCTATGCAAAGTCAAACTTCAATAAGTTAATGGAAAATACACAAACATCTAAACTACCAAATTAGCTGATTTAGTTCCATCAAATCTGCCATGGTTTAAACTGGGTGCGGTATAACTTAGAGACGGCATGTACCTATTTAGATTTCACCCAGCAGGAACTTATGAAAGGAAACAGTCTGCCTCCTCTCACTCACCTCGATCATCGCCGTCTACGCTGACATCCACACGCCGTGAACATCGACCGCCCCCCGGCTCCATCCACCGTGGTCCGTGGCCGTGGGGGATGTGGCAGCTGACTGCGCCAACCCGAACGCTACACATGATACTTTGTCATGCGTGCATCACCATCCGTATGACCATATGACAGCTCAGTGAACGACCAGCAAGGACCCCGCACCAGGACGAGCACATGACACCACGCATGATGCACGCAATGCAATTTGAATCTACAAGCCTCAGTTCCCTGGCTCGGTTCACGACCGGAGACGGAAGGCGACGCGAGCGTGGTGGGCCTCATGGACCGCAAAGAGGTCGCCATCCTGCGGTCATCCTCACCTTCAAAAAAGTGCCTAAGGATATTTAAGGCACCTTCGAATCTAGCGGAGCCGGAGCCGCACGAACAATTTCAGTAGCCGGCACCCGCGATTTTAGTTCCAAACCTGCGGGTTGCCACATGCCACCAATCACATCGCCCAGGACTCGTCGCTGCTGGGTTGATGCCACTTGAGAGAACGACCAAACAACCATCAGATCAGGTCTCGCATAAGCTGGAGTGCTGAACGATGAGGCGGCTGGGATGAGCGATGAGGCCCAAATGGAGCCGATTCCAGCATGGATTTCAGAAAGTTGAGAACCTGAGATCTCGCAACATGGTGCCCATCGGGCCGTATGATGATAAAACCGGGGACAATCATCTGGCCGCGCACGGTGCCCGATGCCAGAAGATATCATTCTCAAATAGGAAAGCTGATGGGGAAAAGGCCAAAGCGGCGCTCCTGCCCGATCTGGAAAAATTTGCCATTGCCCGAACGATCCATCCCGTACCCGATTCACCCTCTCGCGCTCGCTCTTCGGCTCTTCGCGTGCTCGTTCCACGTGGCACGTGAGTTCCTCTGCCAATTCAGGACGCCCCCCGGCCAATCGTGCCTCCTGAATCCCCCGATCTCTGCACTCTGTCACTCTGATAGTCCGGTGTAAACCACGAAAAAGGAAAAAAAATGTGTTTGCGAGATATATACATTTTGGCAACATAAACCAGTGTAACAATGCTAGTTACCCTAATCCACAGTAAATTTCAAATAAGCCACAGTAGTACTGGAGTACATGCTGCTTGCACTTGGACGATGCAACTCCCCGTCCATCCCACCGATCGGGTAGACTGACACTCGCGATCGAACAAGTTCTTGTACGACAATTATGTCAAAATTTCGTTTGACATGTAAATATAAATTCAAATTACCACTTCATATTTTCTAAGGAAAACTGAGACCCAAAATTCTATTGTTCGGCATATATTTGATTCTGAGAATATACATTTAACAGTTACCGCCAAAAATACACTTGTCAAGCAAAAAGAGCAAAAGAAAATCAAAGGGGCGCCACAAAACAATCGACGTCCCTTCATTTTCTCCTGCCTTTGTCCCCTACCACGAACTAAAATATCTCCCCTCGGCTTCAGTTTTCCCAAAAATTCACGGTCTCGCCCAATTTATCGGATCCGTCGCCCTCCTCACGTGACCCCTCCCGTCTCCTAGAAAAGGCGCCACGGGCTTCCAGAGCTCCTCCCATTCCATCCTCCTCCTCCTCCTCTCCCACTCGGTGCTTGCCCGAGCCCCCGGAGAAGCCTTATCGCCTCCTCCTCCTCACACGCCGACTGCTCTACGCAATTCCCCACCGCCCACCTGCCGGGTGCCCGCCATGCCGGAGAAGTGCGGCGCGGCCGAGAAGGTGAAGCCGGCGGCCAGCCCCGCGGCGGAGAAGCCCGCCGACATCGCCGGAAACATCTCCTACCACGCGCAGTACAGCCCCCACTTCTCGCCGCTCGCGTTCGGGCCCGAGGAGGCCTTCTACGCCACCGCCGAGAGCGTCCGCGACCACCTCATCGAGGTGAGCGCGCGCGTGCCGATCCTTAGAATTCCCTTGTCGCGGCGTGCGTACCGCACTGAGGCGGAGGTGTGATCTGTGAGCTTTTCCCTCACCCGCGCGCATGTGCAGAGATGGAACGACACCTACGTGCATTTCCACAAGACGGATCCGAAGCAGACGTACTACCTGTCCATGGAATACCTTCAGGGCCGCGCGCTCACCAACGCCGTCGGCAACCTCGGCATCACCGGGGCCTACGCGGAGGCTGTGAAGAAGTTCGGCTACGAGCTTGAGGTCCTCGCGGGGCAGGTGAGCTCTCTTGGAGTGTCTCCGCTCCTAAATTGCAGTGTGCCTTTTTGTTAGTTAAGGCCAATTTAGAAGTACCTGGCAGTGGTTATTTAAATAGGATGGTGCCTTGTTTGACTGCGACGTTGCCTAATGGGATCGACGGCTTTTATCACTTGTTTAAGAAACAGCTGAGATGATCGATCGGATAAGCCTAGATTTGATTCACTATCTTACCAAACCAGGAAAAGGGAATATATTCGCACGTTTTGTAGAAGAGATTCTGTAGATTCCAGATCTGAACTGAATATGAAAGGAACTTAACTCGTGTAACTTTATCAGAACCCATGATATTACTGTGACTATTCTTGACAGAAATTCGATACTCACAGCATAAGTGAAGCAGATCTGAAAATGAGTTTTAAGTTGAATGATTTGTTTATCTAAAAAGGTAAAGCTCCAGGATCAACACAATTTGACATGTTTTCTCTTTATCTGCTTGATTGGCATAATTTGGCTCATATATGAACCTAAATGTTGCCAAGGACCTTATGTGTGGATTCATGACATCTGACTATTACCTTCTGATCTGATTGAAATGCCAGCAATTTTCTCACTGATACTGATGATGCAAATTATTTTGAACTGATTTTTCTCAGGAAAAAGATGCAGCTCTAGGAAATGGTGGCTTGGGTAGGCTTGCATCTTGCTTTTTGGATTCAATGGCAACATTGAATTTGCCTGCTTGGGGCTATGGCCTGCGATACCGATATGGACTGTTCAAACAACACATTGCCAAGGAGGGCCAAGAAGAAACCGCCGAAGATTGGCTTGATGTACGAACCACAGATGCTCATATGATTCTGCTGACACATTTTTTCTATAAATCTCTATAATCAATCTCTTTTTTTCCCTTTCAGAAATTCAGCCCCTGGGAGATTCCCAGGCATGATGTTGTGTTCCCAGTCAGATTTTTTGGCCATGTGGAGATCTTGCCTGATGGCTCGTAAGTACAACTCGAGCACCTATACATTTCCTGTTTATGATATTTATTTTTGCTGATTTTTAGTTCAATTTGAAGTTTTTAATGCTTCTTATACGTTATAGTTTTTATATTAAAAAAAGAGAATCACATTCCTTCTTAACTTGGTTTACCATTCTAAACTCCTAGTTCTAACCTCAATGGTAGAAGTCCCACACACATGAAAAAAAAATTCATTAAGCCCATTTATTGCCCTACAGCATCCATCACCTAGTCATTTTGGGATTGGACCAAAAAACCTGCAAAAACGTGGAATACTTTCTTAGGTGCAGATCCGGTTTTGTGTAACCCAAAAACTTTGCTAATATGAATTTGCATGTCTGAACCATAAAATTAAGTTTGGCTTGGCAAATCTGTTTATGCTTTAATGATAAATCCATACATAAAAGTTACCTAGATCTTTGGACCCTTCTGCCAGACTTTTTTTTGTTGTTTATTTTATATTATGTGTGGTTATTTGGCCTTGATTTAATTTGTCATATGATTGCTTTCTTTATTGTGTGATAGTCGGAAATGGGTTGGTGGAGAAGTCCTAAAGGCTTTAGCATATGACGTGCCGATTCCTGGATACAAGACAAAAAATGCAATCAGCCTTCGTCTTTGGGAAGCAAAAGCTACTGCTGAGGATTTCAACTTATTCCAATTCAATGATGGTCAATATGAGTCAGCTGCTCAACTTCATGCTAGGGCCCAACAGGTGATATTTCATTCTAAGCTGAATACTATCAATTTTACATAATTCCAAAGACTAAAGGAAGAGTGATGCTTTTAATTAATGGAATATTGATACTAATTGATGGTGTTGTGTGCTGAAACTGTAACATTTTCCTTCATAGACTAGCTAGTTTGGTCTAGAAAACAGACTTATGTCTTTGAGTATCACATTGCAGATATGTGCCGTTCTCTATCCTGGTGATGCTACAGAAGAAGGGAAGCTTCTCAGGCTAAAGCAGCAGTTTTTCCTTTGCAGCGCATCACTTCAGGTAGTTAAGCAAATCATTTCACCTGCAAGGTTCCAATAAAAAGAACCAAACATATATGTCAACCTTGTGATCTGTTTGTTTGAGAATGGTGTATGATATAATTGCAAGCATATTGTTATAGCTTTCTTGTATTGTTTGAGTCGTCAACATTATTTTTTTATTACCAGGATCAACCATTTCACAGTATATAGTTATATTATATGCACAACCACCTGGATATTTTTCAAAATGTACTATGATGATTAGATTTTAGATCATTTACTCTGTTTTTTTAATTAAAGTATACCTTTTATTATGGTTATAGTTTGCTAGAGATTTGTCAATAATCAATATCTTAAAAAAATGTATCTGTGATGAATATTGATGAGCATAACTGACAGTGGATTATTTCCAGGATATGATTGCCAGATTTAAAGAAAGGAAAGCTGACAGGGCTTCAGGGAAGTGGAGTGAGTTCCCTACCAAAGTTGCTGTTCAACTGAATGATACCCACCCTACTCTTGCGATCCCTGAGCTAATGAGGTTACTTATGGATGAGGAGGGACTTGGTTGGGATGAAGCTTGGGATATCACATACAGGTGAAGTTCAATTTTTCTTTATATAATTGATCTTTTTAAATCTTTCTTGACCAATATTTAAGCTCCATTAAACTTTTAGAGGTGTTCTTACTTGAACTAATTACAAAGTTATCTTCCATGGTCCAGGACTGTTTCTTACACCAATCATACAGTTCTTCCTGAAGCTCTTGAAAAATGGTCACAAATTGTAATGAGGAAATTGCTTCCACGACACATGGAAATTATTGAGGAAATTGACAAGCGGGTAATTTGCGTGGCACGTTTACTCTTTCTAGGCACAGCAGTTATGGTACAACCTCACAAGTTGTTCCACTGATTTTGCAGTTCAGAGAATTGGTAATCTCCAAACACAAGGAAATGGAGGGAAAGATCGATTCAATGAAAGTTTTAGATAGCTCAAATCCCCAGAAGCCAGTGGTGCGCATGGCAAATTTGTGCGTGGTGTCTTCTCATACGGTAAGCTTTTTTTTTTTGTTCCATGCCCATGTTTTATAGCTGCTTATGTCAGGATGAGCAGTATCAAGTGCTAAGATCAGACTTTATACTATGCTGGATTTGCTGCCCTCTTCATCTTACCTGATGGCAAATAATTATTAGCATAACCACAATGCCCTTCAACTAGTTCTGGGGTTCTCCAATTCCTAATGTTATACTGAATATTCTAATATTTATTTGTCTTATAATATCAATGAGAATGTACTGAAGCATATTCAAACTTTTCTGACAGGTGAATGGAGTGGCTGAGTTACACAGCAACATTTTGAAGCAAGAACTGTTTGCAGATTATGTCTCCATATGGCCTAACAAATTCCAAAACAAAACTAATGGAATCACTCCGCGTAGATGGCTCAAGTTTTGTAACCCTGAGTTGAGTGAAATAGTCACAAAATGGCTAAAGACAGATCAGTGGACAAGTAACCTTGATCTACTTACTGGACTTCGCAAAGTATGTGTGAATGCTTCTACACTTGTATCTACTTGTTATTGCTCATCACAGTATAACCGAAAACCTTCAACAGTTTGCAGATGATGAAAAACTTCATGCTGAGTGGGCAGCAGCAAAGTTAGCTTGCAAGAAGCGCCTGGCCAAACATGTGTTGGATGTGACAGGTGTTACGATTGATCCAACTAGCCTTTTTGATATACAGATTAAACGCATCCATGAGTATAAGAGACAGCTGCTAAACATATTGGGAGCTGTTTACAGATACAAAAAGTTAAAGGTAGGTTTCTTTGAGTTGCTTGTATCCCTTTTTGAAGTGGTGTTCATACCCATTTTGGTTTTACCATGTTGAGCTAACTTCTTTAGATGCACTTTTTTCATATACCATGTTCTAGCTTTGAAATAGGCCTATGAATCTTGTAGGAAATGAGCGCAGAAGAGAAGCAGAAGGTTACGCCACGCACTGTCATGTTAGGGGGGAAAGCGTTTGCAACATACACAAATGCCAAAAGAATAGTGAAATTGGTAAATGATGTTGGTGCTGTAGTGAACAATGATCCTGAAGTTAACAAATATCTGAAGGTATGAACTTCTCAGATCTAGTTATATTTATCACATTCATATTTTGATGTTAGTTTGTTCATAGAACCCTTCAGAAACTTTAGTATGTAGTATTTGCGATCCATCATATAGAGTATCACCCTTGTTTATATGCTACACCATACATGATGGTCCATATCATTTATTTAAAGTGTGGTTCTCCTTTTCCTCCCAGGTTGTCTTTATTCCAAATTACAATGTATCAGTGGCTGAAGTGCTTATTCCTGGTAGCGAATTGTCACAACATATTAGTACTGCTGGTATGGAAGCAAGTGGAACAAGTAACATGAAATTCTCTCTGAACGGTTGTGTTATTATTGGCACCCTTGATGGAGCTAATGTTGAAATAAGAGAGGAGGTAGGAGAAGATAATTTCTTCCTTTTCGGTGCCAAAGCTGATGAAGTTGCTGGGCTGAGGAAGGACAGAGAAAATGGCTTGGTAAGAAGTTCCAACTAGAATTCACTGTTGTCTTTATTCAGTTTATATTTCTTTTATGTGGATGGACTATTATTGACTTATTTCTTACAATACAAACAGTTCAAACCAGACCCACGATTTGAGGAAGCCAAGCAGCTTATAAGGAGCGGTGCTTTTGGCAGCTACAACTACGAACCCCTCTTGGATTCCCTTGAAGGGAATTCTGGATTTGGTCGTGGTGATTATTTCCTTGTTGGCTATGACTTCCCAGGCTATATAGATGCACAGGACCGGGTGGATGCAGCCTACAAGTAAGAACACTAACAAAATACTTTCTGCATTAAGTCCACCTGCAAACTCTTGAACAAACATGGTCGTGCAGTCTTAAGTTTTAATAAAAATCCTTGCCTTCGTATTAGTTAGACTGTTACCTTAGTCACCATTAGATTCAAACACTCTGGGTGCTAGCTGCAATGCCTACCCTGTTTTAACAAGTTTAGCTATAATTGAGAATAAAATCACCGTTCCTCTGTATCAATCAAACACTGAACGTGCTACTTTTCAAGAACCAAGTTCTATTACCATACCAAATGTTTAACAATTTATCATTTGCGGAACATTGTCAAAATCTGATTCATATCTTGACCCAATCTACTATACTAATCTGCATATTTTCTGTACAAATGAGATATTCTTCTTTATTTTTTTTCTTTACTTAAACTGATTGCTTTGGTTCTGTGACAGGGATAAGAAGAAGTGGATCAAGATGTCCATCTTGAACACAGCTGGGAGTGGCAAGTTCAGCAGCGACCGCACCATCGCCCAGTATGCCAAGGAGATATGGGACATCAAGGCTAGCCCTGTTGCTTAAAAGAGGGGGAAGCGATCAACACAAATCATAGTTCCCCGGATGCTATAATAATAAGGATGAATAATGATCCACGGCGCCTGACGCCTGCTTCCGTTGAAGCTTGAAGGCAAGGAACGGCGCACGAAGCATGCTGTACCGCGCGCTGTGCTTATTTTGAAGCGCATGCTAAATACAACTTCTTTTGTTCTTTTTTTTTTGTTGTCTGAAACAAGATCCTTTTGATCCGTGTTGGAATACTCCGTCATGAAATAAAAATTATTCAAGTTTTATTACTTTATTTGTTAATATATTGTGCTTTAAAATGGCTGTGTGTGCCTCACAGTAGCCAGCGGAGTCCATCTCCACATGATAACATGTTGAGTTTTTCCTTTTCTTTTTGAGTAGAATAAAATTGCATTAAACAATTGGCACGCCCAAATCATGAATGGATCACACGAAGTTATGGAGTGAAATCTAATGCTTAATCTCCTTTTCTACTTGGTACACCATCCATTTCAGATTATAAATTACTCTAATTTTGTCCTTAGATGAAATTCTTCGGCTTTAATCAGATGTATAGGAAAATGTATATATATCTCAATATGAAACTTTTTTTTTGAAAGATCCGGCACCCTCAATCTCAATATGAAACTACTTTCATTAAATACACCATGTAATATGTGTTGGTGGTGTACTTATTTGATATTTAAAACATTAATCTATCTTTATATAAATTTGATCAAACTTAAATGAGTTTGATTTAGGTAAAGCTAAATCGATTTATGATTTGGAACGAGGGAGTACGTGCTCATTTTTGGCTCGGCGTGTAAGCGTGTTCATTAGGCTGTCGCGCAGAGTCCTTAACGTGTATGTACGCGAAGGTCTAAATTCTGACCAGATGTGCAGAAGGAAGATAGTAGGAGTAGTATACAGAATAAAGAAAGGAAGGCGAGACCGACTCCAATTTTCAAGTAACCAGAGCCGGATGCGGTTGCAATCAGCGCCAATTTCACGCGACCGGAAGTCCCCAGGCTGATATATACGCTCCGAGGGGGATGCATTTGAGATAATTTTCTATTTAACATTAGAAAAGTATCGTTCGTTTCTTGTTCATTCTCTATTTGATATCGGATATAACTTTGGTTCCTTATATAATACTCTGTTGAATTTTTCATCCGATCGTTGTTAAATGCCCTGTGAAAAGACGATTTTTCTCTTATGGAAGAATGTGGGCCCCACCACACCCACCCTTCTTCTTCCTCTCCTCCTCTTCTCTCCCACTGCCTACCACGCCGTCATGCCGCCCCAACTGTGGGGGCTGGCCGTGCTACCCCAGTCGTTGTATGCGGCTGCACCTCCCCCACCCCTCGACGTCGCCTCCAAGCCGGCCGCACTCCTCCTCGCTGGTCTATTCCAGCCGCGGCGGCCGTCCCCACCCCTCCCCACACGTGGGCGTGCGGGCTACGGACGAGCCGGCGTCGGTGCCGGAGCGGTGAAGGCGGAGGACGGCGCAGCGGGGGGAGGGAGTGGAGCACGACAAGCATGCCCACGGCGAGGAGGAGCGGCGGCCCTACGTGGGTGCACAACGACGGTGGCGGACCCACGCGGTGGAGCGGCGGCCCTGTGCACGCACGATGATGCCACCACCTCCCTCGTCGACGCCGCAGCCGCTGCCTCCGCCCCGCCGCCCGACATCGCCCCCATCCCCGACACCGCCCTCGATGCTTCCACCCCACCGGCCAACAACGTTTCCTCTGACCCGGCCGCCTCCCCGCGCCACCTCGACCAGCCTCCGCCGCACCAGCGCCCCATCGCCGTCCCTACCGCTGTCGCTCCCGCCCGAGTTCCAACCGCCCCCGCCGCGCCCGCGGGCAGCCACTGTTTGCCGGTGGGAGATCGAGACACCGGAGAGGAGGGTGGGTGTGGTGGGGCTCACATTCTTCCATAGGGGCAAAAATGTCTTTTCATAAGGTATTTAACGGTGATCGATAAAAAATCTAACAAAGTGTTACCCGATGTTAAATAGGGAACGAAAACATTTTAAGAGCGGAAAGAAACGAAATCAGATGCGAAGAAGTTCGCAACCATCATGCCGAACAAGACCAGCAGCTCGTGCGACGCCTGCCGCGGCGACATCGGCCTCCGGCAGGCCTCGTTCACGTCGGAGTGCGCCCACACCTTCCACCTCCGTTGCGTCTCCGGGACTGCCGCCTGCCCGGTCTGCGCCGCGAAGTGGAGCGACACGCCGGCCACGGCACCCGCCCGGTCGCCGGCATCCCCGTTCTCCTTTGCCTCGCCTGCGCAACCGAGGGCGAGCACGTCTGGACAGCCGCCGCCCCCGATGCCGAGGCCTTCCTCCATGTTTGCAAACTTGTTTGGAACGAAGGCGCCACCGGCGACGCAGAACCCCTTCTGGCTCGGCAACGCGCCGCCAACGCCGCCGCAGTCTTCCTCGTGCTGTGTCTGCCATGGCGCCATCGGCCGCGGCCAGGCCACCGTCACGTCCGAGTGCAACCACACGTTCCACCTCCGTTGCATCTCTGGCAGCGTCTGCCCGGTCTGCAGCGCGCATTGGCGCGACGAGGTGACCGTGACGCCGTCGCAGCCACGGCCGGTATTGTTTCCTCTGCCTCCAAACCTCGTTTCCCCGCCGCCTCCCAGCTTCAATTTCCCGCCGCCCAGCTCCTCCTTCCCCAAGCCACCAATGCCATCGTCGACTCCATCGCCGATCAGCGCATTCAGTGACGACGAGCCGGTGGAGGCATCGCCCCTCGACGGCTGGGAAGTGGTCCAGGAACATGAAGCGGCGAACAATGGAGTATGTGGAGAGCTCGTCCTCAAGACGCACTGCGAGCACCCGGCCGTCGCGAGGGACGCCGTCCAAGAGAACTTCGCGGTGCTGCTGCATGCGAAGGCACCCGCCGCGGCCGCCGAGGCGTCGGAGCGCGCGCCGCTTGACCTCGTCACTGTCCTCGACATCAGCGGGAGCATGTCCGGGTCCAAGCTGGGCCTTCTGAAGCAGGCTATGGGCTTCGTCATCGACCACCTCGGCTCCGGCGACCGGCTCAGCATCGTGACCTTCTCGTGCAGAGCTCGCCGCATCATCCGGCTCACACGCATGACGGACGGTGGGCAGGCAGTGGCCAAGGACGCCGTCGAGTCCCTCATCGCCAACGGCACCACGAACATCGGAGACGGCCTTCGCGTTGCCGCCGAGGTGCTCGACGGCCGCCGGCAAAGGAACGCCGTCGCGAGCGTCATCCTCCTCTCCGACGGCCAGGACAATCATCACAGCCTGGGACAAGGTGGTTACGGAGCTTTCAGTCGTGCCAGGAGCTACATCGACCTCGTGCCGCAATCCCTGAGGCGCGGAGACGGCAACCGGTCCCTGACGGTTCACACGTTCGGGTTCGGCATCGACCACGACGCGGCGGCGATGCACGCCATCGCGGAGGCGACGGGCGGCACGTTCTCCTTCATCCAGGACCATGCGGTCGTGCAGGACTCCTTCGCTCAGTGCATCGGCGGGCTCCTCTCGGTCGCCGTGCAGGAGGCGCGCGTCGCCGTGGAGTGCCTCCAACCCGGCGTGCGCGTCCGGACGGTCAAGTCCGGCCGCTACGAGAGCCGCGTCGACACGGATGGCCGCACCGCATCCGTGGACGTCGGCGAGCTGTACGCGGACGAGGAGAGGCGCTTCCTGCTGCTCCTTGACGTGCCAGTAGCCGCCGGGGACGGCAGCACCACCCGCCTCGTCAAAGTGAGCTGCACTTACAGGGACGCGGCGACAAGGCAGACGGTGGACGTTTCCTGCGAGGACGCCGTGGTGAAGAGGCCGGTTGTGGTGGTGGCCGGCATGGCGCCGTCAGTGGAGGTCGCGCGGGAGCGGTTCCGCGTGGAGGCGGCGGAGGACATCGCGGCGGCGCGGGCGGCGGCGGAGCGCGGCGCACACGGCGAGGCCGCGCGGATACTGGACCGCCGGCGGGAGGCGTCGGCGGCCGCCGGCCTGGCCGGCGACGCGAGGTGCGCGGCGCTGGTGGCGGAGCTGCGCGAGCTGAGCGCGCGCGTGGCGGACCGGCGCGAGTACGAGCAGACGGGGCGGGCGTGCATGCTCGCCGGCATAAGCTCGCACGCACAGCAGCGCGCATCCACGGTGCAGCTCTTCGGGTCCGCGGTGCCGGTGGGGTGCGGCAGGTACGCGGGCGTCGCGCCACCTGGGGCCGCGGCACCCCCGGCCACCTTTGGAACCGGGGCATCCTCTTCAAGTCCGTTCATGTCCGGGCCACCTGTGTACAGAAGAGGGATGCCGGCGGCGCCGACCTGTGGGGCTGCGCCGACCTTTGGGGCAGCGTATGCAGGGCCGGCGCCGACCTTTGGGGCCGCGTACGCAACACCGGCAATGCAGGGTATGGTGGAGTCATCGAAGAAGAGACGTGAGCAGCGGCGGCCCAGGTAGAACAAGGCGGAAGCTGGCTGGCTAGGATCCGGAAGAACGTCGAATTAATCAGGCTTCAGGCGTAGTTTTATCATATGTACAAGTGCACACTGTAAAGGATTAGTTCATTGGAAAAGTGCTTACTTGCTTAGGTTAGCTTAGACTGTGGCTTGTTTCGTTAATCTCGAGTTTCATGGTTGTGTGAGATATGAACTGTGCATGGACCACTCTCTTGAATCCGAATTTTGCTTCTTTTTTCCACTTCAGAACGAAATATCTCTCAAGAAGCTTTTCTTAGAGGCGGCTAAGGGCCACAAGCCCCTTCTGATTTGCATTGTCCGAAACTTGTTCCAATACAAAGTTAAAAACTACTCAATCTGAGTACAAGGGGATCAAGTGGTACTCAATCTGAACTTACATCACTATAAACACAGCATGCAGCAAGGCAGCAGTAAATTATCAGCAGAGCAGTCCTGAGCTCCATATCCCCTTCTAAACTTTAACACATGTCACATCAGATGTTTGGATACTAATTAGGAGTATTAAACATAGTCTAATTACAAAAATAATTGTACAGATGGAGTCTAATTCGCGAGACGAATCTATTAAGCCTAATTAGTCCATGGTTTGACAATGTGGTGTTACAGTAACCATTTGCTAATGATGGATTAATTAGCCTTAATAGATTCGTCTCACGAATCAGACTCCATCTGTGCGATTAGTTTTGTAATTAGCTCATGTTTAGTTCTCCTAATTAACATCCGAACATCCGATATGACCCTAGCACCTCGTATCCGAACACCCACAATTCCACTTGCACAGGCTGCACTGAAAAATATAATAATTTGTTGTTGCAGACTTGCAGTTGAAGAAAGTAGCAAGAACCATCCGGCCATTCCCGATTGCCATGTGGGGAAGAAGGTTACGCTTGCGCATCAATCACATCACACCCGGGCGAGCGGCGTCTTTCTCGGTTTTCAGTTACTGATCAACACACATTTTTCCTGAACTGCCCAGCTCCTTGTGCACCCTGAACGTCTTCAGTAATTTGCAAGATGAAATTCGTCACTTGACTGAAAAAAAAAATACATGGGTCTCTTGTGAAAATGCAGATCAGGAGGCTATCAGAGATCTGGCACCGCAACGTCGTAACGCTGATCGGCTACTGCCAAGAAAAGGGTCTACAGATGCTGGTGTTTGATTACCTGCCGAACGGCAGTTTGAGTTGCCATCTGTACGGTAATGAGCTAAGCTGATGACTCCCTGAATGTTGCATGAACACTGTGTTGTATGTGTGCTGTTCATCAGACACCGGCAAGGAGTCCATGACTAGGCTGGAGTTCAAGAAGAGGCTCTCCATAGCCACTGGAGCAGCTAAAGATTACAAGGCTGTCATTGTTTTACATCTCTCATGACGATTGATGCACTGGAAAAGTGTAAAAAGCGTAAAACAAACAGAGTTTGAAGTATGAATTCTGAATCGCAGGTCTGAATCACCTGCACACCCTGGCGCCTCCGTTGATCCACAGGGACTTCAAGACGAGCAACGTCCTCGTCGACGAGTATTTCATCGCCAAGGTTGTCTGACGCCGGAATCGACAGGCTGATGCGAGGGTTCGAACGCGCCGCTCCGTCGAATGGCAGCGGGAAAATTCGTGTTCGGGTTGATTGTGTTGTGGATCTGTTAGATGGAGGCACATTTCACCTCGAACGAGCTGGTCGACCGGAGGCTGGGAGAGTGGGAGGGAGCTTCACATCGGAGGGCCGAGGGCACGACGGAGCTGGTGGGCCTGGCGTCCCAGTGCCTGAGCCCGTCGGCGAGGCGGCGGCCCAGGATGCGGCTGGTGGCGGCGGAGTTGGACCGGATCCTGGAGAAGGAGATGATGCTGACCACAGTCATGGGCGACAGCGCCGCCATCGTCACGCTCGGCATCCAGCTAGGCTCCGGCACCGGGCGCGTGCATCTCGACGCGTGCATCTCGACGCTAGGCACCGGCACCGGGCGCGGTGGCGGCGTCCGTCCTTGCGGCGCAGCCTGCCGTCGATGACCTCGTCGCTGGCGTTCTCCCCCAGAGCAGGCGAAGGACTCAAGGGGTTCATCCGGAAGCCCCGCACGGGCAGTCGGGCACGCCAACGGTGTCAGGCGTCGGCCGCCGGCGACAGCAAGGGGAGCAGTGGACCAACAATGTTTTACATAAAGACCCCCGAAATGGATAGCGATTAATAGTCGCGGTCTAAATATTTTAGGTTTGGATCGCGGCTATTAATCGCGATCCAAATATTTGGATAAACACCCCTAGTCCCGGGCTCCCGGCGGCCGAGGACATCGCGGCGGCGCGGGCGGCGGCGGAGCGCGGCGAGCACGCCGAGGCCGTGCGGACAGTGGACCGCCGGCGAGAGGTATCCGGCGACGAGAGGTGCGCGAGCTGAGCGCGCGCGTCGCGGACCGGCGCGAGTACGAGCAGACGGGGCGCGCGTGCCTGCTCGCCGGCATGAGCTCGCACGCGCAGCAGCGCGCATCCACGGTGCAGCTCTTCGGGTCCGCGGCGCCCTCGGCATCCACTTTTGGGGCAAAACCAAGTATGGGATCACCGTTCGGAGGTTTCGGCCAACAGCAGGGGTCAGCTTTCAGTTTCGGGGCCACGGCCGGTGCATCATCGTCAACTCTGTTCGGGAGCCTGCCCGCGTTCGATGCTGCGGCGCCGGCGCCCGCGCCGAGATTTGGGTTTGGGTTCGCGACCCCGGCGATGCAGAGCATGGTGGAATCGTCGAGGAAGGCACGCGAACAGCAGCAGTCGGAGCCGGGTGGCAGTCTCTTTGATCCCAAGTAGGACAAGCAGAAGTTGGATGATTTATAGGAGAGACAAGATCCGAAAGAACAGATCAACAGAAGTTGAAGGCAAAGCTAGCCGGACGCAGATTCGTTTTTGTATGGAATATTCAGTTCTCTGTCAATTGAGATACGCAGATAGTTATTCAATGACGATGATACAGCATTACTATTTTCTTGGAAGGAAATTACCGTGTCCATATGTATCATCGGTGTTACTCTTTGTGAAGTAGTTCTCCCTCTGCTGTGAATTGTCTCACTGTGAAAACTCATGTGCACTAAAAGAACACGGAGGCACAGAGCGCTGTACATACTGCAGACTCGCAGCATTGATGTCTACAATACAAATTAAGGCAAAATGTCTCAGGATCATCCTGCCAAAACTCCAATTGGAGTAATTTCTTTCCTCACAAAGCAAACTATCTTTAATCATGACTCAATAACAGGGGCAAAACCGTCATTTCTTTCCTCACAAAGTAAACAATCTTTATTCAGGACTTAAAAACACACAGAGGCACAACCATCATTTCTTGAGTTTACATCTCATAGATTCAATAAACAGAAGCCCATCACAACATGACTGAACCCCAAGAGTACATGAACATCAATTAAGATCAAATATGTCTCACGCCTCACATATTGATGTGAAACTTTTTTGACATTATGATCAGGATGAATTCAACAAGACAGCAACAACTGATCATACGGACGTGCACAATTTGAATGTAAACTACCTCAACACACACAAAAAAAGGCTTGCCAGTAGCAGCATACTGAGTAAGATAACCATGTGCCACAATCTGAAAAGGTATCACGCACAAAACTCATAACCAACTCCAACTCAGCATTCCACTTTGCTCAGCTATAGCAGAAAATAACAGATTTCCCCCCTCTATTTTGTTCTTCTTTAACAGAGAAAAGAACTTAGAATTTGTTCTGGTTTACTCCTACTTTAGATTCCTAGGAACGCTACTTCTTTTTACCCCAGGAATAGGATGATTCTTTCTCGCTTTTCTTCTAGCTGTTAAAAGACTGAAGAGAAAAGAAGTGCCAGTAAAACCAAGTGCAAACATCTACTCCCTCTGCAATCAGCAGCTAGAGCTAATGGTGTTTGTGTTGAGAAATGGACCTCCTCTCCTCTGCTGTGATAGCAAAGAATCTTGGCATGTTACTTGTTGGAATTTGGTTAGAGAATTTGGAGAACCACTGTGTTTTTCAGAGGCTACTCAGCACCCATTTCAGGTATGCAGAGCTACAGTATTTGTGAACCTTTTCCAGTTCAGCTTGATACTGGTAGCTGATTTTTATTGTCCATTTCTGTTATGCAGCGTGGCCAATGGAATTCTAGTGGAAGCTGTGACAAGGAAACTGAACCACTATTGAATGAGCAGTACCTTACACCATACCAAACAAAGACGCACCATACCTAACAAACTTAATCTTCCCAGGTGCTGGGAAAAGGAGAGAACAAGGAATATACACAACCAACTTAATCTTTCCAGAAGGCATTCCATAACACCATAACTGATTCATCTTGTAGTAAATTCATTGTACTGTGGGCAACATGGGAGCACACATGTTGTTTACACCAATATATTTTTTTTTTGCAGGTTTCAGGCACTAAATGACACTATGCTTTATCCAAATGCTGTAGAAAATACAATTATTGTGGTTTTAGTACCATTGCTTCATATGATTCCAAGGAAATCGCTATAAAGGATATGAGCATGAATATTTTAAGAGGTTGCCACTGCTATTTTCACTGCTTCAGTATTCCTAGTTAAAGAGGGTAGCAGGGCAAGTAGAGATAAATTGATGGTACTTCAAAAAGCCAACAGTAGCCTAAGAATCTCGATACCGACATAGTGTCCATACATGCTGATCTCAGGTGCAAGTTTCGTTTCAGTTAAGAGAGGAAGAAGCTACCATAATTTTGGACATTGGCAAAAGCAGTAGACCAAAACAACTGACATGTATTCTGAATTATATTTCCTGAAACAGATCTAATGCACCATTTATCAGATTTTGTGAGCTTTTGTATTAACAGTAGTGAGCAATGATGAAGGCGGATACTCCATGTGTCTTGCAAAACTGAACATACTGAACAAATTGCAGGTTAGACAATAGAATAGTACTAAACTTAACATAGACTAAGATCCAAAACTGACAGGGAGGAGGTATCTTGAACCAATCACAAAGGATGCAGAGTGATGTGCATCCAATGTCTAATCGATCCACCATGGATGGAGAAACAAAAAATTTCTTAAGATCCTTCTAGAAATTTCTAGAATAGCTGATCATGTGTTAGAATTTTGTCACTGCAAACACACAGATGAACACGTGTTTTTACGCTACAGCCTACAGAGGTGGCAGACATCCAGGTTCACTTCCAAGCAAAATTCTCAACGGAAGCTGGTAATCTAGCATGAATAGTGAATTTGCTTTTCGGAAAATAATATTTATATAAGCGCTGACCATGCACGGTGCATTTTGATTCCAATGATTCACACAATCTTCCTGTCATTGCGCACCAGAGAGAGGCAGGGAAATCTCAAAAATTGAGACACATATGGTGCAAAAGACTTCAATGGGTGAAGACAATTTTTGTCCACCTCTGATTTGCAGAAGCTCCAAGCGAGTACTGCACCTAATAGATGTAGGGGACGAACGCCTTGAGCGACGCCGGGTACTCGCTGCCGAACTTCTGCAAGTACCAGCGGCGGTGGTCCCTTGCCCTCGGCCCGAGGTTGGAGCAGGTGTAGAGGAAGAAGGCCCACGCGGCGGGCGTCCACGCCACCACGGCGAAGCCCAGCCACTCCACGGTCTCGCCGAAGTAATTGGGGCAGGTGACGAGGTCGAACCACCCGCCCCTCGGGATCTTGTACCCGCCCCCGGCCTCCTTGAGCCGCAGCAGCTCCTTGTCGGCCGCGATGTTCGTCCGCATCCCCCACGCGAAGAGGGCCAGCCCGGCGGCGCAGCGGGCCAGGGCGAACGGGGTGGCCAGGCGGCCCGCGTGGAGCGTGATGGAGCGGGCCTGCACGTAGGCGTTGAGGAGGTTGAAGCCGAGGGCGCAGGCGGCGACGAGGAGCGGCACGGGGGCCGGGGCGCGGCGCAGGCGGGCGAGGCGGAGCGGGTGGACGAGCGTGCGGTGGGCGTAGTGGAACGCGTAGAGCACGGCGGGGAGGGCCGCGAGCGGGCTGGAGAGCAGCGCCACCAGCGGGGGCGGGGAAGGCGGGGTGGAGCGGAGGAGGACGAGGGGCGGGAGCCAGAGGGTGGGGCTCTCCATCAGGAACCACGCGAGCGGGGCCCGGAGCGCGGGGCCCCAGCCCGGGCGCGAGAGCTTGCCGTACGGCGCGGAGACGTAGCGGAGCGCCAGCACGGTGAGCGGGCTGATGAGGTAGAGCGCCAGCAGGCACCGCGCGAAAACCGCGTCGCCCGCGGCCGCCGCCGCCGCCTGGTCGGCCATCTTCTCCCCCGACGGAGGTTTTTAGCCCTTTAGGGGGGTTGGGGCCGGGTGCGGCGGTGGCGGTGGCGGTGGCGAGAGTGCGGGGTGCGGAGGCGAGCGGATAGCGGCGGCGCTCGGGCGTTAATTGCGAGGGGTTTGGCCGTTTGGGGCGTTTCCGGCCGGCGGCTAGGCACCGTGCAGCTTTCCTTTCCTAGGTGGGACCGGACGCCTGGTGTGCAGAGTGCGGGTGATGCCGTGATGGGCGCAATCATTGTGATCAGGCGGAAACTGGAAAGGATCACGGCAAAGCGGCTAGGAACAGAGTGATGGCACATTTTCTTTAAAAAAAGTCTGTTTAGTATATATCTCAATCGATTGAGATCTCGTGTTATCTCTCAATCACTTTTTTTCGATCCCAAGCAACACCCTCTTCCTTCTTATCCTCTCCCGTTGCACGCGATCTTTATCTTCCTCTCGCCAGCGCTATCCCCGGTGCCAACAATGCCTGTCATCGACCCCCCACCCCCCACCCCCCACCACTCTTCCTCCCCGCTCCTCCTCCGCCGATGGTTGCTCGCCCCCGCCTCCATCGCCGAATCCGCCGCCACCGTCTTGACCGCTCTCACGCTAACCCGTCGCTGGCGCTCGCCCCCGCCGCCTCCACCGCCCAGCCGGGGTCCTCCATCGCCCAGCTCCGATGGCGCCCGCGCTGCCTCCGCTTTCCCGCTGTCTCGACCGCCACCACCGTCGGCCGGCGAGCCGCCCCGAAGCCTCTTTTAGACCCGCAGACCACAAGTAACCCCCACCCCTAACCCCAAACCCGGAACCCGAACCCTAAAGCTCGCCAGCGCCATTGTCGGAGCTGGGGGAGAACACCCAGAAAAAATGACTGAGAGAAAGTATTAATCTAAAAAAAAGTGATGCACATCAGCACATGTCTAGCAAATCTCATTTGGTATCGAGCATCATGGATCTTTGTGGATGATAATGCGGCTCTCGTGCTGATTGTTAAATGATAGTATCTTTAACGACAACGGCAACAAAAGAAACTTGGGCGTCGTCGGCCCCGTGCAACGCCGATCAGCGTTTATACCACAGAGATGCCTAGCTTGCACTTGCACAGAAAGGAAAAGGAGGGCGGAGAGTGGCTGTGATGCGGGAATAATAATTTGCCCGGCGATAGCAGCATCGAGAAACGGCTAAGATTAGGAGACGGCACATGGCTTGATCCAGACACTTACTAGAGGCTGATGGATCTTTTGGATGATGAAACAGCGCTCGTGCCGATTGTTAAATGATCGTGGTCCTCTATCCGTCAGACGATGCAGCGTCAGTGATGCTCCCGATCGAGTGGTAGTTGCTTCTTAACATCTGGAACCCAACTGAATATTTGGAACGCGACAGGTTCATCATGCTAGCTCTTCAAGGCAGTATGATAAGATAAGAACAAATAAAATGGTAAGGTTACTAGCCTCTAGAATTTGTGGAGGCCACAGCTCTCCATAGACTCATGCACCGTACGTGTACCCCGATTCTCTTGTTATCGGTCCTGTTTTATTCATGCAGTAGACACTCCTGTGCAGTGTATAGCATAGTACGTACGTTGCAGTGACGCGGAGGCTGCAATTCATTTCTGGTGAGTGTGGTGACGTGAGGAATCAGGTTAGTTGGCAGAAGAGAGGTCTCAGCCTCGTGCTGCCATGCGTAACAGACCCACCGTGGGACCCAAAAGGCCGGTTTGGCCTCATACACTCGTGATGCTCTAACGAAGCCACTCATTTGCAGAGGTATCTAGCAACGCAAGAGTCATGCTCGGCGAGTTCGTTCCCTCCAAAGAACTTGGATGCTAATGCATGCTAACGCTCATCCTTTCCACTCCTCCATTACCGCTGGGTAAATCTTTTCGCCCGAGCGCTTCAGCTTCACATGGGTCTAGAGAGGCTTCTTCTAGCCTCCATCGTTGCCATGTCGATCTTTCCTCGCATGCTGCTAAATCTTGCCAATTCGGAGAAAATCTTCCCGGAGGCTGAAGGCCCGACGGCCGAAAGTTCGGACGAGCTGTGGCTCAGGTCCCGGCAGCCGCCGAGGGTCGTCGACGTCGACGACTACGGAGCCGAAGCCAACGGATGCAATGACACCGAGGTAAAACTAAGAGCTGCCCTCATCTTGAATTGCTCTTTGCTGCAATCTTCTTGCAGTGCCTTGGGGCTGTTGCTACGATTGTTCTGATCGGTGCTGCAAGCATTGCAGGCGTTTCTTGCGGCGTGGAGAGAGGCATGCAACGCCTCCGACTACCGGTCCGTGTTCCTCGTGCCTGAGGGGAAGACCTACCTCCTGACGCCCGTGAGCTTCCGTGGCCCTTGCAGAGCTAGCTCCATCACTGCAATGGTGAGCTTGTTGCTTACTATTTCAATGTATATTTTAGCATTATCTGTGTTGGGATGTTCATTGCTTCACTGCAATCGATCAGATAAAGGGGACTTTGGAGGCTCCATCCAACCGGTCGGTTTGGCTGGATCATGACCTGCAAGACTGGATCACGTTCGAGGGCATCGATCGCCTCCGTGTCCTCGGCGGCGGGACGCTCAATGGGAACGGGCAGCAGTGGTGGATCAACTCGTGCAAATTCAACACATCAATGGTAACATTTTTTTTTGTTCAATTTCTTCTCATGAAAAGAAGGTCCTTGAACTTCACCTGCACATTTCCAGCTTCTCACTTGATAATCTTTTTGGGCATTTTTTACTTCCATCCATCAGCCATGCGTCACTGGCCCGACGGTACCTCTCCGACCCTGCATTTTGCACCTACAGCAGTGTGCATCAGCGATGGGTTTCAGTGGGTGACTTGCAGCCTTGCAGGCGCTGTACTTCAGAAGATGCACACACCTAATCGTGGAGGACCTGGAGGTGAGGGATAGCATGCAGATGCACGTCGCGATCGCCTACTCATGGAAAGTGCTCATTTCAAAGCTGTTCCTCACTGCACCGGGATGGAGCCCCAACACTGATGGCATCCATGTATCCAACAGCAAGGAAGTGTCCATAAGCGACTGCAGCATCAGCACAGGTATTTGAATATCCCCTCTGCGATTCTTGTCACACGGTCGTCCTCGCATAAATGTTCAAGAACTTGGTCATTGCGGAGATCATGTGCCATGGACAATGCATATGAAAACATGGAAATATTCACCTGCATGGCTGCATATAACACTCCAAATTTCGTGATCAGACGAAATATTGGTTAACTTTCTTGTTTTTCTTGTTCCTTCTGATTTAGTGCAGGTGATGACTGTATCTCCATTGTGACTGGCTCGATGTTTGTACGGGTGACAGACATATTTTGTGGACCGGGCCATGGAATAAGGTATAGCCGTACATAAACTGAAATTTAGAAATTATATGCTAGAATGGATGGTGCTTATCTTAAAAAAAAAAGGATTTAGATGATGCTACATGATCCATTGAAATTTGGAGTTTGCATGTGTTTCTGACGAATACCACATCCAATGCTAGCAGTAGGCATCCAGTATTTCAAATCTGACATTTGTAAGGACATTGAGACAGGTTGTACGAAGGGTTCTAAATTTTTCGTGTCTTCTTGGTATTGTTTGCTATTGCAGCATTGGTAGCCTAGGAGCAAACAGCTCATGGGCCCATGTCTCTGACGTACTGGTGGAGAAGGCCACTCTGCTAGGCACTACCAACGGTGTGCGGATCAAAACTTGGCAGGTAATTCATGTCCTTCTCGCTAATTGGCATGGGAACTTGGACAGCTCCAGTATGTTTTTTTATTGAGATTTGCTATTTATCAATGGATAGATTTTTAAGAGAAAAATCTATTTTTATGTTGCGGATGCTATCCTGATGTTACAAATGTTATCATGTGATGTTTCAAAATGACTCTTGATTTTAGGCAAGGAAATGTAAAAGGTAAAAATCAATTTTTATGTTGCGGATGCTATCCTGATGTTACAAATGTTATCATGTGATGTTTCAAAATGACTCTTGATTTTAGGCAAGGAGATGTAAAAGGTTTTCTGATGTTACAGATGCTATTTTATGGTGTTCCAAACATTATTCTCGCATGTTGCATAATACTTAAATGTTCCAGTCATATGAAACATGGGAGGATAAAACACTTGCAACATTGCTGAATAATATCCACAATATTATAAAATTTGACAGATTTTAGCCCTGAGTCGAGTACAAGAAAAACTAATAGCTTCCTTTTATTATCTGCATCTGCTTTCCTCAAAAGGTCTAGCTTTGCCAAAATTAATAGTTTAGTTGGTTGGGTCCTGTCGATCAAGTTATAGGAGCTGCTTTCTATCTATCAAAGGGTATAAAAATACCACGTTTGCATTGAAGGAATGTCGCAGGAAGCTGCCGATCCGCGATTTAAAGTAGTTCGTGCTTCGGCGGCCATGAAAACCGTTTTCCCGCTCTTAACTCGAAAGTAGTAACTAGATAGGAGGTAGGGGTTTCCCGTACTGGCATTTTATCGCTAGGTTATGATTGGTTGTTTTGTTATCGAGGGTATCCTTTTTCGAGTTGGTTACTGAGATCTTCTTGTTGAGCAACGTTTTCCTGGCAATCTCTGCTTATTAGGGTGGCCTCTAACAGGTCGGGAGAGTACTCAAAATCTTGCTCATACGCCTCGCAAGATTGAACATCTGCGAAAGTCATCTCGAAGCTCTGACTTTAAATATATTGATATATTTTGAAGAAAAGGTTGTTCTTAATAGTACTAAGTAATATGCATATAGTCCTAAGAGAACATTATGCATGTGTGTGTATTTCAATTAAAAAATATTGTATTATGGTAGAGGATAATATATTTTACTAGAATAATAAAGTAGGCCATCTTCATATATTTACAAAGTAAAGTAATTATTTGCTTAGTTGTGCTACATATTTTTTTTATTTTGATGATGTTTCTTACGGTTTAATTACCAGGGAGGACATGGCTATGCTGAGAGGATAACTTTTCAAGATATATCAATGAATAATGTTACTAACCCTATAATTATCGATCAGAATTACTGTGACTCTAAGAAACGATGTGATGAGCAGGTACTGTCCTCTATGTTGATCCAAATTCCTTTGCTGCTTCATACAAGACCTTTAGAAAATTAAACCAGCAATCATGGGACGTTCCCTTCTTTGTACCTTGTAGGAGTCAGCTGTTGCCGTACGTGATATACGCTATAGAAACATCCATGGAACAAGTGCTTCAAAAGTTGCCGTCAGTTTTATTTGCAGTGGAGCTGTCCGTTGTGATGGAATACTGGTACAAGATATTTACTTGGTTGGAGAAGGAAGATATGCTACATGTTCTTACACGAACGCCACAATTGTACAATTAGGGTATAGCTTCCCTTTTTGCAGCGCGGAAATGTAGTACCATAGGGGTAGCCACATGCTGTATACATGCTTATTCATTCAGAACATTCTAAGAAAGCAAAAGTAGGTAAAACACATGATTTAATTGCCCTCACACTCGGAGTCCAACATGTTAATTAGTTTCTTGTTTTGTTACAAGTGTATGCTGCCATTTGCTTCATGCCTGATCTGGAGTGCCCTGCATGGCTGCATCATGGGATCCCAAATTCTGTACTTGTGTTCCACACACTTTACTTTGATGCAAGTATGCCTGGTTTTGAAAATCTTGGTCGACATGTGTTTACATCTTGTTGCTTGTGTATCACATACTAATATCCTAGTTAAGGCCAGCACTTCAAATTCCGAGATCAGATACGTTCTTGAAAATATCAGGAGCCAGTTGCTGGACAGGAAGCAAGCAATCGTTTCTCTTTTTTTTTCTTTCTAAATCTTGGCTATAATCCTTTTAGATAAGCAACAATTGTTAAAAACACCTAATGTTTTGTTTCCCCAATCTCCATACCATGTGTCAGCTAGCTCTAAGCCTGAAGTCCCCGTTACCACTAGGATTTTAGTTCAGTGAACATACTTGATAGGCTTGCTAAACTCTTTAATGTTCTATAAATTAATATGTTAGCTCTATTAGCTTAAGTGCATTCTTTTAAGGTTTCCTACAATGTTAATATTTGTTTTAGAGTGAATTTGGATCCAGGCTGTGAAAGGAACTCACCTTCCCCTTCCTTTTCCTCCTTCCTCCTTTTCTCTACTTCTTCCTCCTCCTTTTCTTCTTCCTCTTTCTTTTTCTTCTTCCTCCACTTGATCTATGGCTAAAATTTGTACTTTTTCTTGTTCCTCCACTTGATCTATGGCTAAAATTTGTAGGGCGCTCTAGGCCCCCAGCCCCATGCTGGATCCACCCCTATCTGCGGCATCATTTCATATAGGAGCAACATGAACTATGTTAATTTGAAAAAAAATGTTTTTGCAGTTTAATTTGTACTATGGTATTATCATTTGAAGGCCATTCAAACTTTCTTAGGATCAATCGATCTCATAGTAGCTAACTAGCCTCTACATCAATGGGATATGCAATGGCCTAATATTTTTTGAGCCAACTAGAAGTCCTCAATGTGCAGATGGTATTTCCACCGTATAAATATTAGCACCAATAACTTTTGATCATTCGTCTTGTTAAAAAATTATTGTAAATTATGGAAAAATAAGTTATGCTTAAAGTATCCATCATGATCAAGTCACAAACAAATTAAACTATACTCCCCCTGGTCACATTAGGTTTATCCTAAGTCAAACTTGTGCCACTTTGATGAAAAATCCAACAACATCTACAATACCAAACTTATTTCATTAAATCCACAATGGAATATATTCTGATAGTGCATATGTTTGGTATTATAATTGTTGTTGTATTTTTCAATAAACTTAGTCAAAGTTGGACATATTTGACTTAGGAGAAATCTAATGTGACAAAGGAGTACCTACATAATTTTTTTTGAATAAAATAAATAGTCAAACATTGCAATAAAAAATAATGATAAATATTTCGAAGCATATGGATACACATCCTATCATGTAGGGACGACGGACCCAAATTCACCCCAATTGGAGCGCACACACTCATAAAAACAATGACCAAAAACAAAATTCTTTATAACCTTCTCAATTTCGGAGCATGGATACACATCCTTTATCATCTATAAGCTTCACAATTTATCTATTCTTAAGGCATGACCTCTCCCACGTACAAATTCAACAATGACCAAAAATAAATTTCTTATATGTATATACGAGATACAGATTCAACAACGAGCAAACTAAAATGAAATTCTTAAAGTATTAGCGGCGTGATTATATATTTATTCCGCTCAAACTGTACCGCAAAGCGGCAAGCCGGCAAGTCGATAGTCGCAATCGAATAATTAGAAAATCCACGTGGTTGCCGGGCGCGGCCTTTCCAGGTCGCGCCTACGTGTCGCGGCTGTCTATGGTTTTCAGCAGGGGAACCTGCGTTACCACCGAGCCCGAGCCGACCCACGCCGAAAGCACTCAACTCTCCTCGCGTTCCTCCCTCCCCTTTCCCCCGTCCCGGCAGTTTCGTTTTTCTCCTCCTCCTCGACCCCGATTCTGAATCTGCGATACTTGAGGTGGCGAGGCGACAATCGCCGCGCCGGAGGAGGCTTGTGGAGCGGCGTGATGGAGGCTGCGAGCAACGGCGGGCTGCTGTACCACGAGGTGCAGGAGGGGAAGCTCTGCGCCGTGCACTGCGTCAACACCGCCCTGCAGGGGCCCTTCTTCTCCGAGTTCGACCTCGCCGCCCTCGCCGCCGACCTCGACCAGCGGGAGCGCCTGGTCATGCTCGAGGGCTCCCAGAGCCCCGGCGTCGCCAACGCTGCCGCGGGGGACTTCCTCGCCGAGGGATCCCACAACGTCTCCCTCGGAGGCGATTTCAGCATCCAGGTTAGTCGAGGCCCTCCACGATTCTTTGAGATTTAATCCGTTTGTCTCTCGTGGGCTCGGTTAGTTCGACTGATGCGTAGATCGCAGCTTGTTCCGTGGGCTCGGCCACAACTTGTTTGTTTGTGTGCTAAGATAGCTGCTTAGAGTTTAGGGGATTTTTTCTTGGGCATTGCTGTTTGGAACCCGTCGATTGCTTTCCAGTAAATGATTCTAGGTTAAAAGTGCCGATATATACTTTAGTAAGATGGATTTGTTAACAAGGAAGAGAATTACTTGAAGTAGAGAGATTAGCAGGGTTTAGTTTAGGACGAAAATAAAATTGTCTAGGCAATGCATCATCCCAGTTATTTGAAGGAATGCTTGTTGTTGAATCGGGTTGTTGCTAGTGGTAGTGCCATGTAAGGTCTGCTCAGAATTGTATAGACTTTCTCCTTGAACATGTATGATATGATCCTATTCCAGCCGTGAAGATACTTAGTTATGCCTTTGGGTTTATGATCATGATTTGAGCTTTGATGGATGCAGAAGGGGGTGCAGAGGGACCATCAGTACTTATGTCTTCAACTAGCATAGAACCGCGCTGAGATTTGCATGATTCCCTGCAGGCGATTTGATATAGGATTGTACTTGTTTTGGATTGCTACAAAAGTTTAGATGTAGTCATTTCTTGCAAGTTACAGATCACACGTTGCATTTGAATAATCAACTAGGAACAAAGAAGTAACATGATCTTGTATCAGCGATAGCAAAAGTCTTCACGACAGTTGGTGCCATTTTATTTTACGTACTCGGCCTTCACGAATGCATGTGCATGCATGCTATAGTAACGTCTTCTACTTCCGTTATACTGTCCAAATTTATGTGATTGGTGTACATATTCAAGAGTTTTTCCGTAGCTTGACTTTTGTCGTGTACTGAATTGCTGACGCTAAGAATAGCTCCAGTTTTATTACCTTTGACGGTGATTGTTCTTTAATTCAGGTATTCGATGTTTTGTCATTGAATTTTTAATTAGGAATACGAGGGAGTTGATAACGGTATTAAGGTTAGCAGCGTTGAGGTTTTAAATGCTACTTCTAAATTTAATCTGATCTACAAACAATTCTGGAAAGAAAACTTGATGGACGTATGCACTTTGAAGAGTTTCACTAGTGACAAGTCATTAAATTCCAGATGATTGTACAGCCATCATTGTTATCCGGACACACTGAGTTGGATATCACTCACCCGTGTCAGATTCCAAGCCCCCCCCCCCCACCCCACCCCACCCCACCCCACCCCCAAAAATTGCCAAATTTGACACTTTCACCCGAGTTTGACACCAACAGCCGCACCCGAGTCGGACAGCAGTACAGCACCCACACCTGTGTCCATGTAACAATGGCATCCATTATTTTTGTTCGATGGGGATATATGAGATCTCGTACATATTTTTGGTTTGAATCTATTGTAAATCCAAATATGGGTATAAGTGATTCAAGTAAATATATTACAAATTGTGTAATGACACTGAAGGAGTGAAATATGTTGTACGCCAAATATGACTAGTAAAGGCAGTAACGCTTGCACTTGTCGAATAGGTTGGTTTAGGCTTTCGCTGAGCCAATAGCACAAGCTGATTAACCTTTTGATGGCCAGTGCCTTCGCTACGATCCTACTCTGCAAGAGCTATGCTGTGACTGCAATTAGAAACAAATAATCATGGAAGGGGAAAAGGATGGTTCCCTAGATAAACCGCATACCTGTCACTCAGGATACGATGAATCCTGAAATTTAAGCAAATAGTGAACAGACCTTTGTTTTGCATGTTGCTGATATTCGGATGTTTTATGCGCTTTTATTTTGTGTGCATGATTTATCATTTTTTTATGACGACAGTAGTTTGCTGTGTATATGCTTCAGTGCTGTTCTGGTATTACTTCACAATATGGAGGTATTACAATTATTTGAGCTTTTCTCCTTCAGGATGT
Source organism: Setaria italica (assembly GCF_000263155.2). NCBI lineage: Eukaryota > Viridiplantae > Streptophyta > Magnoliopsida > Poales > Poaceae > Setaria > Setaria italica. The sequence goes on along the minus strand of NC_028454.1, from coordinate 41,599,978 downwards.
ATTGGAGAAGGGTCACCTAACATATGCAGCAATTAGCCTTTTCCCCTTCCACTGCACACTATATTCATCTTTGCATTATAGTTGTAGTTTATCTTTGGCCGATAAACTACAATAGTTTACCATTGCACGCTATGTTCCTGTATGGTACTTGAGAGTTCACACTAGACCCGAATTTGGACAGATGGCACAAGTTATGTGTTTAAATATTGGAATTTGTGATTCTTCACTTTGTTTATTCTCAGCCTTTATACCGCATTTGTTATGAACAATTGTTTTTCTTGCAATGAACCTGGAATGCTGTTATGCAGTCTATTGCTTCTATTTGTTTCCATGTGTATTGTTCATTTGTTCAATTAAATATAATGTAGCCAGACATGATACCGGTGGCCTGATTATTAGATTAATATATAGCTATTCTTTATTCTAGCACTGTAACTTTATGTTAATAGAAAAATACAAGTTTTAGGTCTGTTCTTGTTTTAGCAATGCGCACTCATGACCATATTCTGACCTTATGCTTTCTTCTAATAGGTTTTGCAGAAGGCCCTGGAGGTTTGGGACCTCCAAGTTATTCCCCTTGATTCCCCAGCTGCAGGGTCATCCCTATTTGACCCTGAGCAGGAGGTTGCTTTCATTTGCCACCTTCAGGACCACTGGTTCTGCATCAGGAAGGTGAATGGGGAGTGGTACAACTTTAACAGTCTTTACCCAGCTCCTGAGCACCTGTCAAAGTTCTACCTCTCAGCTTTCATTGACACCCTGAAGGGGTCAGGCTGGAGTATCTTTGCAGTTAGAGGCAATTTCCCCAAGGAGTGCCCTATGGCAACTGAAGGTTCTAATGGGTTCGGTCAGTGGCTTACCCCTGATGATGCCCAGAAGATAACAGCCTCCTGCAACCAGGTGCAGACACCACCTACTCACCAGGTGCAATCCCCTTTACTTGGCCAGCAATCTGGAGGGATGAGTGAAATGGACATGATTGCAGCGCAGCAGGAAGAGGCTGATCTGAATGCTGCAATAGCCGCTAGCTTGATGGATGCTGGGGGTCCATTTCCCAGCTATGATGCAGCTCAAGAATACAGCAAGCAGCAGGATGCTCCTGTTATTGAAGCATCTTCGAGCAAAGATAATAACCAGGAAGAAGTTGATAAGTCTGAACCAAGTGCTCCTCCCTGTGAGGACACCCAGGAGCCAGCTTCAGGAAGTGACACAAAAGGGGAGGTTTCTTCTATAGAGGTTAAAGAATCACCAAAAGAAGAATAGAATGAGTTAGACTAGAGAGGACGCCTCCCTATGAAGATTTTTCAGTTAGTCTGTAACTGAGTTAGAGCATACAAACAGAAAGCAAGAGAGAGGGAGGCGTCTAAACTGCCCTCCATTCCAGTGGAGAAGTTTTTCTGATTTCTGAATGTTGTATACAAATTGCATAGTCTGAACTGCATGGGTTTAAAAACTTAACTGGTGCAACGGTTATGTGGAATCTGCATAGAGACCTAAGTGGCGGTTTTGAACCTGTTTTTTCCGTCATTTATCATGTGAACTTATGCTGGAACTCGTGCAGCTGCTGCAACTCTGATCCTGAATGCTCGTATTTCCGTTGTTATTTGTGTGCTTTGTTTGTTGCAGTCAGAAATTACCGACTCAAGAATGTGTTTGTGCAGGTGTTACTCTTGTTTCCTGCAGAGTCTTATTTCTTTCATTTGAAACAGGCGAGGCTGTTGATTCACTTGTCACGATGAACCACACCTTAAGCTTGCATCGTTTTTTTATCTGTTCTCTCGGAAGCTATGGCTGCTTCTGCCTGATGGTCGAAGACGAGGCGAGCGTTTTTTTTTTCACCGAGCGTTGGCTTTGTGGCATCTGTAGGCTGCCAAACCGCAGCCTAGCTGCCGAAAGGCGTGGGGGCGGGTGGTTGGCGGCACCTCGATGCACCGCCCGCCCGCTGTCATCTGCTCGAAATCTAAGGATACGACACCATCGTTTTCTACTAGTTTTCTCCATCTTTTCTTTGGGGTCCAGATACGGCGGCGTTGCTGACGGGGTGATGCCACGGGTGTCTTCTGGTGTGGTGTCCCTCGCCACGCTTGCGCCTTTTCTTTCCACCCATTTTTCTCCCCTCGCAATTTTCCGAAATCCAGCTCGAGAAGTTGGACTAGACGAGATCAGTCAGTAGCTGCCGCTCATCAACTCCATCGCAGTTCTTGCCTGTCCTGTCCTCCCCTCCCCTTTTCCCGTCGGGGGAGAGATCCGTGCTGCGATGGACTGCCCTGGCCGAAGCTGCCGGCTGTTCGGCGCCCAGAGATCGCTGCACGACCTCCTCGGCGGCGGCACCGGTGAGCTCTGCAATTTAATTGCTGCGCTCTAGGTTTTTACAGGCAGATCGTGTTTTTCTATGGTCTGGAGTGCAGATCGTGTTGGTCGTTCTGATTGTTGTGTTGCATTTCGCGTCTGGGACCTGAGACTGAGAGCGTTTGGCGTTGGAAATTTTCCTGTGGGTGCAGTGGCGGATGTGGTGTTGTGGAGGAGGACGGAGGTGGCCGGCGGGTTGCTGGCCGCGGTGGTGGCGTCATGGGCGCTCTTCTACTGCGTGCCCGGCTACACGCTGCTCTCCTTCGTGTCCCAGGTGCTCATGATCCTGCTCACCGTCCTCTTCGTCTGGGCCAAGGCTGCACAGCTGCTCAACAGGTGATGCTCGTTCCACCTCATACCTATTGATGCATTACTGTGGTTGATTCAATTATTGTGGATGCTATTTACTTGTACTCCACAAATAGATTGTTAAATTTCACTTTGTACTACTAGATAGCATTCACAAGATTTGGATTGACTGCAAACAGGTAAAGATTGTTGAAGCACCAAGGGGGTTGTTGCTCTTGGTCACTTGGTGCCTTGGTGGTGTGCTAAAGCTAATGAAATTTAATTGGCCTTGGACTTGGACCTGGACCCTGGTTGGACAGCTTTAGCATTTTGGATATGGATACTAAATTGCTGCAGTGGTGATTGAGTCTAGTCCTGGCCTCCTGGGGTATAGAAGGGCATGCCATTTGCAGATGTCTATGTGCTAGAAACCTAGAAGTAGAACTGTTTAGTTACATTTTGAGTGAGTAAAATTTACATTACCGTGCAATAGCATGACCCTTGTAATCAAAGTATATAAGGAACAGACCAATAATGAAACGATTCATCTGCATAATAACTTTTGGTATTAGGTAATAGTTCTGTAGTTAATGTATGTGCCGACTCTAAGCAAAAGAAATCCATGCAGGGCACTTCCTCCTGTTCCGTTGATGGAAATTTCTGATAAGTCAACAAGTGAAGCAGCAGAAATAGTGGGTAACTTCGTGAATAAGGTGCTCCAGGATTTTGGAAACATTGCACTTGGGAAGGACTCGAGCCTCTTCTACAAGGTGGCTTTTGTTTTGCTGCTGACTTCCATAGTTGGCCGATTGACTGATCTTATCACTTTGGTGTATACAAGTAAGTTCCCTTACCGATTTACATTTTAAAGATATAAGTACCACTGAGCATCTTTACAAGAACCCCAAATTGAATTGTAATGTGAAAATGTTGTAAACTATGTTTATCATCAAATCACTGATAATTGCACGGCGAACTGTGTGCGGGTAATTAATGGCAGGGATACATGACACAGTCATGGAAACAGAGCCAATGCTCAAACTATCACTTCTATTTTTAGATAGAATAGCTGCATATGGCACTAGTTTAGTCGAAAGTAGAAACGAGTTCGTACATGTTTGGCCAGTACATAATCCTTTTAGCTGGTGGCAGTTGTTCAATTTGCAAACAGATCTAACTGTGTACATAGGACTATGACATTTGCAAATAGCGACTGAAGTTCTACACTAGCTCTGCTGAATGGAGTCCAAGTGAAAGAGGTTTCTAGTGTATACACAAGAACGTGACAGAGGATGACTGAACATGACAGAGGATGACTCTCGTCTACTTCGTTCATAGGGACAATATCCGATACGCTCGACCTAATGTGAATAGAATGGGAAGCATGGATATCCTATAGAATGGGAAAACACTTGATGTATTAATCTTGCTCATCAAAGCCGAACTTCTGACCTTGTTGAACCCGTGTTCTTTCAGGTGCTGTTATTACTCTCACGATCCCTGCATTGCTGGAGAAATCCGAAGAACATATTGCCAGATATCTCGAGATAGCTTCAGCATATGTTCAGGCATGTGGGGGAGCATGCGAAGAGTATAAATGTAAGATGACAAACAGGTTATTGCAAAAGAAATTGAGTTGATAGCGATGTAGATTCTCCAAGACAAAAAAAATTGCCTTGTAAACTAGCCTGTCTTTCGAGGCTAAACAGTTGCGACATCTACCGAGATCGTGGTCTGTCTATATACTGTAGCCTTGGAATTGCACACAGCACACCACAAGAGTTCTAGCTTTGGTGAAATTGTGCTCTTTTTACCAACTTCTTCAGGTGGGATTTTACCCATTTCTGGACCTTTCATCGCCTGAAGCTTCTCAATGAAATCCACATCTGTCGGCTTACTTCATCCTTGCAATCGATGGACTGAATCCTCAAAACATATGCGAATTTATCCAGCAGGTACCCCTGCTTCTTTGGAATGGGGGCGGAGACGAAATCTGTCGCGGGTCCTATCCTCCATGAATTCGGAGAACGTGGGAGAGCCACCGGCGGCGTAAGAGGGTGGGCGGCGCGAGAGTGCCGAGGTGCTGAATGATGCATACTTCTCGATGGCGGTGGGCGGTGGCGACCTCGGGGGCTTTGCTCCTGTCGACGATGGCGTGATGGCGTCCTCCGGCGGAACAGGTGATTACCTGAAACGGATTCTCCTCCAAAGGGTCCTCCATCAGGAACAGTGACGTCGGCTCCTTCGGGCGTGCCGTCGACGTCGGGCGGCGGCCGCCGGCGATCGGAGGCGGAGCGGGGAAGGTCGCGAGACAAAGAAGCCGAAGCTTTCTAAATTAGTCCCCTCAACTGGATCGTAGTTATTCACAGCGATCCAATTTTGTACATAAAACCCCGTAAATCGGATCGCGATTATTCTCCGCGATCCGATTATTTACACAAAACCCCCTAGATCGGAATGCGATTATTCTCCGCGATCCAAATATTTACAAAATACCCCCTGTATTTGGATCGCGATTATTCTCCGCTATCCAATTATTTATACGTACCCCCCTAAATGATACATTTCCTTTCGAACTAGTCCCTCATTTTCGCCTGGTTTCCTCGCTCTCTCCGCTGCCGCCGCCGGCGGCGGCGACATGGACTCGCCGGAGAGCCGCAGCCGGTGGTCAAGTGGATCGGCAAATCCTTTTGCTCCGCCTATGCTCTTCCTCTTTATCTTCTCCACCTCCGGCCGCTGGGGGAGCCCAGGTGCGGAGGGCCGCAGCGCCTCTTCGCACGACCAACCTGTGGGTCCCCTGCTTGCAGTGCCTCCACCTGAGCTGTCTCCTCGGGTACCACACCATCACGCTCGCCGGCTACCTCGTCGCACACGCCCCGGCCGTCTGGAGCTTCTACACCCAGTACGCTGCCTCCTACTCAACTCCCGTACTTTTCTGAATATTTACTGCGCACACAAGTATCATACACTGACACACAATACGACTATACACATATCTTCGTTGGGTGTGTATCTGTAAAATGTGGTACAAATTAGCATAACTAGAGTCTCATCCGATTTTTTAGAATTTCTACAATTCGCACGGTACAGTTTCAGATCAGACATTTGGTTCAGCAGTTCGTAGTTTCCTCATAGTTTCCTCGTAGTTCGTAGTTAACTCCAGATTACAGTTCGTAGTTTCATATATTAGATCATCTTGAAATTCAATTCATTGCCCCTGTGTCAGTCGCATACAGTTGACCTTGTTCACATCCTGTTAGCTGCTTGCTTTTCTGTTGCTTGAGCTGCTTGTTTCTTAACTATAATATGGAGTCAAGGGGTGTTTGGATCATCAGTCCGAACTAAAATTTATGTCACATCAAATATTCGAAGGCTCATTAGGAGGACTAAATATGAGCTAATTATAAAATTAATTGCACAAACGGAGGCTAATTCGCGAGATGAATCTATTAAGCCTAATTAATCCATCATTAGCACATGTTTATTGTAGCATCACATTGTCAAATCATGAACTAATTAGGCTTAATAGATTCATCTCACAAATTAGCCTCCATCTGTGCAATTAGTTTTGTAATTAGTCTATGTTTAATACTCCTAATTAGTATCTAAACATTCGATTTGATGTGACAGGAATTTTAGAAGGTTCTAATGAACCAAACCTCCCCTTAACTTCCAAATGAGTTTTTTTTCTGGTGGACCGTACTTACCATATATTTTGCGGGAACTTCAATGCTTCCATATTACCGTAACACTTCAGTGATTTTCTTTGTTTTTGGGAGAAAACTTTACTTTTAGTTTTCTTACATCTTGTCACTTTATTACTTTTGTCTGTTACTCTTAGTTTGCAGCAGCTATATCAGCTCATTGGTTTCAGGTTTACTCAGAGAAAACTTGAGAAAAGCTGGTGAATCCATGAATTTCTTAATGGTGATGTTGATAATCATGATATTTCCACTTCGATTCCTGGAGCAAGCTAGGAAAAAAGATTATACGAGTGAGAGGGCAAGCTAGTATGAAGTATGAACAAACAGTGAATGAGAAAAGGAGGGAGGTTCTGAGGATGCTGCATTCAAATGATCAGGTTTCGACTGTACACTTTTCCTTGTAAATTATGTTATGTGTTTTCCTAACAAATTATGATATTCAGATTCCACCCTTGTGAGGAATGTGCCAAAGCAACACTTAATTATTAGTTAATGCATCACATTCGATAATCAGTGCACGTACGGATGTACCGAGCCATAGGCCTATTGTGAGCTTGTTGACTGTTGAGCTTATTTAATTGCTTGGGACTGCAGCTCTATGTTACTAGTATTATCACTACCTTCTGTGGCCGTTTTATTTTGTTCCATCTGCCTTGAAAATTTTCCTTCCTGCACCTGAAACGCTATTGAATCCTTGATTAAGCTTACGTGCTGCTAATATAGATACTGTCTGTATGCAGATAGGTGCAGGTGCAACAGTACTGACCGATGTCACATTTGGGTACTATTCATGCCCTATTTTTACCGTGACAAATTTGGGTTAGCATTGTATGTAAACATTCCAAGCCGTGCACATGCTATTTCCTGTTCTGCTTGGGTATTAAACATTAACAGGTCTTAATTGTCCACACTGTTACATCTTTAAGTTGTTTGTATCCGAACTTGATGGAGGGCATGGCTCTTAGTTGTTCCTAATACTTACCAGATACCAATTATCTGAGTGGTAATAACCATTGTACAGATTGTAAAGTTTACAAGTCAAATTGTTTGTGCTGTAGTGTCATATATTTTGATCACTGTTGAGCTTCCAACTGAAGTCCTTTCAGAGGTAAGGCTAAGCCAAACAATTATTATCCGGTCCCTGCCATGCTCTAGCTTCTCTAAATGCTGTTTTTTCTAAGCATAGACACTGCTGTCAATAAATATGGTAAGATTACTTGTAAATTGGTCCAAGAAATAGTTACTTGCAATTATACGTACTGCTGTTTCTATTCTGGAGCTGCCCCAATGTAACGTTCCAGTGGGTATGCTTGTAAGGCTTATCATGTTGAGTTTTCTCCCTTATTGTGGATTTAGACAACTGAATTGTACCGATTTGGTTTACCATTTTTGTGAATCTGATGGTTGCTTCTGTTAGTTTATTGTGCGTACCAATAAAATGATAAAACATATATCAATATAGCTGATCTTGTTGAACTTTTGTCTGCCAGGTGTCGTTATTGCTCTCACCATCCCAGCATTGCTGGAGAAATCGAAGCTATATTGCCACATTCTTCTAGGGCGCTTTAGTGGATGTTCAGGCATGCGAGCGACCATGCAAAGAGTTGAACAGGGCACTGGGAAAAGGAGAGGCTCTATTGATAATGGATATGCATATGCTGTAATTCACCGAAATCTTTATCATGTGAGTTAACTCACGACTCTGTTTTTGCTCTCTTCCTATCCAAAATTTTGCCGTGTACACTAGGCTGTCTTTCGAGGCTAAACAATTGTGATATCAACCACGATCGTGGTCTGTCTACAAGAGTTTTAAGCTTTGGTGAAATTGTGCTATTTCCACCATCTTCAGGTGGCTTTACCCATATTTGGACCTTTCAGCGCCTGAAGATTCTCAATGAAATCCACATCTATCGGCTTACTTCATCCTTGCTATCAATGGACTGTGAGTCCTCAAAACAAATGCGGCCTGTCGCCATACCCCCTGGCCCCTGCTTCTTTCTGTCTTGGTGATCGTCAACGGCGATAATGGAATGGGCGCGGAGAAGGGTAGACGAAATCTGTCGCCATCCTGTCCTCCATGGATTCGAAGAACATGGGACAGCGCCGGCGGCGTCACGGAGAGTGGGCAACGGCGCGAGAGTGCCGAGGTGCCGAGCTGAACGATGCAAACTTATCCATGGCGGTGGCGACCTTGGGGGCTTTGCGCCTGTCGACGATGGCGTCCTCCGGCGGAACAGGTGATTACCTGAAACAGATTCTCTTCCAACGGTTTCTCCTTCAGGAACAGCGACGGCGGCTCCCTCGGGCGTGCCTTCGACGTCGGGTGGCGGCCGCCGGTGATCGGAAGCGGAGCGGGGAAGGTCGCGAGACAAAAAGAAGCTTCAAATTAATCACCGCGATCCAAAGTTTTACGTAAAACCCCCTAAATTGTATCGCGATTATTCTCCGAGATCCAAATATTTACACAAAACCCCCTATATTGGATCGCGATTATCTCCGCGATCCAAATAATTTACACATAAACCCCTGTATCGGATCGCGATTATTGTCCGCGATCCAAATATTTACACAAAACCCCTTCATCGGATCGCTATTATTCTCCACTATCCAAATATTTACACATAACCCCCTTAATCGGATCTAAATCATACGTTTTTCTTTCGAACTAGTCCCTCCTTTTCTCCTGGTCTCCTCGCTCTCTGCGCATTCGCTGCCGGCGACATGGACTTGCCAGAGAGCCGCAGCCAGCGCCCGGCGGTCAAGTGAATCGGCGTGTCGCACTTCAACCCCATCGTCCGTCTTCCCCCTTTTCCTCCGCCTATGCTCTACCCCTTACCTCCTCCGCCTCCGGCCGCTTGGGGATCTCAGTCTCAGGTGCGGACGGCCGCGGCGCCTCTGCGCGCGACCGACCTGTGGATCCCCTGCTTGCGGTGACTCCACCAGAGTTATATCCTAGGGTGCCGCACCATCGTGCTCGCAAGCGCCGCGGTGTTGCGCTCCTCACTCGCTACCTCGTGGCACACGGCCTGGCCGTCTTCTGCTTCGACGCCCAGTATGCTGCCTCCTACTAGACTCCCGTCCTTTTTCTGAACATATTTACTACGCACACAAGTACTATACACGATACGCAATACGCCTACACGTATCTTTGTTGTGTGTATATCTCTACGATGTGGTATAAATTAGCGTAACTAGCGTTTCAGCTGTTTTTTAGACATTTTTACAATTCGCACGGTACACTTTCAGAACAGACATTAAGTTCGGCAGTTCGTAGTTTCCTCACAGATCTATAGCTTCATATATTAGATTCTGAGCATCTTGAAATTCAATTAATTGCCCCTGTGCCAGTCACATGCAGTAGACCATCCTTTAACTGTTTGATTTTCTGTTCCTTGAGCTTCTTGCCTGCTTGTTTCTTAACTGTAATCTGGAGGTCACTCCCAAATGACTTTACTTACCATAGTATTTTTTGGTAACTTCAAGGCGTCCGTGTTACCTTAACACTTCAGTGACTTGCTTTGTTTTTAGGAGAAAACTCTACTTTTAGTTTGCTTACATCCTGTCACTTTACTAGTTGTGTGTTACTCTTAATTAATTTGCAGCAGCTATATCAGCTCATTGGTTTCAGGTTTACTCAGAGAAAAACTTAAGAAAAGCTGGTGAATCAATGGGTTTCTTAATGGTGATGTTGATAATCATGATATTTCCACTTAGATTGCTTCAGCAAGCTAGGAAAAAAGGTTATACGAGTAAGAGGGCAAGCTAGTATGAAGTATGAACAAATAGTGGATGAGAAAAGAGAGGTTCTGAGGATGTTGCATTCAAATAATCTATAAGGTTGGGACCATACACTTTTCCTTGTAAAATTATGTTATGTGTTTTCCTAACAAATTATGATAGTCAGATTCCACCCTTGTGAGGAATGTGCCACAGCAACACTTAATTATTAGTTAGTGTATCACATTCGATAATCAGTGCATGTACGGAGCCATAGGTCTATTGTGAGCTTGTTGAGCTTATTTAATTGTTTGGCACAGACCAGCTAGCTGCTACTGATATCATCACTACCTTCTGTGATCGCTTATTGTTTTTACCACCTGCCTTTCTTGAAAATTTTCCATCCTGCACCTGAAACGCTATTGAATCCTCGATTAAGCTTACGTGTTGTTGATATCTAATACTGTCTGTATACACAGACAGACAGGTGCAGGTGCAACAGTACTGACTAATGTCACATTTGGATACTATTCATACCCTCCTTTTACCGTGATAAATTTGGGTTAGCATTAGTTGTAAATATTCCAAGCCGTGTACATGCTATTTCCTGTTCTGCTTGGGTATTAAACATTGACAGGTCTCAATTGTCCACGCTGTTACATCTTTAAGTTGTTTGTATCCTGACTTGATGGAGGGCATGGCTCTTAGTTGTTAAATGAGCTGTTCATGCCCGAATACTTGCAGTTGTTCCTAATACTTGCCAGCAACCAATTATTGGAGTAGTAATAACCATTGTACAGATTGTAAAGTTTTGGTCAAATTTTTTGTTCTGTAGTATGTCATATATTTTGATCGCTGTTGAGCTTCCAACTGAAGCCCTTTCAGAGGTGAGGCGAAGCGAAGCCAAACAATATTAACCGATCCGGTGATTCCTGTCATGCTCTAGCTTCGCTAATCATAGACACTGCTCTCAATAAATATGGTGAGATTACTTGTAAAATGGTCCAAGAAATAGATACTTGTAACTTTACTGCCATTTCCATTCCGGAGCTGTCCGATGTATGTTCCAGTGGGTGCTTTATGCTTGTGAGGCTTACTGTGGTGAGTTTTCTCCCTTACTGTGCACTTAGACAACTGAGCGAATGACTACCCATTTGGTTTAACATTTTTATGAATCGGATGGTTGCTTCTGTTAGTTTATTGTGCCTACCAATAGAATGGACAGAACAATAGCAGTATAGCTGATCTTTTTGAACTTTTGTCTACCCTGTCATATTCTCACTATCCCAGTATTGCTGGAGAAATCCGAAGCACATATTGCCAGATTCTTCTAGGGAATCTTTAGTGGATGTTCACATGGAAAATTTGGAAAGAGTGTAATGCGAGAATTTTCCAAAGATGACATCTTGCACAGAAACACTCCTTGCGAAGATCAAAGAAGAAGCAAGAACATGGGGTCTTGCAGGAGCAAAACGGCTACTAGAGATCATCCCAGGAGATTAGAGGGTTGGGCGGTGAGCGAGCATTGCTGTGATATTTTCTCTTTTTTGACCTTTAGGCCACCAATTTTGTAAACCCTTCTTCTCTATTAAAACAAACCTAGCAGAACTCCTGCCGGAAGTTTTTATTTAAAAAATATAGTAGATGTTGAGGACATTGGGAAAAAAGAGAGGCTCTGTTGATAATTGGTACTCCTGTAAATTGGCCGAAGTTTTTGTCATGTTTTGCTAACTCATGCCTCTGTTTTTTCCCTCTTCATAGTCTTCCTACCCAAAATGGAGAGTTAACTTGTGATTCAAACGCTAGACAATTCTGGCACTTGTCTCAATAGTGGTAAGCCTACATATTGTAGCCTTTGCAGCTGCAATGTTCTGTGAACTATAGTAGCAGCAGCAGGCCAAATGTTGTAGGTAATTAGGTAAAGGACCTGACTTATTTCGAAGATGTTCCGATTTGTCAGTGCTACGATATCAGCGGCTGTGACCGTCGGTTCCTCCACTCAATCAATGGTTTGCTGAGACGTCCTGACGCCGGCTGATCCAAACAACCAGCTTGCCTCCAAACTCCAGCGGCACGCCCAGTTGGCGGCAACACGCGACCGATCACGTGCACAGTACATGTATCCTGCTGGAGATCATCTGAAAATCCATCCCGGTGGCGGTGGATGTCACGCGTGCGCGTGAGGATCAGCCGGTTGGCCGTGGCGGTGGCCGAAGCTGTACGCCTGTACCCGGAAGGCTGACGCTTCCCAAGATCGCAGTCCTGGATTCCCAAGTCCGTGGCGTGGATGTACTCCTGCACGCTCGTCCTCCTAGGTCCCCGACCAATCTGCGGATGGCGTCGTTGCCTTGTTGTTGCTGTTGTTGGGCGGGACCGAACGCCACCGGCACGCGGGGCTGCGGTGCCCCCGCGCGCGCGCCCGTGTCTCTAAACAATGTCGTGGTGTGGCTTTGTAACCCTCGGGCAAGGTTACGTCGCTGACCGCGCAGGGCGAGGTCACGACTCACGAGTGGCTTCCGTGCGAGGCATGCTAGGCCTCGCGTCCTCGTCCCGCTCCCGCCCCGGATGCTTTGCTTCGCGTCGTGGCCGTGGCCGGGAGGCTGCGGTTGCGGAGCACCAGCAGCCACCACCCAGCAGTCAGAGGTACGTTCCGGCGCTTGATGGACTGAGCAGAGGCTGGCCGGGTCACGGGTTCATGTGTTGTTTGGTGCCGCGCGACAGACCTGCGGTAAGCTCCGGAGCAGAAGAATTACTAGGTCGCTGGTTTCCGGCGCTTAGTCACAGACGGTGACGCGACGCGAGAACCCTGCCCTTGTCGCGCTAGTCGGGCTCGATCAAGACCAACGTTGACGCAAAAAAGGAGTGCTCCTTGTTCCTCCATCTGGCGGCCGCGTTGGCGCGTACCTAAATCTAAACGCGTCGGTGTCTCATGGCGCCGAGAGTAAGGGCGCCGTCGTCTCAATTTATTTCACACACAATAAATTGCATTGCACCCATACCTGATACCAATATACTGAATATGCATCACCATCATATCCAACCGTATCGCAAATTCGAGCGGCCATCCACGTGTCACGCAAGCCTCTTCTGAGGTGACTATTCAACAACACTCGTGTTAACCTGACATGTCACCTCAAACAAATCAGATATTGCAATCTAAACAAAGCCATTTGCTGTAAGAACCAGGGCAGAGGAAATTAGTGCTCAACCCACACTCGTGGCACCATTTGATAAGCAAAGTTCGTTGCCGAGCACCAAGCGAAACACTAGGCTAAGTAGTGCGCGTCAACTTGATTAGACTAGAACCCGACCCGGCAGGGGGGCGGCGGCCAACCACCGTCTCCGTTCGGTGGATTCCCACTTGGGATGCGTTGCACGCGCATCCATCGGCCTGACCGGATGCAAACAGACAAGAACAGCTGGGTCCTCGCACTGGCCATCATCGTCGCGGCCCGTGGAGACTCGTCGTCCTCGTGTCGCCCATCCGATGTGCACCACCGTCCACCGGCGTGCACTGGTCATGTCCCTGGTGCCGCGGGCACTGAACCGGGCTGGATTACGTACGCTTGGTCAGAGTCAGATGCATCATCATGGGCCGATAGGATTAGCTTGTCACGGCTCACTCTTACGCATTCCCGGTTCCTACCCAAACATTGCCACGTCATAGAGTTCTTCTGCATGCTAGCTATTTGATTTTTGACATGATTGTTCTCTTGGCACAGATCTAATTTTTTTTATAAAACCATACTATGTCTAAGGTGTGGGGAATAAATCATTAGCCACGCCTTAGAAAAAGCCAAGTTTGACAACGAGATGCGGCGAGGGTCTTTGGGACGCCGTGTGGCTGCAGCTCGCGCGAATACACGCGGTAGGCTGCCTCTCGAGGACGTGGCGGCGCTACGTGCCCAGCTGACTTTTCAAGCGTGCCGAGAGAATCAACCCGTTGACGCGGCACTACAGAAAAAAAAAGGCCGTTCTATTTTTAATATTCGGGACTACGTCAAAGCGGGAGAAAACTCGGTCAGCAGCGCATCACCGGTTCACAACTTAAATACGTTGGGTTAGCACACACGGGCGTCCCTACCTACCAAATGGTCAGTGTTTTCAGTTAAGGGATCAGGCACGCTAGCACTAGCACGGCGGCAGGACCACCTCCACTGCCGGTGCAAATTAAAGTTAAGGCGGCAATCGCAGTACGCATTAAGGATTGTTGCACGCACTGATCGTATGCGATAGCTCTGCTCGGCGAAGCTTCGATCCGCATGTGGACCATTCGGTCCATGGTGCTATATTCTCTTTGTACGCATTGGCAACGGAAAAGGCTAAGGGGTGTTTGATACCACCCGCTAAAGCTTAGCATCTGTCACATCGGATGTTTGGATACTAATTAGAAGTATTAAATATAGACTAATTACAAAACTAATTGCACAGATGAAGTCTAATTCGCGAGACGAATCTATTGGTTTGACAATGTGGTGCTACAGTAACCATTTGCTAATGATGGATTAATTAGGCTTAATAGATTCGTCTCGCGAATTAGCCTAGGGGTTCTGTAATTAGTTTTATAATCAGCTCATGTTTAGTTCTCTTAATTAGCATCCGAACATCGAATGTGACACTGTTAAAGTTTAGCACCTACTATCAAACACCCTGGAGTTCCCATCCGGCATCTAAAAAAAGGAAAAGCTACTTTCACGGATCATCTGTAGCGTGCACTACCTGCTGGTCGCTTCACGAGTCCTGACCTGATCCGTCTGTTAATCTTTATTTTTCTGAAAGACCTTCATCTTTAATCTGATCAAGCGCAGCCAATTCAGCTCAACCCTTTATCCACTTGGGGCCTGGGGCATCAGGAATTCGGACACGTAGGGCAGCGCGCCTAAAGATTTCGCCCTCCCTCCCACGGCGGCACCACACCGCGCCCGCACCCGTCGCCCGTCACGCCCGTAAAAGAGAGCCGCGAAAGCGAGCTGTATAAACGACGATGGTCACGAAAGCGAGCCCGCCCGCGCGGTGCCTGCCTGCCATCGGGTGATCGGGGTCGGGGCATGGCACAGCCGAGGGCCAACGGCACCGGCGCGAGAGCGAGCTGAAGAATAAAACTTGCTTGCTCCGTGCTCCCCTACCCTCTCCACGCCCGCGCGCGGCGCACCTGGCAGGCAGCAGCGCGTGGCGGAGCCGAACCGCCAGCGGGGAAGGTAGGGAGGGCACGCACGCACGCGCGCGCACGACTCCTCGTGCAAACTCCGAACCACCACCCACCTCGCCCCCACGTTCCCCTTACTCCCGCGCGGTTGCCGACCGGAGCGGCCAAGGTGATCGATCGAGCTCCTGCGCGCGCTTGGGTGTGTCCAAACTCCAAGCCAAACCAAGCCAGGAGTGCACGCGCGCTTGCGCTTGCTTCAGCCATGGTCGCGTCGTCGTCGTCGTCGTCCCCGGCGTCATCCTCCTCCTCCTCGTCCTCCAGCTCCAGCCCCGTCCCGTCCGGCGCCCACCGCCGCCGCCTGGCGGACGTGGAGCGCGACGCGGCCGCCGACTGCTGCGGCGTCCCGAGCGACGACAGCGACGGCGGGACCGAGCGCCGCGGGCACGTGAAGGCGCTCCTCTTCGCGAGGAGGAGCGGCGGCAGCGGCAAGCGGGTGCCGGCGGTCGACCGGGCCTGGGTGAGGAACGCGGTGGCGTGCCTGCTCGGTGCCACCGTCGTCCTGGTCCTCGTCGTGAGCTCTCGCCGGGGCGACGTCGGCGCGGGGAGGCTCGTGCGAAGGGTGGACGCCGGCGACGGCGAGGTGCTCGGGTGGAGGGAGGAGAACCTGACCGCCATCGCTCGCCGCCCGCCCGACCCGCCGGTGAGTGCTCGACCACGCCGTTGACTGCTCAGTTACTCTTCTTGCCATGCACATGATGCACTAGACTAGACCCTGCCAGTAATTAGCATGTTAATTACAGTTAAAACTGGGGACTTTGAAAACTTTTTTTTCATGAACTTGAAACCATTCGAATCTGTCGAGTTAGCGGGATCCGAGTCGGCGGTTGGACGCGGAAGAGACGCGTTGGATCGTTTGCTCTTCGTGGACTGGGTCTGGCGGGTTATGCGTGTGCGCGCGCTTGAGAAACAAGAGAAGTTTCATGGCGGGCGGGCGGGCGCGTCGTAGTTGCCGTGTTTTGGATCTTTGCTGTAGGATCAGACATTCAGACTGGGATGCCGAAGACATTTCAGAAGCACCAGAATTCGGGAAGGACTCAGGGCCGCCTTCCGTACATGTCCTTGTCAGAAGAATAAGTGCCAACTCTTTGGCAAATCGCCATTTATTCTCTTCTTTTTTCGTGTTGTTATTTGGTTACCAGTCCAGAGGGGGAATTCAATTGGGAGAGTGATACCGATACCCATGCCTTGTGCTTAATGTCATCGATATGGGCCCTTAGCAAGGCGCTTCCAAAGGGGTTGACGTTGATGTTCTCAAAACCAGAAATGGGCGCACATAGCTAATTGAACATTGCGAAAATTCACAGTGAAGTGGAATAAGCAGGGGAACTCCCCTGCTGGCTCGTTTCAAAAGCATTGAAGGAAGTGCACTGCCACACCAAAAAAAAACATAGCAGAATTACAAATTTTAAGTGAAATAATATTGATATGTGTTCCACAGAAGTTCATATTTCCTGAAAGGAAATACTTGACAAGTTGACATACAATTTTTTTGTACAACTTCGCTACAACCAGGTGCTTTTGACCACTTGATTAATAAGTCAACCACCACTTGAGATTTTGCCCTCCTGGTTGCAAAGTTGTTTTACAAATCACGAGTTATTGTAAAACAGTTGTTCAAAATCGTACATGCATAGGCAGAACAAGCAGATGATAAACAAGCTGGCAAGCTACAGTGCTGACAGTTACATCATGAGACTACAGACAAGTTGCCATTGGAGAGTCAAGACACATATCCAGAGAAGATCAGAATCCTGCGCGTGGACAAAATTTTGGTGTTTCCTAACGCTACCTAATCCTTAAACCTCCAAAATTCTACATGAGTCTTCAAAAAAGAAGAAATAAAGAGAGAATGAAAACAAGAGCTAAAAATGAATGGACATAAAGTGAGAGTTTGCATCAACCCATCCTACCCCACGAAGTACCCTAGTAGTGCTACGGGCAAAAAAGAGTTTGTTGCAGATTTGACAATTTGAAGCAAGGACCCTGCCTTTCTGCCGCCTAACTAAAGCAACCATAGACCTGCAAATAAAGCAACAGAAAGAATTTATTAGATACAGGTGCTCCTAATTTATATTATTGATTTCAGAATTTCATTCATGTCGGTGCATGGTTGTAGAATTTATGAAGTGCTTGTACTGAAAACTTGCTTTGAAATCCACCAGATGACCCAGATATGGACGAAACTGGATAACAAGGGTTACACAAAATGTATCGAACGCCCAAAAAACCGTTACAGTAAGCTTATCTTCCCCATCTTCCTTCAAGTTAAACATTAGTTCTAAGTAATCTTCCATCTTCGAGTTAAAATTAACTAGTCTCAACTGAGTGCTTACATTTGGGTAACACTTGCTCTGCTTTTTTCAGGAATCAACAGTGCAACGGCTGGTTACATAATCGTCGACGCCAATGGTGGCCTGAACCAGATGAGAATGGGAGTACGTATACAATTATCTTACAAAACTTGAACATAGGAATTTCAGCTTACATGCATTTCTTCAAAATCATTCTTGCAGATAAGCGATATGGTTGCAGTTGCTAAGCTCATGAACGCCACCCTAGTAATCCCTACTCTGGATCATAAATCGTTCTGGACAGATCCAAGGTCCATCTCTTTGCAACCAAAACAGCGAACATTCTATAGGAATTTTTGGGATTACTGATGTTTTGTCTTGACATGCAGCGATTTCAAAGATATATTTGACGTTGAGCACTTCAAGGAAACTTTAGAAAATGACATCATGATTGTGGATTCCTTGCCACCAGCTTACAAAAGATTGAAACCCTATATTAGAGCGCCCAAGTCCTGGGCCAAGGTATGGACCGACTACTTCAGGCTAAGTGGACATAGCAACTACTTACAGATCAAGAAATTTGAGCAGGCAGAAAAAGAAAAGGCAACTTACTTCCTTACTTTTTGCAGGCTTCTTATTACAGAGCTTTCACAAGGACACTGAAGAAGACCAAAGTTGTGAAATTCACACATACAGATTCTCGGATTGTTAACAATGGTCTCCCTCCTTCCATCCAACGACTCCGTTGCCGGGCAAATTACGAGGCATTAAGATACAAGAAAGAAATCGAAGAGCTAGGTAATACTCTAGTTGATAGACTGAGGAATGGGTCCAGCAATTATATCGCACTTCACTTAAGGTGACTGAAACTGCAATTGTCTAATATGAGGCTGGCATCATTTTGCTCAAGACTCAAGAGGAATTAGCAGATCAGTGATACTTTTGGTTTCCTTATAAACTGACAGGTACGAGAAGGACATGCTCTCGTTTACAGGCTGCAGCCACAACCTAACACATCAAGAGGCAGAGGAACTTAGGGAAATGCGACTCAAGGTGCAGCACTGGAAAGAGAAGGAAATCAACAGTGAGGAGAGGCGACTCCAAGGAGGCTGCCCTATGACTCCTCGCGAAGCAGCTCTTTTCCTAAAAGCTATGGGTTATCCTTCCAGCACGAAGATCTACATTGTAGCAGGTGAACTGTATGGTGTACATAGCATGGATGCATTAAGGGCTGAATATCCAAATTTCTACACACATTATAGTCTGGCAACAGAAAATGAATTAGAGTCTCTCAAGCTGTACCAAAACAGATTAGCTGCTGTGGATTACAATGTAGCCCTCCAGAGTGACGTTTTTGTGTATACATATGATGGAAATATGGCTAAAGCAGTCCAGGGTCATAGAAGATATGAAGGATTCCGAAAAACCATTAACCCCAACAGGTAAATTTCTGGAATGTTGTTTCCAGTATTTAGATCTCAATCCAAAGTGCTGAATTTTTCGACTGTCTGTAGGCAGAAGCTTGTCGAGATGATTGACAAGCTTGATGAAGGTACAATAAATTGGAATGAGTTTGAAAGTGAAGTGAAGATGCATCATGAAAACAGGCTTGGAGGTCCATATCAGAGGCTGTCTGGTCGAAGTGCAAGGCATGAGGAGTACTTTTATGCAAATCCTCTTCCAGGGTGCTTGTGCAAAAGAAACACACAGGATCAGGTGGCATGAACTTACTATACAAACTACTGAGGAATGGATAGTTCATTCCTCAAGTGTACAGCGAGCTTAACTGCATGTAGCATGGACGCAGAATTTCGTCCAACTCATTGATATACAGCAAACAGCACAAGTCCTGGTAAACTGACAGCAAGAGCACATATTATTTTTCTAGACGCAGATAGAATTCGTGTACTTTTCAATCTTCCACAAGGATATGGGAGGGAGCACTCACTGAGATGCGCGCTTTCAAATAATTATTCATCCAAGTTTAAAAATAGAAGAGGCAAAGAAATTCTAAGAGGATATATGTGCCACAAGAGGATAGAATTAGCTAAATTGAACAGTTTTGTATGCTTTACCCTATAGTCCAGAATACAGTCTTACCTCTTTTTGATAAATTTGATTTTATTCATTTTATTAGGCACAGGTGCAAATTATGTGTATGCACAATGATTCCCTTCGAGGGTGGCCTCCACTCAGGCAAGACCTCGTTCTGGTCTTACCCTTCCCGGATCAAGATTTTATGTACAAGCAACAAATTATATCCTTTTCTAGCCTAGTTTATTACATGTAACTGCAACTGAAATATTGGATGTTGTTACACGTTTTTCGCTGTCATAAAATATTGGTAGCCTAGTTCAGTCCATCAACATTTATGTTCATGTGCCTTCCCTCGTCCCACATTAGTTTTAGTCTAAATGAATATAGCCACCAAATGAGAACCAAGCTATGCCAAGCAGTAGCTCAGCTGATTAGTACCTTCAGTTGAGAGGGCCACCCAGGGTCAAACCCGGGGCTCACCAATTTGCGGGTAGCTCCCTGAGAAACTGGTTTCAGCAAGTTTCCTAGCCAGCCAGGGTTCAGTATCCTATTACTTAAACTAAAAAAAAATGTCTGGGAGAAGACTCTCCTTGTGGTCGAGAAAAAAGAAATATAGTCACTAAAATCTCCCCAGAACTGCGTGCTCATTCAACACAGGGTCCTTACTATGGTTTAGAAATCATGACCAAAATTAAAATGTAAAGCAGCATATTTTACAGTAGCACATCAAATAGAGTCTGATTGCAAATTCAGTTCACAAGCTAAATTGAAGATTCAGCTATATAACATTTGTCAGTCAATAGAGGCATTTCAGTAGCAGTCAAACTTTCTAATGCATTTAATGACATGCATACTGCCCCTAACATTGAAATGATTACAGAATGGGGATGGTACGAGGATACCTGAGCAATCCGTGCATATAAATTGCGCCTGTAGCTCTCTTGTGGTAAAAGAAAAAAAAATCCCTTGTTCAATTCTGTTAGACCATTCTTGAAGTATGCTTGTATTTAATATGTTGTTCATGTCTTGGCAAATGATTTACCATTTCACCACATAGAAGGCACATAGACTTGTTCCTTCAAGTTCTGGGCGGCACTCTCAGTGGGAAACCCTCGCACAGCACCAATTGTCCACTGTGATATGATTCCAGCAGCAACAGCAAATCTCAGTTGCCTCTCCAATGTATCCTGGTCCTCGTACATCTCAGGACAAGTTATCAACTTCCTAATAGCAGCAGCAACAACAGCATCCCCAGAACCTGTTCGGTCAGTGGTGTATGGAGTTATGAGTGCATCCTCTGTCCCAACCACACAGCCATGAAACTTGGGCGTGTAGTAGTGGATCCGAAGTGTCCCGTAGGTCACAAGCAGGACCTTTATTCCATCATGCCAAATAGGAGCGATCTCTTCAGGGCTGTAGTGGTAGTACTGTGGCCAGTTTCTTGTAAAATGGAATCCTTCCAGATAATACTGAGGTGGAGTCCTTCTCTTGTATTCATAATACTCATGATCAAGGAGGAATTCAAGCTCGTCCCTTGACAGCTCTATTATATCAGCCTCTTTCCATGCCCTATTTATCACCTCCTTTGTCTCATCCCTTGATGTCCACAATGGCAATGGCAAATTCAGATCGAAGAATACTTTACTTCCAAATTTCTTGGACATTTCAATGGCTCTGAAGAGTGTATCATGCATTGAGGGATTTAACAGAACTTCTGAACTGAAATGGAACATTCTGGCCTGTGTAATTACTAAGGATTAGATTTGAATTAAAAAAATGTTGACTATGTAATAGCAATGACAACATCGAAAACTCATCTTGTAAGCAACAACGTAAATATGCAGCACATACTGAAACTTTTATCAATTCATAATCCGTTGCTATCTTAGATTATATAAAGAGGGATCAGGTGCCAATTCATCTCATAATCTGAACTACAAGATCAAATGGCATCTGTCTGAATACTTAAACAAGTTGAGTAGAGAGTTTAGCATCAAGGTTGAATCTTGTTTCAAGAATAGACCTTCAATGACACACACAAAAAGAGGTTACAATCATGTCATGCTGCTAGATCACATTAATTTTGTTTGAAAACTAAGAATTGCTTTGATGCAATTGCTATGCAAACAGTGCACCTTGGTGGACTGGTGGTCATCCGCATAGAGACACTCAGACATAGCTTGCTGCAAAATGACGACGCGAGCATAATGTTCCTCCAAAGTATCACCAACTCACCTCTTTCAACACATCGACATTGATCTCGTTCTTGCGGAGGGAGTCCTCGGCAGCGCTCTTCACCGTCTCGGCCACAAGCTTGGTGCCGCCCTTGCCATCCTCCCGGTCCCGGAAGCTCACCTTCATGCGCGCCATGGCCGTGGCTGCTTTGCCGTCGAACTTGATGGCGCGTGTCTGTACCCGCTCGCAGTTCATACGGTACACAAGCTCGCGGCCGAAGTCGTCGTCCCCGACCTTGCCCAGCACCGCGGCGCGCCCTCCGAGCCGGGTGTGCGCGATGGCCACGTTGCTCGCCGCGCTACCCGGCGCGCGCGCGAACTCCGGCGGCTCCCATTGCAGGTGCAGCCACGTGGAGTACTGATCGGGGTGCATCTGCCGGTCCGACACCCGCACCGTGGGCACGAACTCCCAACGCGGCGCGCCGAAGCAGCACACCAGCGGAGGCCAATCGTTCGCGAAATCCTCCGCGTCGTCGTAGTCGCCCCCCACCTCCAACCCATCCTCCTCCTCGGACTCTTGACTCGTCTCCTCAGTTCCGTCGCTCGCCATCTGCGCCACAATCTCCTCCTGCTTGGTCTCTTCCTTGGACTTCCTTGTCCGGCGGCTGGTCCGCTTCGCCGGCTCCTCTTGGCCCTCCGAGTCTGACTCCTGGCCCTCCTTCTTGGTTCTCCGCCTCGTGGCCTTCGCCTTCGGCGCCGACGGGGACGGGGACGGGGACGGGGACTTCTTGCGGCCGCGGCGAGAAGCGGGTTTAGGGGATTCCGGCACGGCGGCGCCGTTGGGCGAGCAGCGGAGTTGGCGGCCTCGTGGGAGACTTGGATGGAGAGGTGCGGCGAGGAAATTGGGCTTGGGGAACAGCGCTGGTAGGAGGAAGGCGGGGGTGGCCATGGCCATTGCCGCTCCTATTTGGTCGAGGTGAGGAAGGAAGGGGGACGGCGACGAGCGTTCGACTCGACTCTATCCAGTGTCAGTGTGATCCGATAAGGGTTTTAGCAACCGTTAAGGATGTCGGGTCGCGCCCGTAACGGGAGAAATGCATGGGGGGACGACATCCGAGCATTTTCGGGCTGGGCTAGATAAAGCCCACATGGAACATGAAAAGTCAGGCCAACTAGGCTGGGCCGAATTCAGTACGGTCCGTACTCCGTAGCTAAAAAATTGGGGACCGAAGGAAAAGAGCAGCTCCCTGTCCCCCACTCCCCCAGTTTCCAAGCAGGGCACAATTTGTATGGTTCCGTGGATCTATACGCTCTACCTCTATTTCCCTACCTGTGCCGCTCACAATGCAGAGTTAGAGAGTAGGGATCCAGCTCCGCTTCCAGGCATTATAAATATTTCACCCGTGTTCCGAAAAATCCGTGTGACTCCTGAAAGATGTGACCAACCACGATCAGACATGTCGGTTTGATGAGTCTAAAATATATAAGGCGCTAGTACACATGTGTGAGTCATGTGCCATGATCAATTGTGTATATGAGATCAATTTCAATAGGATCATGTCGGTTTGACAGCCTACAAAACCGATCCTGCAAAACAAACCCAGCTTTTTCCGTCGTACTGTACCAAAGTCAAACATGTACGTACATAAGAAATATTCCAGTAGAGTTGATCTCGATTAATTCCTCTTCTCTATTCTAGCACAAACATCCTCTCCTCGAGTTAAATTCCGCATCAATTATTCCTTATCACATGTATCCGAATAATTTCACATTGAGTTAAATAATAACCACACTATATGAATCACATGTATCCACATTGAGTTAAATAATAACCACACTATATGAATCACATGTATCCGAATAATTTCACGTTGAGTTAAATAATAACCACATTATATGAATAATGTTGAAAGCCATATAAAAACCAACACAGTCAACTACTGTGCAAACTTTTCAAAATAATTTTTTGAAACACTCCTGTTGTTCAATAAACCTCCATTTGAAATCAATTTAAGGTCGTGTTTATGCCTTGCCGACTGAACAAACCAAGTTAAATCGTTCTTGTGTTTGTACTGAAAAAACTCTTTCTGAAATGCAGAGCTACTGTAGGGCCGCAGCACCACCGTGCCGGTATGTAAGTAACTAAGTATCGACCGAGAGTAGTAGAAACTTATCCATTATTTGTCACACTAAGCATATTTTTACAATAATTACACAAGAAAAGACTAGTAAGACAACAGGTTCGAAGGAAATACAGATACGAAACAGAGTCCCTGAAACGTCCAACACTCAAATCACTGAACAGCCGCGGCCCGGCAGCTGGGCGGTGGCCGAGTGCGGGTGGTCACTCGACGGGGATCATGACCTCGTTGGTGCGCAGCGGTGGGAGCGTGAAGGGCGGGTTGTACCGCGCCAGCACGAAGGGGCCCTTGACGGTGTACCCATCCTTCTCCAGCGCGGCCCTGAGCCCCTCCGCCTTCTCCCGCACCGTCTTCTCCGCAGCCACCCCGCTGAACCTCGCCACCCCGTACTTCCTCTCCGGCACCTCGCGGATCACCACCCGCTCGTCCGTCGGCCGCGGCGCATCCTCCGCCTTGGCGTACTTGGACGGCAGCAGGAACTGCATTGTCACCTTGCCCGGCGCCTGCTGGTCGTCCGTGATCACGGGCGCGGTCATCGCGACCGGCTCCGGCTCGCCGCCGGTGGTGATGACCGGCGCCGTCATGGCGATCTTCTCGGAGGACGCCTCGCCGTCGCCGGCGCCGGAGGTGATGACGGGAGCCGTCATGGCGATCTTCTCGGGCTTGGTGTTCTGCGGCTTGCCGAGGGCGCCGATGTAGTTGGCGAGGACGGTGAACCCGCCGTCGGGGTCGCCCTTCCACTCCTTGGGGTCGTAGGTGAACTCCGCGGCGACGCAGGGCGGGTACCTGCGGATCTCGTAGCCGGCGCCGGTGTGGAGGACCTCGTGCTTGGGCGTCTCCACCGTGATCTTGCCCAGCACCATCCCCATGGCGGATCGTCGGCGGGAGGCGAGCTGGAGCTAGCTAGGCACGGTGCAGTGCAGGTTCAGAGGATGGTCTTTGAGCGGTCGGGCTCTTTGGATGTGCGTGTGATGAGCGGCGCTTTGCCTTGGCACCGTGCTGGGCGTGTGTTGGTTTTAAGAAGCGGCGAGAAGAGACTGATGTGTGGACGAGGCGGTGTCTGCGTCGTGGCGCGCGTTGCTCCACGGGTGCGTCTTGGTTTCGCCTTGGAGGACAAGCTCGGCGAAGCTTGGAATCTTGGATGATGGGCTTTGCCGCTTTGACTTTCTAGCTGACATCCTGAACTAGTGAACTTGCCAACTTGGCCTGTAGTTAGCCATGTGGTTATTTTTTTTCCAAATCACACGGTACAGGACGCGATGTTCACGCATCCACACTCGTTCATATAAATACACACTGCAACTCTACCATACAAGCACCTTTAAAAGATCGAACAAGTGAATTCTCAAAATTGACAAAGGTAGTACTGGTGTATTGCTATTGATGGACACGTCGTCTGACAATACTGATTAAATTCTGTAATAAATTGAGAAAAATACGAGAATCCGTGCTGAGTTGAGAACTGGATGTGTAGGTATGCTCAGTTCACGTTAGCCATGTGGTTATATTTGTGTTTTCTTCGGATTTGATTTTTCCAACTCTGAAATTCGAAACGCAATGGAAAAATGTTGAAACGGCACATAGTTGAAATGATGTCACAGTCGTAATTCTTCGTTCTCTGAACGGGCCGTATTGCTAGATAACTTTAGGAAGGGCCGTATTGCTAGATAGCTTCAGTCTGGAAGTTCCCTACGGCCCATCTGTAAGAATCTATAGGGCCCAATCTGCAAGATCCTGCCGCATCTTGGTCTCCTCGGACCTCGGTGTCGTTCGCAGTCGCACGCACAGCGAGGACAAAACCTTTCCAGTCGCCGCCCTCCAGGCCCCACCCTGCTTCGCTTCGTCGTCCTCGTGCCCCCGGCGATCCAGCCCGCCGCAGTGGACTCCTAGGTGAGGTCTACCCCCATCCTTCCTCCGCGCCCAACGGAGGTTCGGGCCGCTTGAGTTGCCTCCGGTCTAGGGTTGGGGTTTTCCTCCACCACCGTTGCCGGTGCGGTTTTGGAGCTGGCGAGTTACGAACGAAGATGTACATATCCCTTGCTCCGCATTTCTCTGGTATACACTTGATGGCGGTGGTGTGATCGGGGATTCAGTGTTTCGTGATAAGTTGGTTCGTGGAGTACATGGCAGCCAAGCAACATTCATTGTTGCGATTTGGCATCCTTCTTTTTGTTGTTTATCCCTAGATTGGAGCCTGGAGCCTCTCTGTTCCATGTTCTTGTGTGGAGGGAGGTGTGTTGCCTGCTTAGATCTCTTATGGAGGATTGCAGCTGATTAGTTTTTGTTCGTTCCTTTGTGTGGTATTTAGGTGCTTTATGAGCAGCCTTTTTCTTGTGCGTGTCAATAGATTGCACTGGTTCTGAAAGGGCAAGCGGGTAGCTTGTTAGAATTATCTTGAGACTGCACCAGCTTGTGTCATGGAAGTGCATTGTTGGGATGGCTGGGCCTTTTAGTGATTGATCATTCTGGCGAGACATGTTGGTGATGCCTAAATCATACTTCCATAATATATTATGCAGTGGCTTGCTGGATTGTTTTTTCATGTCTGTTTTATGGCTCATGATTTTATAATTTGCTGCTGGTATGATTCGTGCCCATACTTGACAACCATTCTTGAAGTCCAGATTAGTGTTGATATCATACTATCAGTCAATTCTCTTGGCTGTTTATCTTGTGTCTCACGTGTGGGTGGGGGTGGTCACTGATTGTAGGTATGTCTTTATTATGTACCTATATTGATGTGGCGTTATTGTTTCATGGTATTATTTATTGCATGAAATTTTTTCCATTTGCGACCATTAGCATGTCCATTTCAGCTTCGACAATGCAGTTTGTTAGTATACGTTCTTTTGTTCCCCTTGTATTTGGTTTCTGTGCAGCTTAGTAATGCTGTTGGTTACTTTCCGTACCTGGATTACCTTCCATGCTAGGCCTGATTTCAGCTTTAATTATGTACATTACTACTTTTGGTTTGGCTTGTGGTACTGCACGTTGATATATATTCCATTCCACTTGTCAATGACTGGAAGTGGCACGTTGGGATGGCTGGGTCTTTTAGTAATGTTGCAATCTGTAATTCTGGCAATATATATTCCATTCCACTTGTAGATGATGTCTAAATCATAATCTGCAGTGCATTGCTTGATTGTTTTTCACGTCTGTTTGTGTCTGATGGTTTTACAAGTTGCTACTGGTATATTCATGCTCATATTTGATAATCATTCTTGAAGTCTAGATCAATGTTGATATCTGCTATCACTCGATTCTCTTGCTTGTTTATCTTGTGTCTCACATGGAGGTAGCTGCTTTTAGGTATTTGTTTGCTATGTAGCTATATCGATGTGGCATTCTTGTTGCATGGTATTATTTATTACATGAAAATATTTCCATTCGTGGCCGTTAACGTGTCCATTTCAGCTTCAATAATGCAGTTTGGCAGTACTAGTTCTTTTGTTCTACTTGTATTTGGTTTCTGTGCACCTTATTAATGCATGCCTTGATCAATTATGTGGCCATTACTGTCCATTTCAGACTAGACAGTTTCAGCTTTATTTATGCTGGCGATTTCATGTTATTACTAGCTTTAATCATTATGTCATTACTGTTTGGTAGTTTCCCTACCTGGATTACCTTCTCAACAGCTTTACCGATTTCAGATTTAATTATGTATGCTACTACTTTTGTTTCAGTTTGTATGCGGTTTCTGCTCAGTTTAGTACCGTAGCTACCTAGCTGGTGCTCTTTAGCTTCGCTACCTTGATGACCTGCCATAACTTTTCCTGTTAGAATAGTGAGCAAGGCACTCTTTAGTTCTATAATGAAATGGGTTACTATTGTTACCCTACTTTCTGTGACACAGTTTTCTAGTTTTGTTAACTTAATGCTTTTCCTTAGTTCTTATTGGTAATAGTTGACTTAGCCATATCAGCTTTCATAATATATTATTTGGTCTAAATGCTAGTAAGTTCTGCATTTGACACGAATATTCTTTTGTACATTCCAAAAGTATTAGACGGGGATGAGGTGGCCTCTAGCACCTAATAGCCGCTAAGCGGGCTAGGTGACAAATAGGCACTAGGCATGGATGCTGTGCCTTTATTAGATGACACTATGTTCTTGTGTTGTGCATATCAAGTGTTTATCACACTTGATTTCTTTAACTCTGAATGGTAGAGGCACATGTTCTATGCATCAATCCCCTATAGCAGCATTGCACACATTCAATGCGTAAGTGTATGTGATTATTTGTGCAGATTTGACATTTGATCTGGCAGAAGTTAGCAAGTTTCAGCAATGGGTTTCGATAATGAATGCATTATGAGTATTCAATCCCTTCCTGGTGAATATTTCTGCCCTGTTTGTCGTACACTCATATATCCCAATGAAGCTTTGCAAACTCAGTGCACACATCTCTACTGCAAACCCTGCTTAGCTTATGTAGCGGCAACCACAAAAGCTTGCCCTTATGATGGCTACTTGGTGACAGAAACTGATTCCAAGGTATGCATATTCAATGAGTTAAAACATATCAAGTTGTGGCACTCCTCTTACAACCTAATTTGCAATATGCAGCCTCTGACAGAATCAAATAAATCCCTTGCTGAGACAATTGGCAAGGTCACAGTCCATTGCCTGTATAATAAGAGTGGTTGCCAATGGCAAGGAACGCTATCTGCGTGTATCACACACAGTACTGCTTGTGCATATGGGAACTCCCCTGTTGTTTGTAATCGTTGTGGGACACAGATTGTACATCGTCAAGTGCAAGAACATGCTCAACTCTGCCCTGTATGTCCATCATGTCCTCAGAATCTCCTAGTTATGTCTAGAAATGTGTTGTTACTGATAATCTTTTTACCTGTTTGTTATTTGCAGGGCTCACAATCTCAAACACATCAAGCTGATGGTAGTCAAGCACAGCCATCGGCTGCAACAACTCAAGCAATCACCCAAGATCCATCACTTGCCCCAGCAGGCTCTGCTGCAGCTCCAGCTATGACATTGCCATCTGCAGCTACAGCCACAGCTGTCACAGCTTCTGCTGCAGCAACAGGAGGGGCAACTGGTGCAAGCACAGCAACAGCACCCCCTTCCTTAGCAGCTGCATCAGCTGCTTCTTCTCAAACTCCAACAGCTGAGCAGTGGTACCAGCAGCAACTCCAATGCTCACAGTACTACCAGCAGCAGTACCCTGGGTACAACCCTTACATGCAGCAATATCAACAGTATGGCCAATACCAGCAGGTGCATCAGCAGTACACGCAACCTCAAATGCAAGTGGCGTCCCAAAATATGACACAAGGTTCTGCACAGCCTACCTCATATGTTCAGCCTCAGGTGCAGTCCTCTCAGCCCCAACTCATGACGCAACCCCAAAGTCAGCCCCGGCTTCCACCACCAACAGGTTATGCACAGCCTCAGCAGCATCCAGTGCAACCCCAACCCCAACCCCAACCCCAAAGTCAGCCCCACCTTCCCCATCTTCAAGCACCTTCAGGTCAGTCTCAGCCTCAGCAGCCAATTCAATCAGCCCCACAAGTTCCCCAGCTGCATCCACAAAGTCAAGTACCTCTTCAACTGTCTGGCCCCACATTACAACCTGCACAAGTACAAGCTCAACCTCCACAACAGCAACAGACCGTTGCCCAGCAACAACATGCACATATGCAAGCCTTACCTCCACAGCAAAATCTTCAACCTCAGATGCAGCTAAACTCTCAAGTCAAGCTCCAATCTCCACAAGTGCAGCAGCAATCTTACCCACAGCCACAGGCCTATGCGCCGCAATCACAGCAGCAGATGCCACACAGCGCTTCATTGCAACACCCTGTTTCTCAGCATCCTGCATCAATGCGCCCTCCATTGCCAGGCCAACAGCCAGCTATGCAGACTCCACAAGGAATTCAGCATACAACACAACATCAACAACATATTGGGTACCCCACTCAGCGGCCACAAATGCATTCTGTCATCCCTTCCCAGACATCACTGCAAGGATTGCCTCCTCACTCATATGTTTCCTCACAAGGTCAGCCATACCAGCAAGGAATACCCTCATCACAACAACACTTGCATTCCCAACCTTCACAACCTCATGGTCAGCCATATATGCAGCAGCATGTTCCTGGCTATGGCTATGCTGGGCATCATGTTCAAACTTCAGCTGGCAGACCTACGAGTCATCTTGCGCCGCCACAGCAATTTCTACATCAACCTGGTGGCCCAGTTAACAGTTTTCAAGATGCCATAAAACAACAGCCAACAATGCTTAGATCTGATAATGTGGTATTAGCATCCCAGTTGCCTGCTGCTGGGCAACCTATGGGGCAGGGTTCTGTAGCTCTGGGAACACATGCTTCGCAACCAGGAAAGTCAGAAACTGCAAGTAATGCTGCTGATAGTACTGCTGTTAGCGAAAGTAAAAATAATGGTCCTGAATCTGCTGTAATGAGACCTACAATGTTGAAGGGTTTGGGCGATGAAAACATAAACAGAGAACATAATGATTTTGGTGGTGTTAGAAAAGATGCAGTGCAAACTGGCGTTGCATCACACATCACAGATGGTTCAATTGGAAGGGATGGAATTGCTGCCTGGGCAGGCAATTCAAATGGTCCAGTACAGGGAGGAAAAGAGCACAAGGCTTCGGATAATTGTGAGAAAGGTGGATCATTACAGAAGGCATCACAGAAAAATGCAGGGGCACCAGGCTCCTTTGTGCCCCCAGGCATGGGATCAAAACATCCATCTGGACCGGAGAGAATGCTTCCTCAGCATCTGATGCATCCTGGTCCTAAGCATGGTTTCTCTGAAAATATTCAGCCTCCAATGCAGAAATCGTATGGTTCATTCCATTCTGGATCGACATCAAGGTTGTTTGGAGAGAATCAAATTCAGATGCCAATGTCGCAGCCTGGGGGTATCAGACCGGGTGATTGTGATGGTATGATTCGACCACCCATGGTTGGCCCATTACCTGATCAGGACAAAATGTTCCCTCCTTTTGTCCCCGAACATTTGAGTTGGCCACATCCTCTTGGTAATACTCTGATTCAGAGGCAAATACTTCAATCCTTTTTGTTGTGGGCATGCTGACCTAACTTCCATTCACACAGGAACATCGAGGAGCAATGGCTCTGGTAGTGGTTCACTTGTAAGTGGAAGGGCTTTCCCTGACGAGGGTTTCAACACTTCAGGGGAACATCTCAAGCCACTTCCAGCATATCCTGGTAGACATAATAATATTGAAGACGATCTGAGGCAGTTTCCTGGGCCATCCCATCTGGATGGTCCAGGCCTGCAGATGGGTCCGAGACCTTTCGAGAGAGCTTTAGGTAGACCTGATAGTTTTTCAGATTCATTACCAGGAAGGCCTCCATTTCCAAACCAGAAAAGTCCATTTCCTGTAGCCTTGCATGAGGATTTTTCAAGGAAGCCAAATGCAATGGCTAGGCACTCTGACTTTCTGCCACATGGTGCAGAATTTAATCACCATGGAGCTGATGTAATGCCTAATTTCAGAAACCCAGGTACGGATTGTTTGGTTTAAATAATTTTAATAACTAAACCTTTAGAAGACTTTGGTGGCATCAGATCTTTATTATGTGGGTTCCATGAATGAAACTATGAAAGCTTTACGACCTTTGCCTTTCCGTAATATATCAATGATGGTTCTCTAATGAATTTGAATTGTTTTCGTGCATTTGTTCAAGGGATGAGTGGTGGTCCCCGTAAAGACCAGCTTGGCTCCGGTAACCTTCCTGGGAATGTACAGCATGCTTTTGATGGTCCAGAGTTCCCTCCTCATTTCCTCCCTGGTGATTCTTTTCCTTCCACATACTAAGTATTTTTGTTTGGGTGCTCGAGAGCCCATGACCATGGCCTGTCGCATTTAACCAAACCTTCTAGCCACCACTTCGCAGGTCACATGTATCCAGGTGATCCTAATCTTTTTGCTGACTATTCTCGTCATGGATTTCCAAAAGAACCAGTGCACTTTGGTTTGGTGGGTCATCAATTTGAGAATATAAATTTGTTTCTTTTTCTTTTTACAATGCAATACCACTTGTGCTATTATTATTGCTGATTATGCATTGTGTGGCTGCTAACTCGTTGTTTGTCTAGGGTGGACCCTTGAGAAATGGAGATGTTGGTTGGTGCCGCATATGCATGTTTAACTGTGGAAGTGCAGAGAACCTGGATCTGCACGTACAGACAAGGGAACATCAACAATTTGCAATGGACATTATTCTGAAAATGAAGCAAGATGTCGCGATGCAGAAAAAGATGTTAGATGTTTTTTAAAATTAATTTGATTTCAAATATCTGAGGTTAAGCACCCTATTTATAAACTCTGAACATTCACTGCTTACTCAGGAATTACAGAGGCCCCAAGTCTTTCCACAAAAAGGTTGCTGGGAAGGGCCACTTCCGTGGGAATAGGCGTTAGAACTATTGTTACCTATTTCAGCGCCTGATTATTTTGATGGTGAGTGCTGATGGTTTCCATTGTTCTCCAAAAGCACAGCTATTTTGTCCCTTGGGTTCAGTTGGTTACTATCCTATCGTTTTGCCAGGTTGCTAGTATGCTTATGGATGTTTCCAAGACAATTGAGAAATGAGATCTGTTCAGATATCTTGTTAAAGCAGTTCAGCATATTTGGAACTTGTAATGGTCGAAAACTTTTGTTGTATGTTGGTCTGCAGAGTTCACATGCCTTTATGGTTTCTGTGATTTACTGTTTTGGATATGTTTTTTACTTCACATGCTTTTATGGTTTCGATTGTTCTACTTTGTATGTTTAGTTGCTGAAACATAAGAATGCTTAACTTGTTAGTACCCTTTTAGTTTTAGTCTTCTATATGTGATAGTATGCGACTCCCATGTCTTTCCACTAGGCTCATACTTCGGCTGATGGTGATCTTTTACTAGTACACCACAGCACCGCACTGAAACTTTAGCAAAAAGACTCGTAAGTGTATTGTATTTTCAGGCAGCCCTAAAATAGTACCTGTCACTGCAAACTCTTTGTAAGATGCTAATTGAGAAATTGTTTCCAGTACTTACAGTACCTGAAACTTTAACTAGTTTGCATACATAGATCCCAAAAATATAAGGCCTCCCTGTATATATGATGGTTTGCTACATCACTGCAGCCATACTTTCTTAATGGCAATTGATATTTTAAGGATCATCATCTTTATTGAATTGCTTGTCACGGAACTTGTAACTTGGTCCCAGTTGCGAGATATAAAATTGACAAATCCAAGGTTTGGATGGAAAAAAGGACAAAATATGTAAACATGGCTGGCTTGGACGAGGTTTTGGATTTTAACAGAGTTTTCATTGGATGTTGCTCCCGCATTTATTAGTGTTAATGGGAGTCTTAGAAGTGTAGTGAAAACCCCAAACATGAAGAGTTTTGTGTTGTGTGATATAGCTTGAATGTTAGCATAGT
Organism: Setaria italica; assembly: GCF_000263155.2. Taxonomy (NCBI): domain Eukaryota; kingdom Viridiplantae; phylum Streptophyta; class Magnoliopsida; order Poales; family Poaceae; genus Setaria; species Setaria italica. Next base: position 41,566,613 of record NC_028454.1, on the reverse strand, counting down.
AAGAGACGAATTGATGGTGTCTAATTGAAAGGAGGTTTTAGAACCAAAGGATGCATGTGTGGCAGTATTGTGTTCACACTCTGTAAAAATAAAAATAAAATAGAAGAGAGGTGGCAACTTGGTTTTCAGATTAACATGGTGTGCACATCATGCATGCTGCACTTGTCAATACCAATACAAAAGCTGCAGTGTCCATTTCTAGATAGTTGCTTTGCTCATCCAGATAGTGATGTATGGTTCACTTGTTTCATTGCCATAGTAAGGTTCATAATAGGACAGCATTAGAAGCCAATTGACCTTAAATGTTGTGGATGAAATATGGCTTCTTCAGTTATATTTGATGTGGTTATTAGCATACGATTCATTTTGCTGGTGGTAGCCTTTTCTGGATGTATTTCTCCAACAGTGACCATTAAATCATCTGTATCTTTTGTTGTTTGTTTGCTAAGCAGAAACTGAAAAGTGTAGGATAATTTCCTGCCGGGAGTTGGACTGCCATTCTTGCTTGCTTTCCTAACGACGGTAAGGATTACATGCTTTACTAATGTTGGTAAGGAAAGATATGTATTGAGGTTTCATTACAATGCGCACTACTTTTTTTGACAAACATTTTCCCATATAGTTCAGGGCTGAAGTGTATGTTATTGTTTTTGTCAATTGCTTGTACACTAATCATTGCATTTTATGTATTTGTGTGGATCAACAGGAATTGCTATGCCACTAGGATTCTTAGGACATAAGATTTTGTTTATCTTTAGATATATCTTCTGTGCACATTTGGTCCGTGTAATCCGTAGTGTCTCTAGAACTTGCTCAAACCAATTTCATGCCAAGGTCAATTGGTTGTGCTGTGTCCAGGTCTAACATTTGATCATTTTTCTGCGTTTAGTTGGTTTGGCTGATAGTAGTACCCAAAGAAAAATTCTTGTTCCCAAAAAAAGTCGCTTGGTGATTACACAAAAGATATTTCTCCCAGACACAAGTTGCTCAGACTAAACTTGGGCATATTTTCTTCACCTTGGATTTGATTCGAATTACTCAACTAGGCTCAATGTCCGCATATGTGCGGCTTCTTTGACCTACTGTACTATGGTTATTTATTAATAGAACTTGAGGGCGTATAATCCATATCACCTAGATACAAGGGTTTCTGCGTCACATTTTTGCCTATATGGAGAAGAGAGATGGTACCTCCTAGTTACTAGATAGTCTACTCATTTAATGCAATAATATTGAAATGTATTGGGACCCATTTAATGCAATAATATTGAGATCTATTGCATGTGGGACTGCATTAATGTTTGTAGACTCTGTCATAGTTAGATTAGTGTGAAAGCTGTGTATAGTATCATCTTTGTTAACATGTATGAATCTTATAGGTGGCAGCTATCCGTACAGTTAGGGCCTGTTTGGTTTCACATGCTTATGCATAAGCAACTTAAAATAAGCAAATAAGTTGCTTATGAAACCAATCACTCTTGCTTATGGGGTTGCTTATTATAAGCAAATAAGCAACTCTTGGGTTGCTTATGGTTGCTTATGGGGACTAAAAGATGCACTTTACACCTCTTGCCCTCATTGAATGCCTGGTTGCCCTCCCTCTCTCTCTCAATGATTAGGGGCAAACATGACAATATCCACCTCATTCAATGCTTATAAGCAAGGGTATCCAAACAGCTAAACTAAAAATAAGCAACTCCAAATAAGCAACTTTAAGTTGCTTATAATAAGCAACTCAAACCAAACAGGCCCTTAGAGATGCTCAAAACTTGAGTGTAGATTTATTTGGTAATTAATAAGATGATTTTTTTAGTTAAGAACAACTGAATAGCGGGTACTGTACTACACTTAATTTGTAGCCCATGTGTTGGTTTGGATGTCGTCAAGCATCCGGGGGGGGGGGGGGGGGGTTCTACCTTTTCCCTCTGCGCACGGTTTGGTTTGGCGCTATTGAATTGGCTAGAGATCTAGGCCGTGTTTGGAACCATGTCCCGCAGCTGCGTGTCACCAGGAAGTGAGTTGTGGCTCCGACCCCACTTCTTGCGTACGCAGTTGAAAATCCCGTGTTTTGCGTCTGCCGTGGTTCGCTGATGTGCGCTTGCCGTGGACCGTTCGGCGGGATTATTCCGCGTTTCCCCACCAGACACGCCACCAACGCGGTTCCAAACGAGGCCCTAGGCATCTAGCAAACAAATCAAAAATATAATGTTGTTTAGATACAAATCATTGGGCAAGATTAAGTGAACATTTTATTGATTCTGATGAGATACAAGGTTGGTGGCAGCCATGATAAGTTAGCAATTGCCATGCCAGACTCTTCTGGATCCACCATCGGATTGATAATTTTGGATTCACCAATTGTGGGTTAACAATGGTTTGGTATACTGGATGGTGGGTGAAAATCAGAATCTTGCTGTATCAGGTCTCTTGTGGTTTCCACCCAGTTTCGGACCCAGAAAATGGTCAGTTATCTACTTTTAGCTTGAACTTTGAAACTTTGTGCAGATTTGATTTGTAGGTATAAAGTAGAGCTAAATACAAGCATTTTTGTAGTAGATATTCTAAATGGGGGTTTAGTGGCATGAAGTGGGAGGGTACTGGTTACATATCACCCCACTGGTTTGGTCAAAACTGATGTTATCACGGTCACGGATTTTCTCAAACCCAGTGTTCACCGCTCCCATGGGTTCTAGATTGAAACTGTAGAATGGCTGGCGCTTGTGACATTCATTGCTCTGAAGTGAACCTTACCTCGAGTGCCAAGACTTGAAGCACATGTTACAGCTTGCTAGGATTGAATCAGTATAAATTGGGTTACTGGTACAATAATAATTTTTAGGATGGTTACATTGTTGTGCACTGAATTCAATGTGCTAACAGTTAGAGACTCATGGTCTTGCTGCAGTGCGATCTTGGCATAATATATGAAAGGTTTATGTTTGTTCTGCATCTATTTTGTTTTGTGTTACTTCTTTGGGATTCTTGTAGCAGCTCAACTGAAGATGGTTGTGCTCACTGCATTCGATCATTGCTGAACTGACGGCACTTCATATCTGCGGCCTGTCGCTGGGGCCTGGACGTGCAATACCTATTCCTTAGTGGTGTACGCCTACTAACTAATGTAGCTACCGATGTAATGAAATTCTTGCAATGTATTCTTAAGATCTTCGATAACAATGTAATGTAGGGTGCAAGTTTATGTTACTTTCAGTGGTGCTTACAAATTAATGTATGCACCGATGTAAATAGATTCTTTTACTGTCTTCTATAGAGAAGTTTGTGGTTTGACTGTTTGTCTGTATTTTAGTTCTACTGTGTTTGTGCACGGTATCGCACACTTTGTGGTCCATCCAACTATGGACTCTCTTCTGTGTTCTGTAATCGTACTGCAAAGATTGTACAATATGCGTATTTTTTTCACGATGGTTTCTGATCCCTCGTGCGATTGATGATGCTTACACGCTGGTACGCTACGCATTTCCCGAACATTTACAGATTGACACTGGGCCTGAATACCAAAGAACACGAACCCCTCAACATAGCTTTATTAACGACTGGAATTGAAAAATAAGGAATCATTTGCCATGCACAACACAATGAAATCGGGCAGCCATACGCGACAAGAAACGACTACGCACACACGTGCTGTCTCGCACACTCTCATCTCGTTTTTGGTTTCAAATGGACCTGTCAAGCAAAGGCAGAGTCTGTACGTCGATCACGTTCAGTGACACTTGGGGAAATCTGCAGGAGGTGGAGGTAGCAGATTCGGCGCCGGTCCGTTGAGCACCTCGAAAACCATGGCCAACCCCAATGGCAGGTGCGCGTCCAGGTGACAGTGCATGAACCACATACCTGCAATTTTGTCACAATTACGCCGCCAACAGGAAGGGTTAAAAATTTACGGCTCATCGTCTCAGATTTTGAAGAAACAATTTAGCTTGCTGCGAACTCTCACCTGGATTGTTCGCCGTGAAGCGGATGACGGCCCAGCCGCCGGCCGGCACGGCGACGGTGTTGCGCACCTGCGGGTTCACGAGGTTGTACGTGCTCTTCATCCCGCGGTCGAAGCGCCCGAGCCCCTGCGCCAGCACGAAGAAGTTGAACCCGTGCAGGTGGATCGGGTGGTTCTCGGCGCCGAGCACGCTGCTGTACGCCTCGTTCTGCAGCACCACCTCCACCACGTCGTTGAAGTTCACCTTCCTCACCGACGTGGCCCTCCTGGCCGCCGCCACCGCCGGCGGCGACCTCGGGAAGTCCTCGGAGTACACGCCCGGCACGCCCCTGAAGAGAGCCTCGAGCAGCGACACCTCCTCCGGGAACCGGAACGAGTACCGGTTCATGGACGCCACGACGGCGAACCCCTGGCACTTGGTCTGGTCCGGCGCGCACGGCGCCTGCTCCAGCCCGAACGCGACGACCATGCTGTGGTCGACGCGCGTCGGCACGACGGGGTCGCCCGGTCGGACGAGGCCGGTCATCGACCAGTAGAACCTGGCGGCGGTGACCACGTCGGTGTAGGGCGGCAGCGCCGGCATAGCCGCGGGGGCGGCGTCCGGGACGCCCCTGTACCTGAGCACGGCCGTGGCCGTGGCGTTGTCGAACGGCGGCGGGTTGGCCACGGTCTTGCTCTCGAACGCGCGCGCCGCCATGTAGTACCGCCCCGGCGCGGCGGAGGCGGACATGAGCGCGTCCACGGTCTGGCCCGGCGCGATGACGACGACGTCGGTGGGGTGCGGGTTCGTGTAGCTGGCGTCGACGGCCACCACGGTGAAGGTGTGGCCGGCCACCCGGAAGAAGAGCTCGGCGTTGACGGCGGCGTTGATGATGCGGAGGAGGTACGTCTTGCCGGGCTCCACCTCCACTTGGAATATGCCAGCGCCTCCGCAGGGGGTCTGGTCGCCCGGCGAGCCGTTGATGGTGAAGGCGTCGGACATCGCCGGGCCGAGGCCGGTGAGGAGCCCGTCGGTCTCCACGTCGTCCACGTTCCTGTTCCACCACTCGCCTAGCAGGATGGGGATCTCGGCGTACGGCGCCGGGAACGGGTAGCCGCCTCTGGGCTTGATGATGAGCGCCCCGTAGATGGTGGCCCGGAGCATGGAAGAGTGGGCGTGCCACCACAGCGTGCCCTCCTGCCCGGTGACGTTGAAGACGTAGGTGAACTTGCCGGAAGGCGGTATCGGGCACTGCGTGATCATGTGGGCGCCGTCGGCCCACCCGCTCTGCAGCTGGAATATGCCGTGCCTGCCACACGCATGGAGGAAAAAAAAATGTCGTCAAAATGGGCCCAAAACCGTAGGAATAATGGGCTGGCGCCCAGAAGCAGATCGGCCTTGTACTTGTTTTGCCACACACGAAGAACACAGTAGTTGAGAGAAAGGAACGGAATGGTCACATGGCGCGTGGTTTAACTTACCAGTGCATCGACATTGGGTACGGCGCGCCGTTGACGACGTGGACGACGAGGGTGTCGCCTTCGCTAACCTCGATGGTCGGTCCCGGCAGCTGCTGGTTCACCGTGTATATCACGCTGTTCATGCAGAGCTGCGAGATCTCCATGCCGCCCACCTGGTTTTCAAGCACACGCGAGCCATTGCAAACCGCGGACGCACAAGTTAGAACGACGCCCAGCAAGCAAGGGAATAATGGAAACTTGCAAGACACCACGGATCATGTAGGAAACGGCACCGAGAATTACATTGAAGGTGTGCTCCACCACCGCGGCGCTCGCCGTCGCCGTGAAAATGGCCGGGATGAGCACCACGAGCAGCGCGACGGCTGCCGGCGCCATCGATCTCCTGACTTCTTCTGAGTAGCAATTCAGACGAGAGTGCAAGGTGCACGAACTGCAAAGCAACAACTACCCGCTTGGCGTCCTTATTTACACATGAACGCCTCCATCCTGCCGGAATAAGTCGTTGGAGGAGCAAGTCCGGCTTGCGTCAGATGATCCATGTCGTTCCCGCGTGGCGTGAGAGCTTCAGCAAAGGAGAGGTAATCGGACTGCGACTGCATGAGAATACTCTGTCGGACATCTCTCTCATTCGCTCTGGCGGCTGTGTCTCTCTCTTTTTCTATCGTGGAGTGGTTGCACTTTGCTCTGGACCTCTTCATTGCTACCAGCCTGCTGAAGCCTGAAGCAGTTGAATCCAGGGTCATGTCTTGCAAAATATACAATCTGGTGTGTTTACATGGGTTGCGCCTGCGTCTCTACTGTGTTTCGGAAATAAAAAAAGAAGAAGTGCATGTAGTATATGCGTAGAACGATGGTATAGATGCGGTGTCAAATGTGCTCAAGAGTTTTCTTATAGAGGTTGATCATGATTTGTTTTACTTTTTACATTGCATGCTTCAATAATACTTTCTCTGAACGGTTACAGCGTATGCATGGAGTAGGTAGAGCGTTGTAGCTAGTTGTCCTAAACAGAAGTCAGAACTGCAGTGGTGCTTTCAGAAAAGAATATGTTACTAGATGAAAGGTACACTTCCATGGCCATTGGTCGAATGTAACATAACATCACTACTATTCGCAAAGGTGTATACGTTGATTTCCCCGAGTCATCTGGCCAACGAGACTGCAGTTTACAGAACCTTTCCGGATTGGAAGTTTCTGCCTGTCCAGTAGTCATATTGTACCTAGTGCTAAAAGTATCTTTGCATGACCTGGTAAATTTTTATTGAAACAAGCAACTAGATGGGGTTGTTTCTTTCCAGCAACGAAATGTACACGAAACCACTGCATGGAAAAATAAACAAAGGGAGAACCAGCTGGTTCCTGTGAAGTTCTTGTTATCCTTTTCATCAAGTTACAAAGCTGATGCATATGGCACCTGCAACTGGGAGCGACTGGGTTCAGTTTCTTGTGCCTTCGGTTTCAACAGACCAAATAAAGTATGATCTTGTTGGTTATGTTCAGTTGACAATCAGGAAAAAAAAGATAAAGCAAGGCACCTGTTTTTTTTTCACCTACACCTACTTTCCAATCCCAAAGTCAACCCTCTTGCTTTTCCAGTGTAATGAAGCGCAGAAATAAAAGACAGCACCTTCTTGTATATTTACGTCTTAAGATGATCATCCTCGAAACGGTCTAAAGCATGTTTGCGTGTTGCTGTGCTAAAGCCGCATTGGTCATTTATACCTAGAAATTGAAAAGACCAGGGCATACAAAGAAACCTGCGGCGTTGAATGTAAGATAAGCGTAACAGCATTGACGACAGCAAGATATGATTGGAACTTGTATAGTTGTATTCATAGAAAAAATAAAGCACGAGAATGGGCAAGAATGTCGTCAGATGGTGACTAGGTCCTTCGGTGGCGGCGTCTTCGGCATCTGTCCTCCATGCTATTATCGCGTCGCGGCTAGCATCATCATGCACTCAAACCACAGTATATTGCTCTATCAGTGCGTAATCATGAATGAATACAAAGTCAAATAATCTGAACTCTGAACTTTGTTATGCACATCTTCCCCCTGTGGAGGGAGGAGAATGTCACAATTACATCGAATCAAATCCATATACACATGTATAGAAACAATGATCACTTTTACTTACACGAATGAACAAAACTGTAACTTTTGAGCGGGTATCACGTCTATGCAGCTTCTCACTCACGCACTAGGCCTTGTGTTCGTGAAGAACGAAGAAAAGAATAATGGTACAGAGGAGACAAGTGAGATGCCCAGTCGCTCTCGGCTCAGCTGCAGCGGAGGTAGCAGAGGGGCGCCCGTCCCCCCTGCGCTGAGGAAGGTTGGGTGACGGTTTGTGATCCACCGGGCTCGAAGGTTTCACCGGCGATCCTGCCGCCGCCCGTGGCGATGTTGCTGCCGCTGGGGCTGATCCTGGTGCTAATGTTGGTGCTGGGGCTGGGGCTGGTACCGGCGCTGGCGTCGCCGCCGCCGCCGCCGCTGCCGCCGTCGCGTAGTTTTGCGCGTCGCACACTCCCACCCAATCCGCCGGCGGCGGAGGCAGCGTCGCGCCGGCCGTCGTCCCGCTGTCCACGTGAAACACCATTCCCAGGCCCATCGGCACGTGCGGGTCCAGGTGGCAGTGAAAGAACCACATGCCTGCGTCGAGTCCAAAGTTTCAGCCCACTCGTTAGGCCCAAAATAACAAAAGGCCCATGTAACGTTTGGGCTGAATCTACAGAACAATCGAGTGTGTATATATATACCTGGGTTGTTGGCGACGAACCGGATGACGGCCCATCCACCTCCGGGCACGGCGATGGTGTTGCGGGCCACCGGGTCCACCAGGTTGTAGGACGCGCTGCCCGGGGTGAAGGTTCCCACCCCCTGCGCCAGCACGAAGAAGTTGAATCCATGGAGGTGGATCGGGTGGTTCTCCGTCGGGACGGCCGACGGGTTCTGCAGCACGATCTCCACCACCGAGTTGTAAGCGAGCTTCTTCACCTTGGTCCCCACCGCCATCGCCGTGCCGCTGGGCGGCGGGCCGTCGGGGAAGTCGGCGGTGAAGACCCCCGTCAGGCCGTTCAAGTGCGCCCCGAGGAGGGACGTCTCCGGCGCCGGTAGCCGGAACGAGACGCCGTTCATGGCGGCGGCGGCGGCGGTGCCGTTGCACTTCGTCTGCGACGGGTCGCACGGCAGCTGGCCGAGCCCCAGCTCGATGGTCATGCTCACGTCCACCGGCGACGGCACGGCGGGCGTGCCCAGGCCCCTCAGCCCGAAGTAGAAGGCGTTGGCCGTCGCGGAGTCGGAGCTGGACGGCATGACCGGCATCGCCGGCGGGTTCGTCGACGTGCCGTTGTACTGGAGGATCGCGGTGGCGGTGGTGGTGTCCGACGCGGCGAACGCCAGCGGGCTCATGGTGTCGTGGGCCAGCACCGCCATGTAGTAGCTCCCCGGCGCCGCGCTGGTGGTCACGAGCGCGTCCACGGTCTGCCCCGGCGCGATCACGAGCGTGTCCGTGTTCAGGTTGGAGGTGTAACTCCCGTCGACGGCGACGACGGTGAAGTTGTGGCCGGCCACCTTGAAGAAGAGGTGCGAGTTGAGGCCGGCGTTGATGACCCGGAGCAGCACCCGCGTGTTGGGCTCCACCACCGCCGTGAACGTCTCATCTAAACAAATCAAATCAAATCGAGCAGTAACAATCAATTACCAATTGCACTCTTTACTGCATTCAATTTACAATTCACCAACGTAATCGATCAATCATGACGCGATGCATACGTACTCGCGCACTGGTAGAGCAGGCCGGTCTTGCCGTTCACGGTGAAGGCGTCGGACTGGGTGGGAAGCTGGCCGGACAAGATGGCGTCGTTCTCGACGTCGACCACATTCCGGTTCCACCACTCGCCTGTCGATGACATTGACAACCCCACATCCAGAGGCAAAGAAACGTCAGATTCTTCTTTCTGTCCACACCATCAAGATATGCACGAGCTCGCGCCTGGCACGGGCGACCCCATGCCAGGCAGCGGCGGCGGCGGCCAAAAATGCATTACAGCACACCGGTTACCGAGTACGATGGGGACCTCCTGGTCCGGCGCCGGGAAGGGGTAGGAGTTGCCGGCGCGGGGGCGGACGATGAAGGCGCCGTACACGGTGGCGCGGAGGAAGGAGGAGTGGGCGTGCCACCACAGCGTGCCCTCCTGCCCCGGGACGCTGAACCGGTAGGTGTAGGAGCCGCTGGGCTGGATGGGGCACTGCGACACCATGCTCGGCCCGTCGGCCCACGGCGTCATGAGCTGGAACACACCATGCCTGTCAATTTCCAAAGCATCAGCAGCGTTAAGAGTTAGGCCAGCTCTGCCTCGGGTGGTGCCCATACTGTCGAAGTGCACTGAACTGAATAGACCATTGCTTGCTGTATCTTTCAGCCGCAAAAGGCAGTGTGAAAACCATGCAAATTCTTCTCCTAGTGCCCTAGTGGAGTAGTAATTATAAGTGGTACCAGTAACAGTCTAGCTTAATCTTGGTTACTTTTTGGGTGATTCTGACGTTATGCCACTCCTAAGTGGCGTTCCATGTCTCACTTTTCTTTAAGCTTTTTGGATACACTCTGTTGTAAAGATAAACCATATCATCTCTACACTTGGCGAATGTTGGGGTGAGCATCCATACAGTTAAGAGGCTATGTTTCGACAGGTAAGCTGTCCTTTTCGGAGGTTTCACTTTCGGCTCTTCCGGATGGAGGCTAAGAAAATCCAACATATAAACCGATCAAAACCATCACACCAATAAAACTCTAGGATGGCAGGTTCCTTACGGCACCTTGTACATGTCTTGATGTCACAGGCGACTTCGATGCTTCTAAGAGAAAAAAATAACAACTCAAAGCAACTGCAATACTGTCCTTTGTTGACAAAACCCTATAATTTTCTCTCTACTTTTTTTCCCGCAAAGTAACCTGTCTTTCGACACGACGACGACGAAGAAGAAGAAGAAGTTTCTCGAGTTTAAGTAAGAGGTAGGAGTTACCAGTGGATGGTTACGTTGTATGGTGAATTGTTGATGACTTTGACCTCAACCGCGTCACCTTCGTTCACTTCGATCGACGGGCCCGGCAACTGACCGTTCACTGCAATAATACTGGTGGTGCTGCATAGCTGACTGATCTGCGTGCTCCCCACCTAATAGCAACATTACAGATAAGCATTGCCCTTTTAGTGAAATACGCGCAAAACCGCGGATCCTAGAAAAAGAAAGATGAGCATGTGTCATTTTAGCAAGCTAGGGGGTCCGCTGGCTCTGCATTGCAGATAAGGATGCTCCATCAGAACTATGCAACTGAACTCTCCTAGCAATCATCAAGTTCAGCCAGCTTTTTTTTCTTAAGAAAAACAGCAAGGTTCAGAGGTTTTGTCGTATGATTTCTCCATTTCTTGTCAGACCTCAGACATAAGGCATAATCTGAGCTGAATTCATGATAGCTGGAGTGTAACTCGCGAACTAAAACACCCCTTGTTCTTTCGTGGAGGAAGCACAACGAACTGAAGCAAGTTCGTCGTCTTGCCGAAAGCTTCAGCTTTCTAAATTCTACCGACTGAACCGATCGAATGTAACTCGAATGCATGTAGATAGAAAGAAAGAGAGGGGAAGTACTGTGAACGTGTACTTCGCCGTCGCCGCATCCGCCACCGGTCCGACGAGGAGAAGCGCGAGCGCCAGGAGAAGCCGCACCATGGGTGGAATGGAAGGTCGAGCAGAGTGCAGCGGAGTCAGAGAAGGGAGGAAGACGAAGCAGAGGCAAAGCTGTCTTGGCAGCGATCGCGGGCAACTTGTGTGTGCAGAGGGCACACGATAAGTATATATACTCCGGAAGGCTTTCGGCAACTTCTGGAGGGATGACTTGGATAGGATTGCCGTCGTATATATGGCCAATTTCCGTGACCGCGACATAAAGCTTCTTCTGCTCTACCGATAACACGCTCACACGCAGCTCTTAGCCTAGGTGTTAGTGCTCTCCTAATTGTTTTATCCGACGGTCTGACCAAATGATGGCGGGATGAATGCCACCTCGTGGTGCCTGGATGTTAACCTGTTTCGTCCTCGCTCTGATTGCAGTATCAAATCGATGGCAAAATCCGATGGAACAGTCACGAGCTCAGAATTCCCGACACGTCCGCAATGCCGCTTTCACCAGGGGCAATCAGGAGTTTTACTTTCGCGGGCAACGGAAATTTTAATTTTTCTGACGAACGGTGAGGGGCTCATGGCTAGCGTACGAGCTTGGTTTTGTAATCAGGGAGGCACTGAAAAGGAATTAGGGCTGGGAAACCATCATTGCAGGAATAACTAACTAATCGTCTTTCTCTCGGTGTCCTAAATCGCCTTTCGGGTCAAGAAAAGCAGCTCTCAAGCTGAGGTGTACCTGAACTTTGCGCCCGAGCCAGGTAACCCTAGCCAGCTAGCTATTTGAAGTTTAAAATCGTGGAGCTTAGCTACTAGACAACCATTCCTAAAAAACAATTGCTTCCCCAAATTCTGTCTCAAAGAGTTGAAAACTTGGTGCACATTCACATTTGGCATTGATGCGCTGTCAAAGACACTACACTCCCTACTTGTGCAGAGAGTGCAGACCAGCTGGAAGTACAAAGATTGGACTGTGGAGCAGGAGAACAAAGGGTGAGGCAGATGAAAAGGAGCTCATTAATTTTAACCCCTGCGAAGCAAAGAATCTCCCGTGCTCCTGCTGCCAGAACCCGCCCGAGACGATGCCATTGCGGTCACGCATCACGGGCCAATAGAAAAAACAAGAACTGCACATCCGTATCGCATCGGATGGCACCAAAAGAGGCAAAAAAAACCTGGCCTGAAAATCATGTGGCGGGGTTGATCCGGAGAAGCCTATCTTCACGGGATAACGCGGTGATGCCTATGCATACGGGCGAGAATTCATCATAAAAGTTCCATCCAGCTTGCGTATGCGTCCGAGAGCGTCCAGAGTGTCCTTGCCCTGAATCCCTGAGGTGACAGCTGGTACGACGGCGTCCGTGCACGGACCTGACGGCTGCGCACGGCGCCGGATCGCCGTGTACGGCTGGCCTGGAGTCTGGAGAAGGAATAAGCGAAGATGTATAGTCCGTATGTGCCTGTGAAAATACAGGAGGTATGCGCTGGCCTGGATGTGTGGGCGACCTTGCATTTATCACGATATATACGAGGCCCACACCGCCCGTCTCAGAACTGTCACATCCTGTTCCTTCTTGATCTGTCAATTCAATCCCAAGGTGTGGGCATGTTACTCGGACTAAATTAGCTCTTGTCATATCGGAATGTTCGAATGCTAATTAGAAAAATTAAACATAAGTTAATTATAGCACCACATTATCAAATTATGGACTAATTAGCCTTAATAGATTTGTCTCGTGATTTAGTCTCCATCTGTGCAATTAGTTTTGTAATTAACTTATATTTAATACTCTTAATTATATTTAATACTCTTAATTGGTATGCAAACATCCGATGTGATAGGGGTTAAAGTTTAACTCCTAATATCCGAACAGGACCTAACACCAAGCACGGACCCTGTGTCGATGATCAGTAAAGGCCAGTAACACCAAGCACAGCCCCTGCATCGCCCCCACCCCCCCCCAACGCGGGAGGCGACCACCCCTCACCGCCACCAGCCACCTCCCCCCTCTCTCCCTCTCCGTCGCCGGAGGGATCCGTCGGAAGCCCGCACGGCTCCTTGGGATGGCGACGGCGGGGTCTCTTGTCGTGTTGACCGCGTGCTCTGGGTAGGGGCTGCGCACGACGGCCTCCCTTTTCTCGTGGCGGCGCGCTCATCCTCGGCCGCCGAAGCGCGCTTCCGTGGCCTCGACGGTCGGATCCGGCGACAACAAGGGTGGATCTGGCCGGCGCGCGGTGGGCCCCGCCGGGTGAGCTTGGGCATCGCGGTGGCAGCCAGGGGCCCTTTCAGGTGGCCGGCGTGTAGATCTGCGGCCCCGGAGGCCGATGCTAGCAAGGCCGAGCAGATCTGGCAAGCCCGCGACCAGCGCGGCTCTGCCGACTTGGGTCATGCGCCAGCTCCCAGCGGTCGCAGTAGAGGAGCGGCGATGGAAAAAGGTGGCCGCGCGGGAGGTGGCTTTGGGGCGCAGGCCGCCGGCTTGGAGGGTGACTGTGCGGGCGACATCGACGGCCACGGCAGTGTCAGCTTGCCGGGATGGTGGATCCGGTGAACTAGAGGCCAGAACTGCACGTGAAGGTGGCGGCGTTGCGGTGGCGCAGACGAGGGTGGTCTACGCGTGGCGCGAGGAAGAACAGCAGCGGCGCCAAGGAGGAGACGTGCGTGCCGGCTCGAGATGTGTTGGGTTACTGCAAGCGGTGACAATCGTGCGCGGCAGCAGCCGCGGATGCGCTGACGATGCGGTGAGGCGTCGTGGTGGCGCAGCGAGGGGGGGTCTACGCGCGGTGCGAGGAGGCACGACAGCGGCGTCACCCCGGGAGGGCTTCCATGGTTGTGGTCCTGGAAATGCCGGGTTGGGGACGTGCAGTGGTAGGGATGGGATGCTCCGGGTGAAACCTTTGCCGGCGATCTTGCAGGTGGCAATGGCGGTGGCGCCCTAGAGCGTCGTTCTCCCTATTAAGGGTGTCATCTTGGACCTCCATCCCTGCCGCATGGGGTTCTTTTCACCCAGTCCAGATTCTGGACGAGCGATGGCGGCACCACCGACGTCATCCCGTCCTTGGAGGCGTCATCTCTAGAGAACCAACTCAACTTGTGACATTGTTGGTGATGACGACCAAGGGAGGCCGTAGTCGGTGGCGGCGCAAGGCGGCATGGTGCAGGATGACGAGCTTAATGGGGGTTGTTGATCTCATGTGGAGGCAATCGCAGTCCTGGTGGCGGTCAGGGGGTTATCGCATTGTTGTCGGGTGGGCTGCTTGCAGCAGACCACGACGGCAGGTATTGCTTGGCAACTATCAGTGCAGCGTGGGACTACGTCAGAGGATGGCGCTTGCAGCAACGGTACCGTAGGATGACAGACTTGCATCGGACTACGGTGGGTGGCTCAGCATTGCTAGGCTACTCCAGTGTGGTACATCGTCGGAAGACGGCGTAAGCGACTTCTTCGGCTACTACCTCGGCGGCGAAGGCTATGTGCATGGGTGGAGCAATGAGACGAAGTTAGCCCGCGACGGCGGTTTGGCTGCTCGATAGGGACCTTGGAAGTGGGGCAGCTTTGCCCTCCATTCTGATGGCGACAATAGAAACGAATCCGTGACGTGGAGTAATGTGGTGGACGTGACGAGGCCCCCGCGCGCGGTGTTTCTTTGAGGCGACGAGAGCGAGGTGGAGTCCAACGGCGAGCGTGGCAAGGCCCCCGCGCTTTTGTGTTTTCGTGGTGGTGACTGCGAGGCAGCCTGCGAGAGGTTCGGATCTGGTGGTATCACTCTGTCAAATGGAGTGTGGTGTTGCAGCGGCACTACGACGAAGGGTCCCATATGGTGGTGGCCTTTTTGGTGTGGTGCAGTCTGTTTTCTCTTGGATTACTGTCAACGCAGGGTCACACCGGGATGTTCCGCCGACTACATGAGAGTGAGATTGTTGGTGGGTGTTGCGATAAGACTTTTGGTACGGCTGCCGTTGTCGAGTGGAGTGAGCGGTCGCATTGAGGTCCCAATCCAACCGGTCGGCTTTGACGGTTTTAAGTTGAGTGTTATCCGCGTTGATGTCCCAATCCAACCGGACGAGTATAGATTTTTTTTCCTTTTTATGTCCCTGCCTATTGCCTCCTACAGTCGCAGTTTTGTATTTTTCTACTATATAAAAACTCGTACTGTCTTATGGTTCGTTAAAAAAAATTCGATCCTTGTAGTGTTTCTCAAGTTCGTGTTTGAAGGACATTCGCTTGATTGCTTAATATTCAGTATGGGCATTATAGAAGGGGCTAGCGAAATTGAAGCTCGAAATCGTTATGGAGTAAAATGCACAGACTTTTTTTTAATGAGCCGAGAACATGCAATCGCTTCGAATGTAAGGATTCTGCAACTGAAACCGCTCTCAGAATATTTTTACAAAATTGCAGGTCCAAAATCAATCAAGGATCACATTTTAAGATAGAAAAAGTTGCTGCAAATACGTACATGGGGTGTAGTATTTTACACTTTATCACCCCAAACAATCGCAAAATCGAAATCATCGAAGTATACAGCTTGTCTTCTTCTCGTCCGGAACATTATTTTGGTTGGCGCAATCCATGCATGGCCCCGCCTGGTTCCATGGCCGAAACGTACACGGCACACCCGAACAGCCTCAGCACTGCGGCAAGTCCGCCGGCGGCGGCGGCAACTTCGTGTCCGGAGTCGGCCCGTCCTCCACCTCGAACACCATCCCGAGGCCGATCGAGAGGTGGGAGTCGATGTGGCAGTGCATGAACCACATTCCTACACGTACACAAACCCAAGTTTTGTAGCCTGTCAGCAGCATGTTTGTACGTGCGTATTTCGTCCCTCCAATGTGCTAAGACTATAGTTCGAAGATAAGATTCTTGGAACGGGAAAGAACGGCTTGACGTGACAAAAAGCATCGTAGACCTTTCGAATAAAGAAAAAAACTTGATGATATAAAAAGAGAAGAGAGAAAAGAAAATGTGATTGCGTGTCTTCTACACATCATCATCAGTGGACCAGTCTAACCGTAGGCCCAATTCTTTTCTGCCTGACTTATCCTTGCGTTGTTAGTGGGCCGTCGCCGGCCAACCCACCCAATCCAATAGTAAGTGCATCACGAACCAGCCTTTCTAATCCCACTTCTTTCCTTAGCCCATGCATTTTTTTTCTTCGCATAAATTTCATGAAAATTTTCATGAGTTTAACTTGACAATTTCTGACCTCAGCATGAAGTGCTAAATGCTCCAACCACTACACGATTTCTATGTACAACAACTGTTACATCGACTCAGTTGACGGCCATGCAACGCTGTTTGCAAGTCAAGTTCAAGACATCCGGCATAAAATTCATGCGGATTTCGTAGAGAACAATGAACGGGCGGGGCTGCAAAGGATTCACCTGGGTTATCGGCGACGAAGCGGATGACGGCCCACCCGCCGGTGGGCACCGCGATGGTGTTCCGCTCCTGCGGGTTGCGGAGGTTGAACTGCTGCGAGCCCGTGGCGTCGTCGTAGTTGCCGAACCCCTGCGCCAGCACGAAGAAGTCGAAGCCGTGCAGGTGCATCGGGTGGCTCTCGCGCCCCACCAGCGCCGTGTTCTGCAGCACCATCTCCACCGTCGCGTTGTACTCCAGCTTCCTGACCTTCGTCGCCGGCGTCCCCGGGAACAGTAGCGCCGCGGCGGCCCCGCCCACCACCATCTCCGTCCTGTTCGTGTAGTCGAACTCCACGGGCGGTCGGTCGGGGAAGTCGCGGGTGTACACGCCGTCCGGCGTGTTCCGGTACCGCGCGTCCAGCATCGACATGGCTCTTGGGAGAACAAACGACTGGTTGTTCATGGTAGCCACGGGGATCGGCTGGCACGGCGTCGTCTGCGTGGGCTCGCACGGCGGGTAGCGGAGCCCGAGCCCGACGGTGACGAACATGCGGGTGTCGACGGTGAGCGGCACCCTCGGCATACCTGGGCGGACGAGCGCCGTCAAGCCGGTGTAGAACCGGTTGGCCGTGTCCGTGTCCGTCGGCTCCGGCGTGTCAGGCAGCGCCGGCGCCTGCTGGCCGCCGCCCGGCGCCGCCGCTCCGGCGTACTCGACGAGGGACGTGGTGACGTTGCCGTTGAAACCCCCCGGCGGCGGGGGGAACGCGCTCTGGTACGAGGAGATCGCCATGTAGTAGCGGCCCGGGGAGGCGTCGGCCGCCATGAGCGCGTCGACGGTCTGCCCCGGCGCGATGACGATCACGTCCGTCTCGTACGACGTGGTGTAGCTCGCGTCCGCCGCCACGACGGTGAACGTGTGCCCCGCCACCTTGAAGAAGAACGCCGTGTTGAGTGCAGCGTTGATGATCCGCAGCAGGTACGTCGAGTTGCGGGTCACCTCGAACTTGGCGCTTCCTGCACGCAGAAGATCGACGGTGAACACAAACCCGGAACACGCACGCGAAGTGTACGTCGATTAGCTCTCGGCTTACGGTTCGCCGTCGTCTCGCCGGCGTAGAGGTCGCCGGGTTTCCCGTTGATGGTGTACGCGTCGGCGATCACGTTGGAGCTGATGGCATTCTCGTCGTTCCACCACTCTCCGAGCAGGACGACCGCCTCGCCGTCGGGCGTGGGGAACGGGTACGCGCCGGCGCCGGCACGCGGGCGGATGATGAGGGCGCCGTGCACGGTGGCGCGGAGGAAGGAGGCGTGCGCGTGCCACCACAGCGTGCCCTCCTGCCCGGACACGTTGAACCTGTACGTGTAGCGGGTGCCCGGCCGGATCGGGCACTGCGTCACCATCTCCGGGCCGTCCGCCCACGGCGTGCCCCGCTGGATCACGCCGTGCCTGCACGCACGAGGAGGCCGAGGCAGAGGCTGGTGATTATTCCGGCGGCGGCGCGGTCGTTTTGGTTGGAATCGTGGCCATGGTTTTTGTTCAGTTACGTGCGTACCAGTGGATTGTCACGTTGTGTGGAGAGTCGTTGATGACGTGGACCACCACGGTGTCGCCTTCGTAGGCTTCGATCACGGGACCGGGTACTCCATCCACGGCGGTGATGCTCACGTCCCCCGGCTGGCTGATGCGCGGCCAACATAATGTCGCGACCTGAAAATTTGGAGGATATATGCCATGTTAACATGTTTGATCAACAAAACTGAACGCCGTTTGAACAATTGCCCTTCGGTTTCTCTGAAACTTTGATACGATTGAGGTGCAGAGCTAGGAATGGTGCTCATATATGCAGCAAAGAACTATGTGGATTGAAACAATTCATAAACTGTGACGAGAGTGTGCGAGAGAGTACATTGAAGGTATGCTCCACAGTAGCAGCATGAGCAAGGACTGCAGCAGAGGACACAGCCAAAACTAGGATCAGCCAGGAACCCGGCATGATACCGAAGTGCATGGGATTTGCAAGGCCGCAGCAAGAACTCAGCAACGATTTGCTGTTGTCTGGGCTTCACTCAGATGCATGTATAACGAACTCACATCAACTAGCTACAAATGACTCAACCTACCATGATTACAAATGCAATCCAAATGCCCTTTATACTCGTCTGAGTTGACGCAGTCAGGCATTGGGGTGTTTTCTTGCTCGCGCGTAAAGCCTTTACTTAATATTACCCAGCGGTGAAGAAAAATGGCCTCTTGTGCTTGGTCCTTCCTAGACTGCTGCTCTTCAAGTCAACCGATGCTCATACTGAAACACCCCCGGCCGCACCTTTGCCTTGAGCTGAATGTTCTGCTGATTACGGCCTCTGATGACCTGCGTGCAACACCTTTCCAATTGATGATGGAACCATAAATAAGAAAGTCCTGGTTCTAAACAACTACCCTTGAACTGCTTCTTAGACTTGACCTGCATGACATGCCTTGTGCTTTGCTTGCTTACAATTCCCTTTTAGAGCATATTCGCAATTATATTATATGCGCATAATCTATCATTGAATAGTGGCGGTTTAGGGGTTCCTGACTGTACTTTTCTGTGACTAGATTTTGAGGTTAGGGTGAGGGAATCTCTATCTTCACACTTCGCCTACGAAGTACTCCCTCCACCGATCCCTGATCATAGTTCATATAACTTTTGCTAGATATACACTATGTCTAGATACATAACAAAATATATGAATCTACAAATACCAAAACGACTTGCAATTTAGGACGGAGGGAATACTTCAGTCTAGTACGTTTATCAGTAACCAATCGTGACTACTTTATATGATTTTTTATGGGAACTACGTAGGCGGGATGCTGGCGTGAACTTTGTATTTAAAACGCGAGTTTGTTGAATACAAGTTTTGTGAAAGTAAGCGTTGGAGAGAGTATAAGCTAATCTATCCTGCGGTACACTCATATAAGATGATGCTCCGATCCTTCAAAAACGATATTTCCAAGGGCATGATAGCTGTATCGCAAAGAGTAGAAATTTTCCAAGAATAAATAAAAAACAAAAACCAACTTCAAGGGCATCAATGATAACCATACATGTTTTTGTCAATCGCCCTTCACTAGAAATAACCGCTAAATTGGACCAATCCGAGCTCTTTCTGAAGAACCTTTTTGTCGAGTGACTTTTCTAGGTTTTCTTCGGCTCCGGTAAATAGAACATCAAAACTATACGCAATGCAGGGTCCTAGCTATGTATAGTTTTCTAGAGGTAAAAGTAGCACGTACGATCACTGCGGGGAAAGCGCCTTTAGTACCGGATTCCAAACCCCCATTGAGTACCGGTTGTGTAACTGATATTGCTAAGTTGGTACTAAAAACTAGTTGGGGAGACCAACCGGTACTCAATTGGCCTCGGCCACGCGCGAACGTGGTCTCCCCAACCGGTACTAAATTATTTTCTTTTTTATTTCTTTTCTCATTTTTTTCCTATTTCTTTATTCTATATTAGTATTTTGTATTTGTTTCCTTTACGTATACTAGTTCTAATACGCAATATATATAAAGTTGTATTTGATCTATAGTATTACATTTGAGATAATATTATACATAGACATATTGTGCATACACATATATAAATAATATTGCATTGCATCAACTCTCCAAGTTCAACATTTGGACCAACTATTCTGAACCCGAATCTTGACAGTGATGCAGATTTGATCCATCATTATGGAACTCTCCTGCAGGATTTACTATCTCATCCAGAAGAAATCCACTGAGTTGTTCTTGAATTGCCCTAATTTTTTCCGTCTCGAGGAGTTTTTCCTTCATGTGCATAATCTATATTATTAGTAAAGGTTATTATATTAGATCAATGGATCTGCACAATTAGGACTAATTTATTGTTAAGAAATTTGTATACGTACTCTGACTTCGTGGTCAGTTATACGCTTGGGATGTACAAAACCATGGATGAACTCACGTACGTAGTATCCACATAAATTATTCCCCGGATTCTGTTTCAAACACTATATATATGGCAAAAGAAGTTATGAAATATTTGTTGTGTGTAAGGAAGTGACACAAGATGTGCAAATTCAATATATACCGGGAATTCAGAGTGGATATGAAGTTGCTCCTTGAATTCACCTGAGTGATGTTGACGGAAGTGAGCCCATGCTCTATTAAGCATGTCTAAGAGGTCGGTGTATTGATTTCTTAGTCGTCTAAGACAGTCCAGGATATAGACATGCTTCGATCAACCATGATAACAAGGAGTATTCAGTGGAAGTTGTACATATATGCATAGTGAAAAGCTATTTAGTCTTATTTTTAACTACTAGTTCGAAAAATAAAATAGATGGGAAATATGCTCACTTGAAGTTGTACGGCAGAAGTATGTAATAATGTTCCTTGTCCAAAAAATTATATATATTGTTCAAGGTTCGAATGGATTGTAAGTGTTATGACCACTACTAAACTCACCGAATGGATTGAATCCATATGTCCTTAATCCAAACTGTATGTTCCTTGCATCCCTTTCAAACTCGAGAAATTCTCTATCAACTGTTCTCCACTTGGACCCATCAGCGGGGTGTCTCATCATTTTATCTTGCTTACATTCTTTTTTTGCCAACGCATCACTTTGCACGTGCCTTATTTCTGAACAAACACTTAGAGCATGGTACTACAGGGAAATACCACATTACCTTCGCAGTTCTTCTTGCTAGCCTGCCCCTCAATATCACTGGGATCATCTCACCTGATCTTATAACGCAGCGCTTCGCAAACAGGACAAGCCTCCAATTTCTTGTATTCCTCACGATGATAGAGGATGCAGTCATTAGGACATGCATGTATCTTTTGTACCTCCAAACCTAGAGGGCAAACAACTTTTTTCGCTTCATACGTTGAGGACGGCAATTCGTTCCCCTCGGAAAGCATGTTCTTTATGATTTTCATTAACTCATCAAACTCTTATCAGAAACTCCATTTTTTGCCTTCTATTGCAGCATTTTTAGTGTGGTACCTAACTTTTTATTTCCCTATTTGCAATCTGGGTACAATAATTTCTTCTGATCATCTAACGTACGCTTGAACTTCTTTGACTCCTTCACATTCTCGTAGTCTTTCTTTGCATCTCACAACACCTGACCTAGATCATCAGTAGGACCTTCTTCTGCATCCATCTCTTCTTCAGCCTCACCCATTGCAGCATCCGCAAAGGCAACTCCTTGAATCCAGTCAGGAATGTAGTTACCATCTTCTTCATCATCATCATCTTCCATCATAACTCCTCTTTCCCCTTGCTTGGTCCAAATAAAATAGTTAGGTATGAATCCCGAACTGTATATGTGGGCGTGAATAGTCTTTCTGGATGAGTAATCCTTCTCATATTTGCAAATTCGGCATGAACAATAAATGAAACTAGACGGCAGCTTGTTGGACTCTGCTAGATTGAGAAAACCACGCAAGCCATTAATGTACTCAATGGAGTGTTTGTCCGCGTTGTACATCCATTGCTGATCTATCTACAAAGTATTACCGAACCAAAGATATTCTGATCATCCATAGAATTATACATGAAACATAATAAACATGATACAATACTGTTAAACTCAAATGTTGCTGAAAGTTTAGATAGAAATGCACAAATTTAAATTTCAGACCCAAACAACATGATACACTATGACAAACTTAATGTTGCTGAAAGTCTAGATAGAAATACACAAATTTCAATTTCAGACCCAAACAACATGATATACTACGATAAACAATCAACTGAGTACTATCTGGGAATACTTTAAGCATTTTTGGGCGGTGAAGATAAATGTTTCGCTGACCCAACCTCATCCTGTAGTTTATTTATGCCTCCTGCGCTGGTAGTATTTAGTGGACCTGAAACACCCAGGATTGGCGGTGGAGTATAACGACCATCAAAAGGAGGTTTCTGACCCACCGTAACAGGATCTTCATGACATCTTTTCAAATAATGAAGCATTGCTCTCTCCCACGTGCTCATTTTTTTCGGCTTATCATGAGGGCCAACTATGGTTTCCCCTTGCCACGAGAGGAATGATGATCACCCCCACCATCGCCACCACCTCCAGCAGCAGTAGCCATCTTTATGTACCACAATTTATTTAGCTCATATTTGCAAATGACTAAACTATGAACAAACTATATTTTTCCCCACAATTTATTTAGCTCAAACATAACATATAAATGAAAAATTTCTCCATTGTAGCTTATTCTCAAAAAATGACTAATTACATACCTCTATTTCATCTTATTATCTTTATGTACCATAATTTATCTTGCTCATATTTGTAAATGACTAAAATATGAACAAATTATATTTTTCCCATAATTTATTTAGCTCATATTTATAAAGGACTAAACTATGAAATTATTCCTCTAACCTCATATCAATTTCTTTGACTAATACAAAACATAGCATCCAAAAAATTGTAGCTTATTCTAAAAATCACAAATATGAGCTCTAAATAATATATGGATATAAATAAAAAATTTCTCCATTGTACCTTATTCTAAAAATCATAAATTACTGTAGCTCTAAAGTATAAAATTTAGTATACTAACCATGTATCAAGGGAGGATGAAGTTTCTAATCTTTAGAACACTTGAATGAGTGAAATCCCCACGAAATGGTAAAAAATCTGGCAGCACCTCCCCTATTTCGCCATTTATGAAGCCTGAGCTGGAGGAAATAGCTCGGGCAGGAGCAAAAAGACGCCTGATTTATAGGAGGGTAGTACCGATTGGGGGCTCCAACCAGTACTAAAGGTTACCCATTAGTACCGAGTGGAGCCTATACCCGGTACTAAAGGCCCTTAGATGGCTTCATCTGGTACTAATGGGTGACCTTTAGTACCGGTTGGAGCCTCCAACCGGTGCTAAAGGGGATCACGGGGGGCTTCTGGAGAATTAGCTGTTAGATCCGGTACTAATGCTCACCTTAGTATCGGGTAAAAAATCAACTGTAGTAAGTATTGGGATGAATCCCGAGTTTTCCAGCAGCGGGTGTCATTTTGCTTCGAGAAGGAAATCCTGTTTGGAACGTCGCCATTTTGCTCCTAACACTGAAAAGGATAAGAACAGAACAGAACACATTATCTGGCAGTATTTACAGCTGGTGGTGACTTGGTACGTACATAGAATACTGAACACCAACGCGAGACATTTCTACAGGCTACCTACTACGACGGATCGGAGCTAGCTAGCGTCGTTACTAACCACTCCTTGGCTGTCACTTAAGGGATGACTGAGTGAGAGGGACTGGTACGTACGCGAATCAAACCCATTCATTCGTTCACGCATCTCTGCTAGCATCGTCGTCGTCTACTTTTCGGAGAATCTTCTGTGTTCAGTTTGAACACACTCCATCTCCATCCATGGCCATGCATCCATAGCTCGCAAAGATATCACATTATATCACAGCATGCTAATGTCTATGCCTTTGTGGTAGCTCGACCCAACAAATTGTAAATGAAGCTTACACTTAGTCACTCACAGTTTGCATTAAACTTCTATAGCAAAAGCTGCCTCATCGTTTGATTCATTACCGCCCGGCGCCCAGTGATGATTTTCCAGTTGCAGGCAAGTGGACAAATATCGACAACACGCATCTGAGCAACTTGCAAATATCGACAGCACGCATTATTGCAGCCCTTTGTCGATATTTCCACCTACCTGCTCCATGACTTTGCCTATCAGGGAATAATGCATGTCTGCACGTAATCTGAGTGGCTACAAAGAAACTAAGCTATGTATCTAGAAAAATCAAAACGAATAACGAATAGTAGTTTGAACTAGAGGGAGCAGCAGACAACACAGAGTTCTCCTTCCTCGAGGTGCTTTTGCACTGTGACCTGATGATCTCACAAGCTAGATATATCTATAAAAGCTAAAACGAATATAATTTAGGGTGGAGGGAGCAGTTGCCAATCGTGTGTTTAGATTAGAAAGTCAATGAAAGAACCGGTGATCGAACATGTATGGAATACCATTTTGAATGGATTTTTGCAACGAAGATTACTCGCTTGGGGGGAAGCAAGGTGAAAGAAACCTTGATGGAGAAAATGTATGCCCTGCGTTGTTTTATTTACACACTAGTCATTGTCGTCGCGTCAATTTTTAGTGGTAAAGGGAAGCAACCACAAGTGTGTGAAGGTACGTGTGGTCCTTGTCATGAGCACGTAACATACCATGCATCATCACCTCGCGTGCCTACCTACTACTCCTGCGTAGCATAGCAGCCCACAGTTTTACTGACCGTTTTTTGTTTTCCATGAGATGGCGTAGTTTTACCGACTTTAACAGTGACATGGGTTGGTTAAAAAAATCAGGCTTTGACGTCAAAAAGAGGAAAAATAACAAACCTTACAAGATTGGGCCCAACAACTGACGAGGAAGGAAGAGAAGGAAGCTTCCCTCCACTGCTCCACACAACAAAATAGCCCATACGCTCGCTAATTTGCAGGGCCTTGAAACGGCCCACCTGAAGGAGAGAAGATTGACCAGTGGGACCAACGTGTCAGTCTAGCAGGAATATAGCGGCGCTCCTGCGGAACACTCGCCAGTCGTGTGTCCCCACCAACTAGCGCCGCAGCGGAGCCCAACCTGCCCACCGCAACCATGTCGGCGGCGCCCGAAACTGCCGTTTCGCCGGCGCCGCAGCCGGAGCCGCCATCGGATCCGCCCGCCGTCGCCGACGCCGCCCATTCCAACCCTCCCCCCATGGAGGTCGATACGCAAACCCTAGCCGAGCCTCAGCCCCAGCCACAACCCAACCCCCCGTCCCCACCTCCTTCCGGGGAGGACGACGACGTGGTGGCTGTCTCCGGTGCTTCGGTTGGTGGCGACGCGGCGGATTCCGCAGCGGCGTCGGCGGCGGCTACCGCGACCGCGGAGGAGAGGGTGAGGGGGCCTTGGTCCCCGGAGGAGGACACGGTGCTGAGCAACCTGGTGGAGAAGCTCGGGGCGCGGAACTGGACTCTGATCGCGCGCGGAATCCCGGGCCGCTCCGGCAAGTCCTGCCGCCTGCGCTGGTGCAACCAACTCGACCCCCAAGTCAAGCGCAAGCCTTTCACCGGTACCGCCTCTTTTCATCTTTACATTGCTATTTTTAGCCCATGGCATGAGAAATGTACCAAGACCTAACCATGACCTGAAACTTTTGCATTTGTGATATCTAAGTGGCTATGCTGATTTTTTATTGCCCTTATGGACTTGATACATGGTACATTCTGTTGTTCCTACGAATCTTATATGCCTATATATGTCATATCTGCGTGTTAAACATGTGATCTTTGGCTGCAGAAGAGGAGGACCGGATTATAATTGCTGCTCATGCTATCCATGGGAACAAGTGGGCATGTATCGCAAAGCTTTTGGATGGGAGAACCGACAATGCTATCAAGAACCACTGGAATTCCACTCTGAGGCGTCGATACTGCAACGATGGTAGATGCAAACATGGTGGTTCTGTGGAGAGAAGTACCCCTGAGGTGTCCAGGGCAGTTTCAAAAGAACCTTGGCCTTCAAAGGATCTTAGTTCCTTCACCGCTATGGATGTAAGGGATGCTCCTGTGAAAACAGTTCCAGAAACATCTGCTGGGGCATGGCACGTCGCAGATCAGTATTATAGTACCCAAGCTGTTGATCCACCCTACCTGTCCCGACCAGCTGCAAAGATTGGTGCTTTCAGACCGTACAATCCAGGAAATGCAGAACCTACCCAACAGGAAACACCAAGTTCTGTCTTCAAGTTTGACTCAACTCTTAAAGCTCTGACTCCTGAAAGTGAGGTATTCAAGTTTGCTGATCCTACATACTTTGCTGCTGAGGTTCCAAACAAATGTGGGCATGGTTGCTGCACCACCCACGGGCGGCCTCGAAAGAACTCCTTGCTGGGTCCTGAGTTCAATGAGTTTGAAGATCATCCACCAATTTTAAATAGTAGTTTTGCTTCATTGGTATCAGAAATTAGCAGCATTGCCTGGATGAGAAGTGGTATGCAAAGCGGTGATGCCAGTAGCTTATTGCAGTCAGCTCCGCCAGGTGCCAGCCTGACAAATTAGGATCTTATGAACACCCATGCTGGAATATTGCAGTTATTTTGTTAGATTCAGATATAACGATGTTAAGTCATTAATTATAGTTCTGAGGTTCACCGTCGATATATTACTGTCCATGTGCTTTTGTGGGCATTACTGTATATTTATTTTGGTGCTTCCACCATAATACTGCTGTGTTAGTCTAAATTAGGTACTTTACTGGGTTGCTCGTGGATGTGCTGCTTAAGTTATTGGGCATGTTTAGTTATTTACTGCAGTATAGAAAAAAATACATGCCATTTATTTCATGTTTATAGTTGGCGTCAGTTCATCACAGGGCATTGACGTAAAATATGTAAGTAGCCAAATATAGACTGATTGTGATCATTTATGGAAAGATATCTTTGAATCTGAATTAGGAGATTCGAGCTTAGCTTGATTGGAGGAAGCTACTAGGGAGCATATTGCCTGGGTTCGTTTCCTGTCAATCAAATTCAGGTGGTGTAAAAGGTCCCCAGTGCACCAGTGCCCCCTTCCCCCAAAAAAGTGAATTGCTAATAGCCTAATATCTGACCATTCTAGAATGGTTCTGCTGCAGAGACAGTATAACTATAAACTAGTACTGGAGCAATGTTTTGATAAACATTGTGCATGTGATGTCAATTGTCCAAATATTTATTTTGTTTGTTGAAGTTGTTGATTTTATTATCGTATGCATGCTATTTTATTGCCTGTTTGTTATTTTCCCCACTAGCCGCTAGGTTATGACTATCTAGTTGTTTTATGGACGACAGTTCAAGTTTGCATACAGTTTACTTGAATTTGTTTGTTGCGACTGTCATACAAATTGTCTCTTACCATCCCGGCTATCATTTGTGGTGCGCACTAGTTTAAGGCAACAACAAATCTCACTGTGGCATCTGTGTAATCCACATAGCGTCTGAAGTAGAAAGATACTATGCTCACAAATATTATGGTTTTCGTCAATGTCTCAATGAAGAGATATACTTTTCCTTCGCATAGGATCTGATGTAAGATGTATGCTATTCATACCCTTTTTGTGTTATTTTGTTTGTAAAGGTGCTATGAGAAAGGTGCTTCGAAGATGTTTTAATATCTGCATGCACAAATATGAAAATTCACGTTTTTCCTTTAAAAGGTATAATTTGCTATAAGATGTTTATGTAATGTCTGATTGATATGTTTGGGAGCATTACTGAATGTTGGTTTTAAACAGACGTATGGTATTAGCAAAAACCGTATTATGTTATTTATTCATGACAATTTTTAGTTACAAATGGTGAATAAGAGGGTGCAATTGTGTGTGTTCCTCTGTTGGGAGTTTTATGCTATATACTTCATGAAATGTGGCAGTTTGTTCATTGTGCAGTGTTTTCTTCTGGAAACAGTAAACACAGATACTCCATTTTGTTTTGTTGAATTGAAACAGATTAGGCAAATTACCTTATTGCATTTGAATTGCTTTGGAGTACCATGTTAAATCTTGTGACACTTTTACTTCTTGCTTTGCATAAAGTTAGTAAGCATTACATCGTGTAAGAAAGTATATGAATCCTAAATGATAGTGGTGGCAGCAACTGTAGTATCATGCCTTTTTGGTGTTCCTGTACAAGTCATCCTTTGCCCGAGATCAATTTTCCTTCAGTGTCACCATAGTCTTGTGAAAAGCTAGATTCCTGTCTTCCTCATGACACTTGTCGAAGGCAGTAGGAATATGACTCATCTTTATCAAAGATGAAATGCTCTGGTTATCTTTGTGTGATAATTTGTTAGCGCAATCATGCAGGTTGGTAGTTGGTTAGTCTTGCTTTGATTAGATTGCATATTCTGGTTTGCATTATCAGGATAGACTCAAAGTTGTCTCGCTTTCAAGTTCCTATTTGGGACCATGTGATGCCCTCCAGGACCAATCTCATTCATAAATGTCGGCATAACCTCGCTTTCTCATGACTAAGCGTTTGTTCTATATCTGGTGGTGATTTCCATTTTCCCTTCATCCTTGTAGTTCTGCTGTGATGCCTGACTCTAATTGCATTCCTTCTGAGCAGTAAGTATCCTTTAGTTGTCGTCTAATCTTTATCAGTTACTGCATGAGCAATATCTGTATGAACTGTGGCATCCTCTCTTTGTTGTCTCTGGTAGGCTTTAGGGTTGCATCCTGTAGTATATCGCCCTTGGCCTCTCCTGTTGCTATCTGGGTTTATGGTGTTTCTGCAGCTTTTGTGTGCCTGCAGCCGACACCTAGCTGTACATGCAGCTAAACATGAGCTTAGACAAGCACGTGGTTTTAGTGGATGTGCACTGCAAGATTGTTCCTTTGCTAATGCTTGAGTTTGGACAATTTGGCACCTAGTAATCCTATGAAATGCCTGCTCTGAGCTATTCAGATTAGGCAGGACTTTCCTTCACCCTTTTTGAGCTGCTGCTCCTTGGATGCAGTTGTTTACAGCCCTTTGGGTGATGGAGGTTGCAGGAACGTGCCGTGCCGGTTGCCATTGGCCCATTGCCACCAGGTGATGGACCTGGCGACCCCACGCTGAGTTGTAGGATGCATGTGTGTGCCGATGTGGAGACTGAAGATTCTGTCCATCATGGGGGCCCGGCCATCGTGCCATGGTTGCTGATCGGGAACAGCTCGGCGCATCGGGAAATTATGGGGTCTGTTAGTTAGGATTTCGATTAGGTGATGATTGAATAGTGTCTCCTTGGGCCTGATGGGCGTGTTGGTCGGATTAGTTTTGGGCAAAGCCGGCCTTGATGATTTGATCTCCCTAGCTAGATTCCTCTGCGGTCCTGCCTTTTCTTGCATCCTGCATGTGTTAGTTTTGGGGTAGCATCTGCACCCATGCTCGAGCAGTCAAGCTACTACCACTACGATGCTACTGCTAGGCCAGGATCGAGATCACGAGACCCTCTCTTTCCTCCCTTCAGCTGCAATGTACCTTCTTTCTTTCTTTATTCTGGATTAGCATTGCCCTTGCTCTGTAGTCTGTAGTACTTTATATTTGATCTGTCCAGTTGTGATGATCTGATGAGCCATGGACGCAGGCTGTTTCGCTCGGTTGGCTGGAGCCTGGAAACGTTTCTTCTAGTACCAAACAAGAACCGCCGACTGACCGGGCCAGCCGGCGTTTCTGCCAGCTGCCGAGGCCACGCCGCGCTCCGCTGATGGCAGCGGATAGCTTCGAATCCGTTCCGCGCGGTCACCCGGCAGTGGCAGGCAGGCACTGTTGACCGTCAGTGCCGTTGACTGTCGGTCAAACATCTGCCGATGAATCAGCCGGACAGGCAATGTGACGCACGCGTCAGTGTTTTTTCTAATAAAGAAAAAAATAGGAATACAATTTCTTCTGTTTCCAGCTCTCAGAATCCACTGCTGGAGTCACGTGAAAGATTGTTGCTGGAGAGCTTGAGCTTGAGTGCTCCCGACCACCGGCGGCAGGATGCACGGGAGACCCAGAGGCCGACCGCGCGACCGCAGGCGCCAGGCGCGGGGACTCCTGATGTCTATCAATCCCCGTCACGCAAAGAACACGAGGAAAAAGAGCCCGCGGCGTGGAAAGCATAGAGGACCGATTGATTCCCAGCGCGAGCAGGCACAGAGCAAAGAGCTCGCCCGAAATATCTCGCGGTAGCGTCGAATCTAGATCGTGCCGGCCGCGGTGTCGCCGTAGTAGTAGCTGCCGACTGCCGGTGCCGGATGGTCCTCTCCCTGCCTGAGGTGGCGGCGGCGCCGGTCGCCAAGGAGAGATTAAAGGGGCGTTTGGTTCCCTGAATTATTTTTAACACTCGTCACATCGAATGTTTAGATACTAATTAAGAGTATTAAACGTAGACTATTACAAAACCCATTGCGTA